>NW_027207310.1:0-349265 GCF_963455315.2 Globicephala melas
CCTGGGAAAGCTGTACTTGTTTTTCTGACTGGACCTAAAAATGTAGCTTCCGACTGTGGTAGAGAGACGTCCGTGTGGAGCCCCCAGGTCACATTTGTGAGGCACAGTATTGCTTCTCAGTGGTGCAGAATTTCTCACCGGAACATAATGGCATGGAATGTAAGGCTGGATAGAACTGCATTCCTGAGGCCGTTTGAATGCTGTACAAAAGCGAGGTGTCGAGCGACCACAGCAGCTCATTGCCCTTCCCGCTGCACATTCAAAGAGTTAAACCAAACGATCCCTTTCTCCTGCTGGTGCTCAAAAGCCACAGAAGAGACAGATGGGACACAGTGCCCTTTCACAGAAGTTAGAACGTACATGAGTGCCCAACGAGTCGTGAAAAACGTACCAGAGTTGAAGCACTCCATTAACGGATGATTCTTGGGGCCTGTGGCACACAAAATCTTACTGATGGGAAAATAACTGGAACTTTAAGAACAGAGGTCACATTTGTTTTGCCCGTGAGCTACAGAGTGCTGTGGGAGGAGCTCCCTGCAAGGAACTGAGACCACCCTGCTTCATATTATTAAATTCACTTTTCTTTCCCTAAGGTTTCTGGCAGCAAAGGGAAGATGGGGACCATGAGCATTTTTCATGCAGCTCTTGAGCCGCAACTGTCTCTCCTTCCCAAGGGGAAAATAAGTTTTTGCCAGTGTCCCCCAATTTCAATCTGAAGCCCACAGATAGGTAACCATGGTAGTTTACTTCAAAGAAACACACGGGACCCAATGGGCCTTTCCATGGAGACATTTTCGGCTGCCGGGACCTTCACATGGGATGAACTGGATAAGTGTCTCATGCTCTAGGTAGGCCTCGAGGACCATGGGCCTTCCACATACCTAGCAGTGTTAAGTGTGAAAACTGTACTTTTCTTCAGGCTGCCCCCAAGCCTAGCTTTTTCTCGTGTGAGAGTGCTGTTATGAGTTAGTTCCCGGACTGAATTATCAGCAGTACATTTTTGCAGTGCAGCTCTGGAACAGTCACTGTGGCTGTTCGACTTGGATGAGAGACTGCCTAGCGCTGCTTTCTCAAGTCTTTTTGACGTCTGTGACACTCTAGCTAGGCCTACCAGAAAAGAGTACGTTGCCCTTCCGTCTGAATGTGAAGAGTGGTAGGGGGCCCAGGGGCCTATTACCCCTAAGGTTGCTCAGAAGCCACGGGCCGCTCTTCTGGCACAGAGTGCTCATCCAGGGAAATAGGTGTATGTGCAGCAGCCCTATGTGCCCAGAATGACTTTGCAGTGTTAAGGCACTCCATTTCTGTCAAAGGCTTCATGGAATCCACTGCACAACCAATGCTGTGGATGGGAAACATAGGACCTTAACTTTAGCTTAGAGGTCACCATTCATTTGGCTGGGAGTTAATGCTGGAGTGCAGTGGGATAACTTTCTAGAAAGGAATTGCCAGCACTTAGTTGCCTTTGAGAAAAAGCAGCCTTGGCCAACAGCGACACTCCTGCAGTGAAGAGAAGTTGGGCCGCATCAGTGCTGTTCAGGCAGCTTTAAGCCAAAACCAAGGTGCTTCCAAAAGGGTAGAATGCATACTTTCCCATCACTGTCCCACATTCAAGCTTGATGACACAGCTTATCTGCAGTTTCTGCCTAGTTATCTAGTACGTGGGAAACACTGCCCCCTTATGGTAAGAAAGTTTTTCACGTGGAGAGTGCTGCACTTGCTGAACTGCATTATGCATGCCAAGCCAAGGTTAGGTCTTGGGACTCTGGATGGTCCCATAAGATCAGCACTGTCACTGGGAAAGCTCTCCGTATTTTTCAGGGTGGAACTAAAAATCTAGCTTCCGACTCCCGTAGGGAGACGTCGGTGGGGAGCCCCCAGGTTGCATTTGTGAAGCACAGTGGTGCTTCCCCATCTTCCCTCGACACAGCCGAGAATTCCTCACTGGGACACAGCAGCATAGAATGTAATGCTGGTTAGAACTGTGTTTCTGAGGTCTTTTGAATGCTGTCCAAAAGAGAGCTGTCGAGCAAACAGAACAGCTCTTTGCCATTCCTGCTGCACATTCACAGATTTAAACCAAATGAACCCTTTAACTTCCTGGTGCTCAAAATCCAAAGAAGAGATGGAGGGAACACAGATCCCTTTCACAAATGTTAAAACGTACATGAGTGCCCAATGAGTCGTAAAAAACGTACCAGAGTTGAAGCACTCCATTAACAGATGATTCTTGGGGCCTGTGGCACACCAAAGCTTACTGGGGAGAAATCTGGGCCCTTACGTGAAGTCACAGGTAATCTTTCTTTTGCCTGTGAGCTCCAGAGTGCTTTTGCGGGAGCTCCGAGCAATGAACTGAGACCAGGATGCTTCATACGAGTAAACTCACTCTTCTTTCCCCAGGGCTTCAGGCAGCATAGAGAAGATGGGCACTATGACTATTTTTCAGGAGGCTTTTGAGCCGAAACTGTCCCGCCTATCCCGGAGGAAAATAATTTTTTCCCAGCGTTGCCTGGTTTCAAACTTGACCCAACACAAAGTTTCCAGAGGACATTTCTGACTACTTCAAGGAAACACACGGGACACACAGGGCCCTTCCATGGAAACACTTTTGGACACAGGGACCTCTGCATGGGATGAACTGGAAAACTATTTCAGTACCTTAGGTAAGCTTTGGTAACCAAGGCGCTTGTCCATGCCTAGCAGTGTTAAGTGTGAAAAATGTCCTGTTCTTCAGACTGGAACCAAAGCCTAGCATTCGCTTCTATGAGAGTGCTGTCCCGAGTGCGTTCCTCGACAGAATCGTCAGCTCAGTGTGTTTTTGCACTGCAGCTCTGTTTCAGTCACTGAGACCCATCAACTTCCAAATAGAGTCTGCCTAGCGCTGCTTTCTTGAGGCTCATTGACGGCTGTGAGGCTCTACCTAGGCAACACCGAAAGTAGTACGTTGCCCTTTCTATGAATGGGAAGGATGTTACCCAGGAGTCTATTAGCCCTAGGCTTGCTCAGAAACACCCGGACGCTCTTCTGGCACAGAATGCTCGTCCTGGGAATTTCGTGAATGCCTGACCGACCTATGTGTCCTGAAAGGCATCACAGAGTTAAGGTACTGCATTTCTGTCTAGGGCTTCACGGAACTCACTGCATACCCATCTCTGCTGATGTTAAACAAGGGACCATAACTTGAGGCTAGAGGTCACGTCTCATTTGGCCGGGAGCTGAAGCTGGAGTGCCGTGGGGTGAGTTTATAGAAAGGAATTGCCAGCACTTTGCTGGCTTTGGGAAAATGCAGCCTTGGCCCACAGCGACTTTCCTGCAGTGAAGAAAACTTAGGCCGCATCAGTGCTGTTCAGGCAGCTTTGAAGGCAAAACCAAGTCGCCTCAAAAAGTGTTGAATGCATATTTTCCCATCAGTGTCGCACTTTCAAGCTTGATGGTACAGCATGTTTATCTGCAGATTCTGTCCAGCTATCTAGAACATGAGACACACTGCGCCCTTCCGGGAAGAAAGTTTTGCACGTTGGGATTTCTGCATGTGCTGAACTGCATTATGCCAGCCATTCCCAAGATCGGCCTCGGTGAATCGGGATGGTTCCAAAAGTCTAGCATTTGCATGGAGAAGCTCTCCCTATTTTTCACGCTGGAACTAAAAGATTAGCTTCCGACTGCAGAAGGGAGATGTCTGTGGGGAGCACCCATGTAGAATTTGTGAGGGACTGTAGTATTTCCTAGTGGATCCCAGAATTCCTCGTGGGGCACACCATCATGGAATGTAAGGCTGGATAGCACTGCATACCTGAGTCCGTTTGAACGCTGTACAAAAGATAGTTGTCGAGCGACCAGAGCAGCTCTTTGCCATTCCTGCTGCACTTCCAAATTGTTAAACCAAACGAGCACTTTCACTTACTGTTGCTCAATAGTAACCAAAGAGTTGGAGGAAACACAGTGCCCTGTCAAAGATGTTAGAAGGAACGTGAGTGCCCAGTGAGTCGTGAACGACGTACCAGATTTGACGCACTGCATTAACTCAAGATTCTTGAGGAATGAAGCACACCAAAGCTTACTGATGGGGGAAATCTGGACCTTTCATTGAGGCCACAGGTCACACTTCTTTTGCCTGCAAGCTCCAAGTGCTGCTCCAGGACCTCCCAGCAAGGAACAGAAACCAGCATGCCTCATACGAGTAAACTCAAACTTCTTTCCCGAGGACTTCTAGCACCAAGAGAACATGGGCACCAGGAGTGTGTTTCAGGCAGCTTTCCAGTTGCAAGTGTCTCGCCTACCACGAGGGAAAATAAGGTTTTCCCAGGGTCCCCCTGTATCAAACTTGAGCCAACACAAATTTACCCGAGGTCGTTTTGGACTACTTCAAGGAAACACACAGGACAAACAGGGCTCTTCCATGGAGACACTTTTGGACACAGGGAACTACGCATGGGATGAACTCGATAAGTGTCTCAGTGCCTTAGGTAGGCCTCAATGACCATGGCTCTTACCCATGCCTAGCAGTCTTAAGTGTGAAAAATAGGCAGGTCTTCAGGCTAGACACAGAAAAACCTAGCTTTCGCTCCTGAGAAAGTGCTGTCCCAAGTACTTTCCTGCATGAGTTGTGAGCGCAGTGTGTATTTACAGGCAGCTTGTTTCATTCACTGAGGCCAATTGGCTTGAAAATGGAGTCTGCCCAGTGCTGCTTACGTGAAGCTGTTTGACGACCTGGACACTCTACCTGGGCAAGCCAGAAAGGAGTCCGTTGCCATTTCTATGAATGCAAAGAGCCGTTCCCAGTGGCCTATTTCCCCTAAGTTTCCTCAGAAGCCAGCGGCCGCTCTTCTGGCAGTGAGCAGTCATCATGCGAAATTGGTGCATGACCGACTGTCCTATGTGTCCCCAGGGGCATTGCAGAGTTAAGGCACTCCATTTTAGAGTATGGCTTCATGGAACCCACTGCACACCCAACTCTGCTGATGTGAAACACTGGACCTTACGTTGAGGCATGAGGTCACATTTCGTTCGGCCGGAGCTGAATCTGGAGTGCAGTGGGATGGGTTTTAGAACGAAATTGCCAGCCAATGTTTGGCTTTGAGTGAATGCAGCCTTTGCCCTCAGCGACAATCCTGCAGTTAAAGGAAGTTGGGCTGCTAGTGCTCTTCAGGCATCTTTGAAGCCAAAAGCAAGTCACGTCCAAATGGGGAAAATGAGTACTTTCCCATCAGTGTCCCATGTTCAAGCTTGATGATACAGCATGTTTATCTGAAGATTCTGTCTAGCTATCTAGTACAAGGGAACGTCTGCCTCCTTCTGGTAAGAAAGGTTTTCACGTGGGGATTGCTGTACGTGTGGAACGTTTAGGACTTGGTGATTCTTGATGGTCCCAGAAGTCCAGCATTGTAACTGGGAAAGCTGCCCGTGTTTTTCAGGATGGAACTAAAAATTTAGCTTCAGACTGCCGCAGGGAAATGTCCCTGGGGGAGCCCAGAGGTTTCATTTGTGAAGCATGGTTGTGTTTCTCAGAAGAACCCAAATTCCTCCCTGGGGCACACCAGCATGGAGTGTAAGGCTGGGTAGATGGGCGGTCCTGAGCCCGTTTGAATGCTGTATGAACGAGAGCTGTCCAGCGAACAGGGAAGTACTTTGCCATTACCTCTTCCTTCTCATAGAGTTAAAACAAATGCACCCAATCACTTCCTGGGTCTCAAATGCAACAGAAGGGTTGGACAGCATACAGTGCCCTTTCACAGATGTTACAACGAATGTGACTGCACAATGAGTCATGAAATACGTAACAGAGTTGAAGCATTCCTTTAACGCATGACTCTTCGCTACTATGGCACACCTAAGCTTAATATGGGAGACATCTGGACTTTTACTTGAGACCAGAGGTCACATTTCTTATGCGGGAAAGGTCCACAGTTCTCCTGGAGGAGGTCCCAGCAAGGAACTGACACCAGCATGCCTCATACAAGTAAATTCACAATTTTTTTGTGACGTCTTCCAGCAGCAAGGAGACGTTGGGCACCATGAGTGTCTTCCAGACAGCTTTATACCCGCAACTGTCTTGCCTACTCCGGAGGAAAATAAGGTTTCGCCAGCTTTGCCCAGATTCAAACTTGAGCTCATAGAGTTATCGTTGGTAGTTTACTATTACTTCAAGGAAACACTCGGGAGACACTTGGCACTTCCATGGAGACTCTTCTGAACACGGGGACCTCCACATTGGATGAACTTCATAAGTAATTCAGTACCTAAGGTAGGCCTCAGTGACCATGTCTCTTGCCCATGCCTAGCAGTGTTAAGTGTGAAAAATGTATACCAGAGTTAAGGCACGCCATGGTGGAGTCTGGCCTCATGGAAACCACTGCACACCCAACTCCCCCGACGTGAAACGCTGGAACTTACCTTGAGGGCTGAGGTCACCTTTCGTTTGGCCGGAGCTGAACACCTAGTGCCGTGGGAGGAGTTTCTAGCAAGGTATTGCCAGCACGGTTTTCCGCTTTGAGAGAACACGCAGCCTCGGCCCACAACGACAATCCTGCCGTGCAGAGACGTCGGGCCGCTAGTGCTGTTCGGGCAGCTTTGAAGCCAAGCGCACGGCGCCTCCAAACGGGGAGAAAGCGTACTCTCCCATCCGCGTCCCACTTTCAAGCTGAATGACGCAGCATGTTTCTCGGGAGGCTCTGCCGAGCTATCTAGTACAAGGGAGAGAGTGACTGCCTCTGCTGAGAAAGGTTTTGACGTGGGGATTGCTGGACATGCGGAAGAGCGTTCCCCGTGTCGACCAAAGTTTAGGCTTTGGTGATTCTGGATGTTCCCAAGGGTCCAGAATTGTCCCTGGGAAAGCTATCCTTTTTTTCTTTCTCTGGCTGGAAGTAAACATCTGGAATCTGACTGCCTTATGGAGACGTCCTTGGGGAGCCCCCTGGTTTCATTTGTGACGCACATTGGTGTTTCTCATAAGAGCCCAAATTCCTCCTTGGGGCACACCAGCATGGAATGTAAGACTGTTTAGAACTGCGTACCTTGAGGCCGTTGGAAGGCCATATAAACGAGAGCTTTCGAGCGAACAGGGCAGCGCTTCGCCATCGTCGTTGCACGTTCACGGAGCTTAATCAAACGAATGCATTTACTTCCTGTGGCTCAAACGCAAGAGAGGAGTTGGAAGGCATCCAGTGCCTTTTGACAGTTGTTACAACGAACGTGAGTGCACGGTGTCTCGTGAAATAAATCCCTAGCACTGTTGAGGCCCTCCGTTAACGCACGCTTCTTCGCTCCTATGGCACTCCGAGGTGTTACTGACGGGGGAAATCTGGACGTTTACTTGAGGCCCGGGGGGCTCACAATTCTCTTGTCGGCGAGCTGCAGAGTACTCCTGCTGAAGCTCCCAGCAAGGAATTGACAGCAGTAGGCCTCACACGAGTACACTCAGACTGCTTCCGTCACGAGTAAACTCAGACTACTTATGTGAGGCCTTCCGGCAGCAAAGAGAAGGTGGGCGCGAGGAGTGTGCTTCAGGCAGCTTAGGACCCGCAAATGTCTCGTCTACCATGGAGGGCAATAAGATTTGCCCAGGGTCGCCCAGTTTCAAAGCTGAGGTCACGTAGTTATCCTCAGTGGTTTCTGATTACCTCAAGGAAACACACGGGAGGAACAGGGCCCTTCCATGGAGGTCCTTTTGGGCACAGGGACCTCTGCTTGGGATCTATTGGGTAAGTATGGCAGTACCTTAGATAGGCCTCAGTGACCAAGGCTGTAGTCTGGCTCATGCCTTAGCTGTGTTAAGTGTGGAAAACGTGCTGTTCCTCAGGCTGGGCCCACAGCCTAGCTTTTGCTTCTGTGAGAGTGCTGTCCCGAGTCTCCTCCTGGAGTCAGTCGTCAGCACGGTGCCTTTTGGCACTGCAGTTCTCTTTCAGTCAAGGAGGCCGTTCGACTGGCAAAGGGAGTCTGTGTAGCACTGCTTTCGCGAGGCTCTTTGACGACTGGGGCACTCAACCCAGGCAAGCCAGAGAGCAGTACGTTGCCCTTGCTCTGAATGTGAAGAGCTTTCTCCAGGGGCCTGTTTAGGCTAAGGTTCCTCAGAAACCAGGAGCCGCCGTTCCGGCACGGAGAGAAGTCATCCTGTGAAATTGGCAAAAGAGCTCCTATCCTGTGAGCCCCCAGGAGCGTCGCAGAGTTAAGGCACTCCGTGGTGGAGTCTGGCCTCATGGAAACCACTGCACACCCAACTCCCCCGACGTGAAACGCTGGAACTTACCTTGAGGCCTGAGGTCACCTTTCGTTTGGCCGGAGCTGAGCATGTAGTGCCGTGGGAGGAGTTTCTAGCAAGGTATTGCCAGCACGGTTTTCCGCTTTGAGAGAACACGCAGCCTCGGCCCACAACGACAATCCTGCCGTGCAGAGACGTCGGGCCGCTAGTGCTGTTCGGGCAGCTTTGAAGCCAAGCGCACGGCGCCTCCAAACGGGGAGAAAGCGTACTCTCCCATCCGCTTCCCACTTTCAAGCTGAATGACGCAGCATGTTTCTCGGAAGGCTCTGCCGAGCTATCTAGTACAAGGGAGAGAGTGCCTGCCTCTGCCGAGAAAGGTTTTGACGTGGGGATTGCTGGACGTGCGGAAGAGCGTTCCCCAGGCCGTGCCAAGTTTAGGCTTTGGTGATTCTGGATGTTCCCAAGGGTCCAGAATTGTCCCTGGGAAAGCTGTCCTTTTCTCTTTCTCCGGCTGGAAGTAAACATCTGGCAACCGACTGCCGTACGCAGGCGTCCTGGGGGAGACCCCCCCACCCCGGTTTCCTTTGGGACGCACATTGGTGTCTCACAGAAGAGCCCGCATTCCCAATTGGGGGCACACCAGCGTGGAATGTAAGGCTTTTTAGAACGGCGTACCTTGAGGCCGTGTGAAGGCCGTACAAACGAGAGCTTTCGAGCGAACAGGGCAGCGCTTCGTCATCGTCGTTGCACGTTCTCGGAGCTTAATCAAACGAATGCATTTACTTCCTGTGGCTCAAACGCCAGAGAGGAGTTGGAAGGCATCCAGTGCCCTTTGACAGTTGTTACAACGAACGTGAGTGCACGGTGTCTCGTGAAATAAAGCCCTAGCACTGTTGAGGCCCTCCGTTAACGCATGCTTCTTCGCTCCTATGGCACTCCGAGGTGTTGCTGCCGGGGGAAATCTGGACTTTTGCTTGAGGCCGGGGTGGGGCGAGGGGGACTCACAGTTCTTGTGCCGGCGAGCTCCCGAGCGCTCCGGCTGAAGCTCCCAGCAAGGAACTGAGAGCAGCAGGCCTCACACGCGTAAAGTCAGACTTCTGCTGTCACGAGTAAACTCAGACTTCTTGTGGGAGGCCTTCCGGCAGCAAAGAGAAGGTGGGCGCGAGCAGTGTACTTCAGGCAGCTTAGGACCCGCCCCTGTCTCGTTTACCACGGAGGGGAATAAGGTTTAGCCAGGGTCGCCCAGCTTCAAACCGGAGCTCCTATAGGGATCCTCAGCGGTTTCTGATTACCTCAAGGAAACACAACGGGAGGAACAGGGCCCTTCCGTGGAGGCCCGTTTGGGCACAGGGACCTCCGCGTGGGAGCTACTGGGTAAGTATGGCAGTCCCTTAGGTAGGCCTCAGTGACCAAGGCTCTCTGGCTCATGCCTAGCTGTGTAAAGAAGTGTGGCAAACGTACGTACTGCTCCTCAGGCTGGGCGCACAGCCTAGCTTTCGCTTCTATGAGAGTGCTGTCCCGAGTCTCTTCCTGGAGCCAGTCGTCAGCACGGTGCCTTTTGGCACTGCGGTTCTCTTTCAGTCAAGGAGGCCGTTCGACTGGCAAAGGGAGTCTGCGCAGCACTGCTTTCGCGAGGCTCTTTGACGACTGGGGCACTCAACCCAGGCAAGCCAGAGAGCAGTACGTTGCCCTTGCTCTGAATGTGAAGAGCTTTCTCCAGGGGCCTGTTTAGGCTAAGGTTCCTCAGAAGCCAGGAGCCGCCGTTCCGGCACGGAGAGAAGTCATCCTGCGAAATTGGCGAACGAGCTCCTATCCTGTGTGCCCCCAGGAGCGTCGCAGAGTTAAGGCACTCCGTGGTGGAGTCTGGCCTCATGGAAACCACTGCACACCCAACTCCCCCGACGTGAAACGCTGGAACTTACCTTGAGGCCTGAGGTCACCTTTCGTTTGGCCGGAGCTGAACATGTAGTGCCGTGGGAGGAGTTTCTAGCAAGGTATTGCCAGCACGGTGTTCCGCTTTGAGAGAACACGCAGCCTCGGCCCACAACGACAATCCTGCCGTGCAGAGACGTCGGGCCGCTAGTGCTGTTCGGGCAGCTTTGAAGCCAAGCGCACGGCGCCTCCAAACGGGGAGAAAGCGTACTCTCCCATCCGCGTCCCACTTTCAGGCTGAATGACGCAGCATGTTTCTCGGAAGGTTCTGCCGAGCTATCTAGTACAAGGGAGAGAGTGCCTGCCTCTGCCGAGAAAGGTTTTGACGTGGGGATTGCTGGACGTGCGGAAGAGCGTTCCCCAGGCCATGCCAAGTTTAGGCTTTGGTGATTCTGGATGTTCCCAAGGGTCCAGAATTGTCCCTGGGAAAGCTGTCCTTTTTCTCTTTCTCCGGCTGGAAGTAAACATCTGGCAACCGACTGCCGTACGCAGGCGTCCTGGGGGAGCCCCCCCCCCGGTTTCCTTTGGGACGCACATTGGTGTCTCACAGAAGAGCCCGCATTCCCAATTGGGGGCACACCAGCGTGGAATGTAAGGCTGTTTAGAACGGCGTACCTTGAGGCCGTGTGAAGGCCGTACAAACGAGAGCTTTCGAGCGAACAGGGCAGCGCTTCGTCATCGTCGTTGCACGTTCTCGGAGCTTAATCAAACGAATGCATTTACTTGCTGTGGCTCAAACGCCAGAGAGGAGTTGGAAGGCATCCAGTGCCCTTTGACAGTTGTTACAACGAACGTGAGTGCACGGTGTCTCGTGAAATAAAGCCCTAGCACTGTTGAGGCCCTCCGTTAACGCACGCTTCTTCGCTCCTATGGCACTCCGAGGTGTTCCTGCCGGGAGAAATCTGGACTTTTGCTTGAGGCCGGGGTGGGGCGAGGGGGACTCACAGTTCTTGTGCCGGCGAGCTCCCGAGCGCTCCGGCTGAAGCTCCCAGCAAGGAACTGAGAGCAGCAGGCCTCACACGCGTAAACTCAGACTTCTGCTGTCACGAGTAAACTCAGACTTCTTGTGGGAGGCCTTCCGGCAGCAAAGAGAAGGTGGGCGCGAGCAGTGTACTTCAGGCAGCTTAGGACCCGCCCCTGTCTCGTTTACCACGGAGGGGAATAAGGTTTAGCCAGGGTCGCCCAGCTTCAAACCGGAGCTCCTATAGGGATCCTCAGCGGTTTCTGATTACCTCAAGGAAACACAACGGGAGGAACAGGGCCCTTCCGTGGAGGCCCGTTTGGGCACAGGGACCTCCGCGTGGGAGCTACTGGGTAAGTATGGCAGTCCCTTAGGTAGGCCTCAGTGACCAAGGCTCTCTGGCTCATGCCTAGCTGTGTAAAGAAGTGTGGCAAACGTACGTACTGCTCCTCAGGCTGGGCGCACAGCCTAGCTTTCGCTTCTATGAGAGTGCTGTCCCGAGTCTCTTCCTGGAGCCAGTCGTCAGCACGGTGCCTTTTGGCACTGCGGTTCTCTTTCAGTCAAGGAGGCCGTTCGACTGGCAAAGGGAGTCTGCGCAGCACTGCTTTCGCGAGGCTCTTTGACGACTGGGGCACTCAACCCAGGCAAGCCAGAGAGCAGTACGTTGCCCTTGCTCAGAATGTGAAGAGCTTTCTCCAGGGGCCTGTTTAGGCTAAGGTTCCTCAGAAGCCAGGAGCCGCCGTTCCGGCACGGAGAGAAGTCATCCTGCGAAATTGGCGAACGAGCTCCTATCCTGTGTGCCCCCAGGAGCGTCGCAGAGTTAAGGCACTCCGTGGTGGAGTCTGGCCTCATGGAAACCACTGCACACCCAACTCCCCCGACGTGAAACGCTGGAACTTACCTTGAGGCCTGAGGTCACCTTTCGTTTGGCCGGAGCTGAACATGTAGTGCAATGGGAGGAGTTTCTAGCAAGGTATTGCCAGCACGGTGTTCCGCTTTGAGAGAACACGCAGCCTCGGCCCACAACGACAATCCTGCCGTGCAGAGACGTTGGGCCGCTAGTGCTGTTCGGGCAGCTTTGAAGTCAAGCGCACGGCGCCTCCAAACGGGGAGAAAGCGTACTCTCCCATCCGCGTCCCACTTTCAGGCTGAATGACGCAGCATGTTTCTCGGAAGGTTCTGCCGAGCTATCTAGTACAAGGGAGAGAGTGCCTGCCTCTGCCGAGAAAGGTTTTGACGTGGGGATTGCTGGACGTGCGGAAGAGCGTTCCCCAGGCCATGCCAAGTTTAGGCTTTGGTGATTCTGGATGTTCCCAAGGGTCCAGAATTGTCCCTGGGAAAGCTGTCCTTTTTCTCTTTCTCCGGCTGGAAGTAAACATCTGGCAACCGACTGCCGTACGCAGGCGTCCTGGGGGAGCCCCCCCCCCGGTTTCCTTTGGGACGCACATTGGTGTCTCACAGAAGAGCCCGCATTCCCAATTGGGGGCACACCAGCGTGGAATGTAAGGCTGTTTAGAACGGCGTACCTTGAGGCCGTGTGAAGGCCGTACAAACGAGAGCTTTCGAGCGAACAGGGCAGCGCTTCGTCATCGTCGTTGCACGTTCTCGGAGCTTAATCAAACGAATGCATTTACTTGCTGTGGCTCAAACGCCAGAGAGGAGTTGGAAGGCATCCAGTGCCCTTTGACAGTTGTTACAACGAACGTGAGTGCACGGTGTCTCGTGAAATAAAGCCCTAGCACTGTTGAGGCCCTCCGTTAACGCACGCTTCTTCGCTCCTATGGCACTCCGAGGTGTTCCTGCCGGGGGAAATCTGGACTTTTGCTTGAGGCCGGGGTGGGGCGAGGGGACTCACAGTTCTTGTGCCGGCGAGCTCCCGAGCGCTCCGGCTGAAGCTCCCAGCAAGGAACTGAGAGCAGCAGGCCTCACACGCGTAAAGTCAGACTTCTGCTGTCACGAGTAAACTCAGACTTCTTGTGCGAGGCCTTCCGGCAGCAAAGAGAAGGTGGGCGCGAGCAGTGTACTTCAGGCAGCTTAGGACCCGCCCCTGTCTCGTTTACCACGGAGGGGAATAAGGTTTAGCCAGGGTCGCCCAGCTTCAAACCGGAGCTCCTATAGGGATCCTCAGCGGTTTCTGATTACCTCAAGGAAACACAACGGGAGGAACAGGGCCCTTCCGTGGAGGCCCGTTTGGGCACAGGGACCTCCGCGTGGGAGCTACTGGGTAAGTATGGCAGTCCCTTAGGTAGGCCTCAGTGACCAAGGCTCTCTGGCTCATGCCTAGCTGTGTAAAGAAGTGTGGCAAACGTACGTACTGCTCCTCAGGCTGGGCGCACAGCCTAGCTTTCGCTTCTATGAGAGTGCTGTCCCGAGTCTCTTCCTGGAGCCAGTCGTCAGCACGGTGCCTTTTGGCACTGCGGTTCTCTTTCAGTCAAGGAGGCCGTTCGACTGGCAAAGGGAGTCTGCGCAGCACTGCTTTCGCGAGGCTCTTTGACGACTGGGGCACTCAACCCAGGCAAGCCAGAGAGCAGTACGTTGCCCTTGCTCTGAATGTGAAGAGCTTTCTCCAGGGGCCTGTTTAGGCTAAGGTTCCTCAGAAGCCAGGAGCCGCCGTTCCGGCACGGAGAGAAGTCATCCTGCGAAATTGGCGAACGAGCTCCTATCCTGTGTGCCCCCAGGAGCGTCGCAGAGTTAAGGCACTCCGTGGTGGAGTCTGGCCTCATGGAAACCACTGCACACCCAACTCCCCCGACGTGAAACGCTGGAACTTACCTTGAGGCCTGAGGTCACCTTTCGTTTGGCCGGAGCTGAACATGTAGTGCCGTGGGAGGAGTTTCTAGCAAGGTATTGCCAGCACGGTTTTCCGCTTTGAGAGAACACGCAGCCTCGGCCCACAACGACAATCCTGCCGTGCAGAGACGTCGGGCCGCTAGTGCTGTTCGGGCAGCTTTGAAGCCAAGCGCACGGCGCCTCCAAACGGGGAGAAAGCGTACTCTCCCATCCGCGTCCCACTTTCAAGCTGAATGACGCAGCATGTTTTTCGGGAGGCTCTGCCGAGCTATCTAGTACAAGGGAGAGAGTGCCTGCCTCTGCCGAGAAAGGTTTTGACGTGGGGATTGCTGGACGTGCGGAAGAGCGTTCCCCAGGCCGTGCCAAGTTTAGGCTTTGGTGATTCTGGATGTTCCCAAGGGTCCAGAATTGTCCCTGGGAAAGCTGTCCTTTTTCTCTTTCTCCGGCTGGAAGTAAACATCTGGCAACCGACTGCCGTACGCAGGCGTCCTGGGGGAGACCCCCCCACCCCGGTTTCCTTTGGGACGCACATTGGTGTCTCACAGAAGTGCCCGCATTCCCAATTGGGGGCACACCAGCGTGGAATGTAAGGCTGTTTAGAACGACGTACCTTGAGGCCGTGTGAAGGCCGTACAAACGAGAGCTTTCGAGCGAACAGGGCAGCGCTTCGTCATCGTCGTTGCACGTTCTCGGAGCTTAATCAAACGAATGCATTTACTTCCTGTGGCTCAAACGCCAGAGAGGAGTTGGAAGGCATCCGGTGCCCTTTGACAGTTGTTACAACGAACGTGAGTGCACGGTGTCTCGTGAAATAAAGCCCTAGCACTGTTGAGGCCCTCCGTTAACGCATGCTTCTTCGCTCCTATGGCACTCCGAGGTGTTGCTGCCGGGGGAAATCTGGACTTTTGCTTGAGGCCGGGGTGGGGCGAGGGGGACTCACAGTTCTTGTGCCGGCGAGCTCCCGAGCGCTCCGGCTGAAGCTCCCAGCAAGGAACTGAGAGCAGCAGGCCTCACACGCGTAAAGTCAGACTTCTGCTGTCACGAGTAAACTCAGACTTCTTGTGGGAGGCCTTCCGGCAGCAAAGAGAAGGTGGGCGCGAGCAGTGTACTTCAGGCAGCTTAGGACCCGCCCCTGTCTCGTTTACCACGGAGGGGAATAAGGTTTAGCCAGGGTCGCCCAGCTTCAAACCGGAGCTCCTATAGGGATCCTCAGCGGTTTCTGATTACCTCAAGGAAACACAACGGGAGGAACAGGGCCCTTCCGTGGAGGCCCGTTTGGGCACAGGGACCTCCGCGTGGGAGCTACTGGGTAAGTATGGCAGTCCCTTAGGTAGGCCTCAGTGACCAAGGCTCTCTGGCTCATGCCTAGCTGTGTAAAGAAGTGTGGCAAACGTACGTACTGCTCCTCAGGCTGGGCGCACAGCCTAGCTTTCGCTTCTATGAGAGTGCTGTCCCGAGTCTCTTCCTGGAGCCAGTCGTCAGCACGGTGCCTTTTGGCACTGCGGTTCTCTTTCAGTCAAGGAGGCCGTTCGACTGGCAAAGGGAGTCTGCGCAGCACTGCTTTCGCGAGGCTCTTTGACGACTGGGGCACTCAACCCAGGCAAGCCAGAGAGCAGTACGTTGCCCTTGCTCTGAATGTGAAGAGCTTTCTCCAGGGGCCTGTTTAGGCTAAGGTTCCTCAGAAGCCAGGAGCCGCCGTTCCGGCACGGAGAGAAGTCATCCTGCGAAATTGGCGAACGAGCTCCTATCCTGTGTGCCCCCAGGAGCGTCGCAGAGTTAAGGCACTCCGTGGTGGAGTCTGGCCTCATGGAAACCACTGCACACCCAACTCCCCCGACGTGAAACGCTGGAACTTACCTTGAGGCCTGAGGTCACCTTTCGTTTGGCCGGAGCTGAACATGTAGTGCCGTGGGAGGAGTTTCTAGCAAGGTATTGCCAGCACGGTGTTCCGCTTTGAGAGAACACGCAGCCTCGGCCCACAACGACAATCCTGCCGTGCAGAGACGTCGGGCCGCTAGTGCTGTTCGGGCAGCTTTGAAGCCAAGCGCACGGCGCCTCCAAACGGGGAGAAAGCGTACTCTCCCATCCGCGTCCCACTTTCAGGCTGAATGACGCAGCATGTTTCTCGGAAGGTTCTGCCGAGCTATCTAGTACAAGGGAGAGAGTGCCTGCCTCTGCCGAGAAAGGTTTTGACGTGGGGATTGCTGGACGTGCGGAAGAGCGTTCCCCAGGCCGTGCCAAGTTTAGGCTTTGGTGATTCTGGATGTTCCCAAGGGTCCAGAATTGTCCCTGGGAAAGCTGTCCTTTTTCTCTTTCTCCGGCTGGAAGTAAACATCTGGCAACCGACTGCCGTACGCAGGCGTCCTGGGGGAGCCCCCCACCCGGTTTCCTTTGGGACGCACATTGGTGTCTCACAGAAGAGCCCGCATTCCCAATTGGGGGCACACCAGCGTGGAATGTAAGGCTGTTTAGAACGGCGTACCTTGAGGCCGTGTGAAGGCCGTACAAACGAGAGCTTTCGAGCGAACAGGGCAGCGCTTCGTCATCGTCGTTGCACGTTCTCGGAGCTTAATCAAACGAATGCATTTACTTGCTGTGGCTCAAACGCCAGAGAGGAGTTGGAAGGCATCCGGTGCCCTTTGACAGTTGTTACAACGAACGTGAGTGCACGGTGTCTCGTGAAATAAAGCCCTAGCACTGTTGAGGCCCTCCGTTAACGCACGCTTCTTCGCTCCTATGGCACTCCGAGGTGTTCCTGCCGGGGGAAATCTGGACTTTTGCTTGAGGCCGGGGTGGGGCGAGGGGGACTCACAGTTCTTGTGCCGGCGAGCTCCCGAGCGCTCCGGCTGAAGCTCCCAGCAAGGAACTGAGAGCAGCAGGCCTCACACGCGTAAAGTCAGACTTCTGCTGTCACGAGTAAACTCAGACTTCTTGTGGGAGGCCTTCCGGCAGCAAAGAGAAGGTGGGCGCGAGCAGTGTACTTCAGGCAGCTTAGGACCCGCCCCTGTCTCGTTTACCACGGAGGGGAATAAGGTTTAGCCAGGGTCGCCCAGCTTCAAACCGGAGCTCCTATAGGGATCCTCAGCGGTTTCTGATTACCTCAAGGAAACACAACGGGAGGAACAGGGCCCTTCCGTGGAGGCCCGTTTGGGCACAAGGACCTCCGCGTGGGAGCTACTGGGTAAGTATGGCAGTCCCTTAGGTAGGCCTCAGTGACCAAGGCTCTCTGGCTCATGCCTAGCTGTGTAAAGAAGTGTGGCAAACGTACGTACTGCTCCTCAGGCTGGGCGCACAGCCTAGTTTTCGCTTCTATGAGAGTGCTGTCCCGAGTCTCTTCCTGGAGCCAGTCGTCAGCACGGTGCCTTTTGGCACTGCGGTTCTCTTTCAGTCAAGGAGGCCGTTCGACTGGCAAAGGGAGTCTGCGCAGCACTGCTTTCGCGAGGCTCTTTGACGACTGGGGCACTCAACCCAGGCAAGCCAGAGAGCAGTACGTTGCCCTTGCTCTGAATGTGAAGAGCTTTCTCCAGGGGCCTGTTTAGGCTAAGGTTCCTCAGAAGCCAGGAGCCGCCGTTCCGGCACGGAGAGAAGTCATCCTGCGAAATTGGCGAACGAGCTCCTATCCTGTGTGCCCCCAGGAGCGTCGCAGAGTTAAGGCACTCCGTGGTGGAGTCTGGCCTCATGGAAACCACTGCACACCCAACTCCCCCGACGTGAAACGCTGGAACTTACCTTGAGGCCTGAGGTCACCTTTCGTTTGGCCGGAGCTGAACATGTAGTGCCGTGGGAGGACTTTCTAGCAAGGTATTGCCAGCACGGTTTTCCGCTTTGAGAGAACACGCAGCCTCGGCCCACAACGACAATCCTGCCGTGCAGAGACGTCGGGCCGCTAGTGCTGTTCGGGCAGCTTTGAAGCCAAGCGCACGGCGCCTCCAAACGGGGAGAAAGCGTACTCTCCCATCCGCGTCCCACTTTCAGGCTGAATGACGCAGCATGTTTCTCGGAAGGTTCTGCCGAGCTATCTAGTACAAGGGAGAGAGTGCCTGCCTCTGCCGAGAAAGGTTTTGACGTGGGGATTGCTGGACGTGCGGAAGAGCGTTCCCCAGGCCGTGCCAAGTTTAGGCTTTGGTGATTCTGGATGTTCCCAAGGGTCCAGAATTGTCCCTGGGAAAGCTGTCCTTTTTCTCTTTCTCCGGCTGGAAGTAAACATCTGGCAACCGACTGCCGTACGCAGGCGTCCTGGGGGAGCCCCCCCCCCCCGGTTTCCTTTGGGACGCACATTGGTGTCTCACAGAAGAGCCCGCATTCCCAATTGGGGGCACACCAGCGTGGAATGTAAGGCTGTTTAGAACGGCGTACCTTGAGGCCGTGTGAAGGCCGTACAAACGAGAGCTTTCGAGCGAACAGGGCAGCGCTTCGTCATCGTCGTTGCACGTTCTCGGAGCTTAATCAAACGAATGCATTTACTTCCTGTGGCTCAAACGCCAGAGAGGAGTTGGAAGGCATCCAGTGCCCTTTGACAGTTGTTACAACGAACGTGAGTGCACGGTGTCTCGTGAAATAAAGCCCTAGCACTGTTGAGGCCCTCCGTTAACGCACGCTTCTTCGCTCCTATGGCACTCCGAGGTGTTCCTGCCGGGAGAAATCTGGACTTTTGCTTGAGGCCGGGGTGGGGCGAGGGGGACTCACAGTTCTTGTGCCGGCGAGCTCCCGAGCGCTCCGGCTGAAGCTCCCAGCAAGGAACTGAGAGCAGCAGGCCTCACACGCGTAAAGTCAGACTTCTGCTGTCACGAGTAAACTCAGACTTCTTGTGGGAGGCCTTCCGGCAGCAAAGAGAAGGTGGGCGCGAGCAGTGTACTTCAGGCAGCTTAGGACCCGCCCCTGTCTCGTTTACCACGGAGGGGAATAAGGTTTAGCCAGGGTCGCCCAGCTTCAAACCGGAGCTCCTATAGGGATCCTCAGCGGTTTCTGATTACCTCAAGGAAACACAACGGGAGGAACAGGGCCCTTCCGTGGAGGCCCGTTTGGGCACAAGGACCTCCGCGTGGGAGCTACTGGGTAAGTATGGCAGTCCCTTAGGTAGGCCTCAGTGACCAAGGCTCTCTGGCTCATGCCTAGCTGTGTAAAGAAGTGTGGCAAACGTACGTACTGCTCCTCAGGCTGGGCGCACAGCCTAGCTTTCGCTTCTATGAGAGTGCTGTCCCGAGTCTCTTCCTGGAGCCAGTCGTCAGCACGGTGCCTTTTGGCACTGCGGTTCTCTTTCAGTCAAGGAGGCCGTTCGACTGGCAAAGGGAGTCTGCGCAGCACTGCTTTCGCGAGGCTCTTTGACGACTGGGGCACTCAACCCAGGCAAGCCAGAGAGCAGTACGTTGCCCTTGCTCTGAATGTGAAGAGCTTTCTCCAGGGGCCTGTTTAGGCTAAGGTTCCTCAGAAGCCAGGAGCCGCCGTTCCGGCACGGAGAGAAGTCATCCTGCGAAATTGGCGAACGAGCTCCTATCCTGTGTGCCCCCAGGAGCGTCGCAGAGTTAAGGCACTCCGTGGTGGAGTCTGGCCTCATGGAAACCACTGCACACCCAACTCCCCCGACGTGAAACGCTGGAACTTACCTTGAGGCCTGAGGTCACCTTTCGTTTGGCCGGAGCTGAACATGTAGTGCCGTGGGAGGACTTTCTAGCAAGGTATTGCCAGCACGGTTTTCCGCTTTGAGAGAACACGCAGCCTCGGCCCACAACGACAATCCTGCCGTGCAGAGACGTCGGGCCGCTAGTGCTGTTCGGGCAGCTTTGAAGCCAAGCGCACGGCGCCTCCAAACGGGGAGAAAGCGTACTCTCCCATCCGCGTCCCACTTTCAGGCTGAATGACGCAGCATGTTTCTCGGAAGGTTCTGCCGAGCTATCTAGTACAAGGGAGAGAGTGCCTGCCTCTGCCGAGAAAGGTTTTGACGTGGGGATTGCTGGACGTGCGGAAGAGCGTTCCCCAGGCCGTGCCAAGTTTAGGCTTTGGTGATTCTGGATGTTCCCAAGGGTCCAGAATTGTCCCTGGGAAAGCTGTCCTTTTTCTCTTTCTCCGGCTGGAAGTAAACATCTGGCAACCGACTGCCGTACGCAGGCGTCCTGGGGGAGCCCCCCCCCCCGGTTTCCTTTGGGACGCACATTGGTGTCTCACAGAAGAGCCCGCATTCCCAATTGGGGGCACACCAGCGTGGAATGTAAGGCTGTTTAGAACGGCGTACCTTGAGGCCGTGTGAAGGCCGTACAAACGAGAGCTTTCGAGCGAACAGGGCAGCGCTTCGTCATCGTCGTTGCACGTTCTCGGAGCTTAATCAAACGAATGCATTTACTTCCTGTGGCTCAAACGCCAGAGAGGAGTTGGAAGGCATCCAGTGCCCTTTGACAGTTGTTACAACGAACGTGAGTGCACGGTGTCTCGTGAAATAAAGCCCTAGCACTGTTGAGGCCCTCCGTTAACGCACGCTTCTTCGCTCCTATGGCACTCCGAGGTGTTCCTGCCGGGAGAAATCTGGACTTTTGCTTGAGGCCGGGGTGGGGCGAGGGGGACTCACAGTTCTTGTGCCGGCGAGCTCCCGAGCGCTCCGGCTGAAGCTCCCAGCAAGGAACTGAGAGCAGCAGGCCTCACACGCGTAAAGTCAGACTTCTGCTGTCACGAGTAAACTCAGACTTCTTGTGGGAGGCCTTCCGGCAGCAAAGAGAAGGTGGGCGCGAGCAGTGTACTTCAGGCAGCTTAGGACCCGCCCCTGTCTCGTTTACCACGGAGGGGAATAAGGTTTAGCCAGGGTCGCCCAGCTTCAAACCGGAGCTCCTATAGGGATCCTCAGCGGTTTCTGATTACCTCAAGGAAACACAACGGGAGGAACAGGGCCCTTCCGTGGAGGCCCGTTTGGGCACAAGGACCTCCGCGTGGGAGCTACTGGGTAAGTATGGCAGTCCCTTAGGTAGGCCTCAGTGACCAAGGCTCTCTGGCTCATGCCTAGCTGTGTAAAGAAGTGTGGCAAACGTACGTACTGCTCCTCAGGCTGGGCGCACAGCCTAGCTTTCGCTTCTATGAGAGTGCTGTCCCGAGTCTCTTCCTGGAGCCAGTCGTCAGCACGGTGCCTTTTGGCACTGCGGTTCTCTTTCAGTCAAGGAGGCCGTTCGACTGGCAAAGGGAGTCTGCGCAGCACTGCTTTCGCGAGGCTCTTTGACGACTGGGGCACTCAACCCAGGCAAGCCAGAGAGCAGTACGTTGCCCTTGCTCTGAATGTGAAGAGCTTTCTCCAGGGGCCTGTTTAGGCTAAGGTTCCTCAGAAGCCAGGAGCCGCCGTTCCGGCACGGAGAGAAGTCATCCTGCGAAATTGGCGAACGAGCTCCTATCCTGTGTGCCCCCAGGAGCGTCGCAGAGTTAAGGCACTCCGTGGTGGAGTCTGGCCTCATGGAAACCACTGCACACCCAACTCCCCCGACGTGAAACGCTGGAACTTACCTTGAGGCCTGAGGTCACCTTTCGTTTGGCCGGAGCTGAACATGTAGTGCCGTGGGAGGAGTTTCTAGCAAGGTATTGCCAGCACGGTGTTCCGCTTTGAGAGAACACGCAGCCTCGGCCCACAACGACAATCCTGCCGTGCAGAGACGTCGGGCCGCTAGTGCTGTTCGGGCAGCTTTGAAGCCAAGCGCACGGCGCCTCCAAACGGGGAGAAAGCGTACTCTCCCATCCGCGTCCCACTTTCAGGCTGAATGACGCAGCATGTTTCTCGGAAGGTTCTGCCGAGCTATCTAGTACAAGGGAGAGAGTGCCTGCCTCTGCCGAGAAAGGTTTTGACGTGGGGATTGCTGGACGTGCGGAAGAGCGTTCCCCAGGCCATGCCAAGTTTAGGCTTTGGTGATTCTGGATGTTCCCAAGGGTCCAGAATTGTCCCTGGGAAAGCTGTCCTTTTTCTCTTTCTCCGGCTGGAAGTAAACATCTGGCAACCGACTGCCGTACGCAGGCGTCCTGGGGGAGCCCCCCACCCGGTTTCCTTTGGGACGCACATTGGTGTCTCACAGAAGAGCCCGCATTCCCAATTGGGGGCACACCAGCGTGGAATGTAAGGCTGTTTAGAACGGCGTACCTTGAGGCCGTGTGAAGGCCGTACAAACGAGAGCTTTCGAGCGAACAGGGCAGCGCTTCGTCATCGTCGTTGCACGTTCTCGGAGCTTAATCAAACGAATGCATTTACTTGCTGTGGCTCAAACGCCAGAGAGGAGTTGGAAGGCATCCAGTGCCCTTTGACAGTTGTTACAACGAACGTGAGTGCACGGTGTCTCGTGAAATAAAGCCCTAGCACTGTTGAGGCCCTCCGTTAACGCACGCTTCTTCGCTCCTATGGCACTCCGAGGTGTTCCTGCCGGGAGAAATCTGGACTTTTGCTTGAGGCCGGGGTGGGGCGAGGGGGACTCACAGTTCTTGTGCCGGCGAGCTCCCGAGCGCTCCGGCTGAAGCTCCCAGCAAGGAACTGAGAGCAGCAGGCCTCACACGCGTAAAGTCAGACTTCTGCTGTCACGAGTAAACTCAGACTTCTTGTGGGAGGCCTTCCGGCAGCAAAGAGAAGGTGGGCGCGAGCAGTGTACTTCAGGCAGCTTAGGACCCGCCCCTGTCTCGTTTACCACGGAGGGGAATAATGTTTAGCCAGGGTCGCCCAGCTTCAAACCGGAGCTCCTATAGGGATCCTCAGCGGTTTCTGATTACCTCAAGGAAACACAACGGGAGGAACAGGGCCCTTCCGTGGAGGCCCGTTTGGGCACAGGGACCTCCGCGTGGGAGCTACTGGGTAAGTATGGCAGTCCCTTAGGTAGGCCTCAGTGACCAAGGCTCTCTGGCTCATGCCTAGCTGTGTAAAGAAGTGTGGCAAACGTACGTACTGCTCCTCAGGCTGGGCGCACAGCCTAGCTTTCGCTTCTATGAGAGTGCTGTCCCGAGTCTCTTCCTGGAGCCAGTCGTCAGCACGGTGCCTTTTGGCACTGCGGTTCTCTTTCAGTCAAGGAGGCCGTTCGACTGGCAAAGGGAGTCTGCGCAGCACTGCTTTCGCGAGGCTCTTTGACGACTGAGGCACTCAACCCAGGCAAGCCAGAGAGCAGTACGTTGCCCTTGCTCAGAATGTGAAGAGCTTTCTCCAGGGGCCTGTTTAGGCTAAGGTTCCTCAGAAGCCAGGAGCCGCCGTTCCGGCACGGAGAGAAGTCATCCTGCGAAATTGGCGAACGAGCTCCTATCCTGTGTGCCCCCAGGAGCGTCGCAGAGTTAAGGCACTCCGTGGTGGAGTCTGGCCTCATGGAAACCACTGCACACCCAACTCCCCCGACGTGAAACGCTGGAACTTACCTTGAGGCCTGAGGTCACCTTTCGTTTGGCCGGAGCTGAACATGTAGTGCAATGGGAGGAGTTTCTAGCAAGGTATTGCCAGCACGGTGTTCCGCTTTGAGAGAACACGCAGCCTCGGCCCACAACGACAATCCTGCCGTGCAGAGACGTCGGGCCGCTAGTGCTGTTCGGGCAGCTTTGAAGCCAAGCGCACGGCGCCTCCAAACGGGGAGAAAGCGTACTCTCCCATCCGCGTCCCACTTTCAGGCTGAATGACGCAGCATGTTTCTCGGAAGGTTCTGCCGAGCTATCTAGTACAAGGGAGAGAGTGCCTGCCTCTGCCGAGAAAGGTTTTGACGTGGGGATTGCTGGACGTGCGGAAGAGCGTTCCCCAGGCCATGCCAAGTTTAGGCTTTGGTGATTCTGGATGTTCCCAAGGGTCCAGAATTGTCCCTGGGAAAGCTGTCCTTTTTCTCTTTCTCCGGCTGGAAGTAAACATCTGGCAACCGACTGCCGTACGCAGGCGTCCTGGGGGAGCCCCCCCCCCGGTTTCCTTTGGGACGCACATTGGTGTCTCACAGAAGAGCCCGCATTCCCAATTGGGGGCACACCAGCGTGGAATGTAAGGCTGTTTAGAACGGCGTACCTTGAGGCCGTGTGAAGGCCGTACAAACGAGAGCTTTCGAGCGAACAGGGCAGCGCTTCGTCATCGTCGTTGCACGTTCTCGGAGCTTAATCAAACGAATGCATTTACTTGCTGTGGCTCAAACGCCAGAGAGGAGTTGGAAGGCATCCAGTGCCCTTTGACAGTTGTTACAACGAACGTGAGTGCACGGTGTCTCGTGAAATAAAGCCCTAGCACTGTTGAGGCCCTCCGTTAACGCACGCTTCTTCGCTCCTATGGCACTCCGAGGTGTTCCTGCCGGGAGAAATCTGGACTTTTGCTTGAGGCCGGGGTGGGGCGAGGGGGACTCACAGTTCTTGTGCCGGCGAGCTCCCGAGCGCTCCTGCTGAAGCTCCCAGCAAGGAACTGAGAGCAGCAGGCCTCACACGCGTAAAGTCAGACTTCTGCTGTCACGAGTAAACTCAGACTTCTTGTGGGAGGCCTTCCGGCAGCAAAGAGAAGGTGGGCGCGAGCAGTGTACTTCAGGCAGCTTAGGACCCGCCCCTGTCTCGTTTACCACGGAGGGGAATAAGGTTTAGCCAGGGTCGCCCAGCTTCAAACCGGAGCTCCTATAGGGATCCTCAGCGGTTTCTGATTACCTCAAGGAAACACAACGGGAGGAACAGGGCCCTTCCGTGGAGGCCCGTTTGGGCACAGGGACCTCCGCGTGGGAGCTACTGGGTAAGTATGGCAGTCCCTTAGGTAGGCCTCAGTGACCAAGGCTCTCTGGCTCATGCCTAGCTGTGTAAAGAAGTGTGGCAAACGTACGTACTGCTCCTCAGGCTGGGCGCACAGCCTAGCTTTCGCTTCTATGAGAGTGCTGTCCCGAGTCTCTTCCTGGAGCCAGTCGTCAGCACGGTGCCTTTTGGCACTGCGGTTCTCTTTCAGTCAAGGAGGCCGTTCGACTGGCAAAGGGAGTCTGCGCAGCACTGCTTTCGCGAGGCTCTTTGACGACTGGGGCACTCAACCCAGGCAAGCCAGAGAGCAGTACGTTGCCCTTGCTCTGAATGTGAAGAGCTTTCTCCAGGGGCCTGTTTAGGCTAAGGTTCCTCAGAAGCCAGGAGCCGCCGTTCCGGCACGGAGAGAAGTCATCCTGCGAAATTGGCGAACGAGCTCCTATCCTGTGTGCCCCCAGGAGCGTCGCAGAGTTAAGGCACTCCGTGGTGGAGTCTGGCCTCATGGAAACCACTGCACACCCAACTCCCCCGACGTGAAACGCTGGAACTTACCTTGAGGCCTGAGGTCACCTTTCGTTTGGCCGGAGCTGAACATGTAGTGCCGTGGGAGGAGTTTCTAGCAAGGTATTGCCAGCACGGTGTTCCGCTTTGAGAGAACACGCAGCCTCGGCCCACAACGACAATCCTGCCGTGCAGAGACGTCGGGCCGCTAGTGCTGTTCGGGCAGCTTTGAAGCCAAGCGCACGGCGCCTCCAAACGGGGAGAAAGCGTACTCTCCCATCCGCGTCCCACTTTCAGGCTGAATGACGCAGCATGTTTCTCGGAAGGTTCTGCCGAGCTATCTAGTACAAGGGAGAGAGTGCCTGCCTCTGCCGAGAAAGGTTTTGACGTGGGGATTGCTGGACGTGCGGAAGAGCGTTCCCCAGGCCATGCCAAGTTTAGGCTTTGGTGATTCTGGATGTTCCCAAGGGTCCAGAATTGTCCCTGGGAAAGCTGTCCTTTTTCTCTTTCTCCGGCTGGAAGTAAACATCTGGCAACCGACTGCCGTACGCAGGCGTCCTGGGGGAGCCCCCCCCCCGGTTTCCTTTGGGACGCACATTGGTGTCTCACAGAAGAGCCCGCATTCCCAATTGGGGGCACACCAGCGTGGAATGTAAGGCTGTTTAGAACGGCGTACCTTGAGGCCGTGTGAAGGCCGTACAAACGAGAGCTTTCGAGCGAACAGGGCAGCGCTTCGTCATCGTCGTTGCACGTTCTCGGAGCTTAATCAAACGAATGCATTTACTTGCTGTGGCTCAAACGCCAGAGAGGAGTTGGAAGGCATCCAGTGCCCTTTGACAGTTGTTACAACGAACGTGAGTGCACGGTGTCTCGTGAAATAAAGCCCTAGCACTGTTGAGGCCCTCCGTTAACGCACGCTTCTTCGCTCCTATGGCACTCCGAGGTGTTCCTGCCGGGAGAAATCTGGACTTTTGCTTGAGGCCGGGGTGGGGCGAGGGGGACTCACAGTTCTTGTGCCGGCGAGCTCCCGAGCGCTCCGGCTGAAGCTCCCAGCAAGGAACTGAGAGCAGCAGGCCTCACACGCGTAAAGTCAGACTTCTGCTGTCACGAGTAAACTCAGACTTCTTGTGGGAGGCCTTCCGGCAGCAAAGAGAAGGTGGGCGCGAGCAGTGTACTTCAGGCAGCTTAGGACTCGCCCCTGTCTCGTTTACCACGGAGGGGAATAAGGTTTAGCCAGGGTCGCCCAGCTTCAAACCGGAGCTCCTATAGGGATCCTCAGCGGTTTCTGATTACCTCAAGGAAACACAACGGGAGGAACAGGGCCCTTCCGTGGAGGCCCGTTTGGGCACAGGGACCTCCGCGTGGGAGCTACTGGGTAAGTATGGCAGTCCCTTAGGTAGGCCTCAGTGACCAAGGCTCTCTGGCTCATGCCTAGCTGTGTAAAGAAGTGTGGCAAACGTACGTACTGCTCCTCAGGCTGGGCGCACAGCCTAGCTTTCGCTTCTATGAGAGTGCTGTCCCGAGTCTCTTCCTGGAGCCAGTCGTCAGCACGGTGCCTTTTGGCACTGCGGTTCTCTTTCAGTCAAGGAGGCCGTTCGACTGGCAAAGGGAGTCTGCGCAGCACTGCTTTCGCGAGGCTCTTTGACGACTGGGGCACTCAACCCAGGCAAGCCAGAGAGCAGTACGTTGCCCTTGCTCAGAATGTGAAGAGCTTTCTCCAGGGGCCTGTTTAGGCTAAGGTTCCTCAGAAGCCAGGAGCCGCCGTTCCGGCACGGAGAGAAGTCATCCTGCGAAATTGGCGAACGAGCTCCTATCCTGTGTGCCCCCAGGAGCGTCACAGAGTTAAGGCACTCCGTGGTGGAGTCTGGCCTCATGGAAACCACTGCACACCCAACTCCCCCGACGTGAAACGCTGGAACTTACCTTGAGGCCTGAGGTCACCTTTCGTTTGGCCGGAGCTGAACATGTAGTGCCGTGGGAGGAGTTTCTAGCAAGGTATTGCCAGCACGGTGTTCCGCTTTGAGAGAACACGCAGCCTCGGCCCACAACGACAATCCTGCCGTGCAGAGACGTCGGGCCGCTAGTGCTGTTCGGGCAGCTTTGAAGCCAAGCGCACGGCGCCTCCAAACGGGGAGAAAGCGTACTCTCCCATCCGCGTCCCACTTTCAGGCTGAATGACGCAGCATGTTTCTCGGAAGGTTCTGCCGAGCTATCTAGTACAAGGGAGAGAGTGCCTGCCTCTGCCGAGAAAGGTTTTGACGTGGGGATTGCTGGACGTGCGGAAGAGCGTTCCCCAGGCCATGCCAAGTTTAGGCTTTGGTGATTCTGGATGTTCCCAAGGGTCCAGAATTGTCCCTGGGAAAGCTGTCCTTTTTCTCTTTCTCCGGCTGGAAGTAAACATCTGGCAACCGACTGCCGTACGCAGGCGTCCTGGGGGAGCCCCCCCCCCGGTTTCCTTTGGGACGCACATTGGTGTCTCACAGAAGAGCCCGCATTCCCAATTGGGGGCACACCAGCGTGGAATGTAAGGCTGTTTAGAACGGCGTACCTTGAGGCCGTGTGAAGGCCGTACAAACGAGAGCTTTCGAGCGAACAGGGCAGCGCTTCGTCATCGTCGTTGCACGTTCTCGGAGCTTAATCAAACGAATGCATTTACTTGCTGTGGCTCAAACGCCAGAGAGGAGTTGGAAGGCATCCAGTGCCCTTTGACAGTTGTTACAACGAACGTGAGTGCACGGTGTCTCGTGAAATAAAGCCCTAGCACTGTTGAGGCCCTCCGTTAACGCACGCTTCTTCGCTCCTATGGCACTCCGAGGTGTTCCTGCCGGGAGAAATCTGGACTTTTGCTTGAGGCCGGGGTGGGGCGAGGGGGACTCACAGTTCTTGTGCCGGCGAGCTCCCGAGCGCTCCGGCTGAAGCTCCCAGCAAGGAACTGAGAGCAGCAGGCCTCACACGCGTAAAGTCAGACTTCTGCTGTCACGAGTAAACTCAGACTTCTTGTGGGAGGCCTTCCGGCAGCAAAGAGAAGGTGGGCGCGAGCAGTGTACTTCAGGCAGCTTAGGACCCGCCCCTGTCTCGTTTACCACGGAGGGGAATAAGGTTTAGCCAGGGTCGCCCAGCTTCAAACCGGAGCTCCTATAGGGATCCTCAGCGGTTTCTGATTACCTCAAGGAAACACAACGGGAGGAACAGGGCCCTTCCGTGGAGGCCCGTTTGGGCACAGGGACCTCCGCGTGGGAGCTACTGGGTAAGTATGGCAGTCCCTTAGGTAGGCCTCAGTGACCAAGGCTCTCTGGCTCATGCCTAGCTGTGTAAAGAAGTGTGGCAAACGTACGTACTGCTCCTCAGGCTGGGCGCACAGCCTAGCTTTCGCTTCTATGAGAGTGCTGTCCCGAGTCTCTTCCTGGAGCCAGTCGTCAGCACGGTGCCTTTTGGCACTGCGGTTCTCTTTCAGTCAAGGAGGCCGTTCGACTGGCAAAGGGAGTCTGCGCAGCACTGCTTTCGCGAGGCTCTTTGACGACTGGGGCACTCAACCCAGGCAAGCCAGAGAGCAGTACGTTGCCCTTGCTCTGAATGTGAAGAGCTTTCTCCAGGGGCCTGTTTAGGCTAAGGTTCCTCAGAAGCCAGGAGCCGCCGTTCCGGCACGGAGAGAAGTCATCCTGCGAAATTGGCGAACGAGCTCCTATCCTGTGTGCCCCCAGGAGCGTCGCAGAGTTAAGGCACTCCGTGGTGGAGTCTGGCCTCATGGAAACCACTGCACACCCAACTCCCCCGACGTGAAACGCTGGAACTTACCTTGAGGCCTGAGGTCACCTTTCGTTTGGCCGGAGCTGAACATGTAGTGCAATGGGAGGAGTTTCTAGCAAGGTATTGCCAGCACGGTGTTCCGCTTTGAGAGAACACGCAGCCTCGGCCCACAACGACAATCCTGCCGTGCAGAGACGTTGGGCCGCTAGTGCTGTTCGGGCAGCTTTGAAGTCAAGCGCACGGCGCCTCCAAACGGGGAGAAAGCGTACTCTCCCATCCGCGTCCCACTTTCAGGCTGAATGACGCAGCATGTTTCTCGGAAGGTTCTGCCGAGCTATCTAGTACAAGGGAGAGAGTGCCTGCCTCTGCCGAGAAAGGTTTTGACGTGGGGATTGCTGGACGTGCGGAAGAGCGTTCCCCAGGCCATGCCAAGTTTAGGCTTTGGTGATTCTGGATGTTCCCAAGGGTCCAGAATTGTCCCTGGGAAAGCTGTCCTTTTTCTCTTTCTCCGGCTGGAAGTAAACATCTGGCAACCGACTGCCGTACGCAGGCGTCCTGGGGGAGCCCCCCCCCCGGTTTCCTTTGGGACGCACATTGGTGTCTCACAGAAGAGCCCGCATTCCCAATTGGGGGCACACCAGCGTGGAATGTAAGGCTGTTTAGAACGGCGTACCTTGAGGCCGTGTGAAGGCCGTACAAACGAGAGCTTTCGAGCGAACAGGGCAGCGCTTCGTCATCGTCGTTGCACGTTCTCGGAGCTTAATCAAACGAATGCATTTACTTGCTGTGGCTCAAACGCCAGAGAGGAGTTGGAAGGCATCCAGTGCCCTTTGACAGTTGTTACAACGAACGTGAGTGCACGGTGTCTCGTGAAATAAAGCCCTAGCACTGTTGAGGCCCTCCGTTAACGCACGCTTCTTCGCTCCTATGGCACTCCGAGGTGTTCCTGCCGGGGGAAATCTGGACTTTTGCTTGAGGCCGGGGTGGGGCGAGGGGACTCACAGTTCTTGTGCCGGCGAGCTCCCGAGCGCTCCGGCTGAAGCTCCCAGCAAGGAACTGAGAGCAGCAGGCCTCACACGCGTAAACTCAGACTTCTGCTGTCACGAGTAAACTCAGACTTCTTGTGCGAGGCCTTCCGGCAGCAAAGAGAAGGTGGGCGCGAGCAGTGTACTTCAGGCAGCTTAGGACCCGCCCCTGTCTCGTTTACCACGGAGGGGAATAAGGTTTAGCCAGGGTCGCCCAGCTTCAAACCGGAGCTCCTATAGGGATCCTCAGCGGTTTCTGATTACCTCAAGGAAACACAACGGGAGGAACAGGGCCCTTCCGTGGAGGCCCGTTTGGGCACAGGGACCTCCGCGTGGGAGCTACTGGGTAAGTATGGCAGTCCCTTAGGTAGGCCTCAGTGACCAAGGCTCTCTGGCTCATGCCTAGCTGTGTAAAGAAGTGTGGCAAACGTACGTACTGCTCCTCAGGCTGGGCGCACAGCCTAGCTTTCGCTTCTATGAGAGTGCTGTCCCGAGTCTCTTCCTGGAGCCAGTCGTCAGCACGGTGCCTTTTGGCACTGCGGTTCTCTTTCAGTCAAGGAGGCCGTTCGACTGGCAAAGGGAGTCTGCGCAGCACTGCTTTCGCGAGGCTCTTTGACGACTGGGGCACTCAACCCAGGCAAGCCAGAGAGCAGTACGTTGCCCTTGCTCTGAATGTGAAGAGCTTTCTCCAGGGGCCTGTTTAGGCTAAGGTTCCTCAGAAGCCAGGAGCCGCCGTTCCGGCACGGAGAGAAGTCATCCTGCGAAATTGGCGAACGAGCTCCTATCCTGTGTGCCCCCAGGAGCGTCGCAGAGTTAAGGCACTCCGTGGTGGAGTCTGGCCTCATGGAAACCACTGCACACCCAACTCCCCCGACGTGAAACGCTGGAACTTACCTTGAGGCCTGAGGTCACCTTTCGTTTGGCCGGAGCTGAACATGTAGTGCCGTGGGAGGAGTTTCTAGCAAGGTATTGCCAGCACGGTGTTCCGCTTTGAGAGAACACGCAGCCTCGGCCCACAACGACAATCCTGCCGTGCAGAGACGTCGGGCCGCTAGTGCTGTTCGGGCAGCTTTGAAGCCAAGCGCACGGCGCCTCCAAACGGGGAGAAAGCGTACTCTCCCATCCGCGTCCCACTTTCAGGCTGAATGACGCAGCATGTTTCTCGGAAGGTTCTGCCGAGCTATCTAGTACAAGGGAGAGAGTGCCTGCCTCTGCCGAGAAAGGTTTTGACGTGGGGATTGCTGGACGTGCGGAAGAGCGTTCCCCAGGCCGTGCCAAGTTTAGGCTTTGGTGATTCTGGATGTTCCCAAGGGTCCAGAATTGTCCCTGGGAAAGCTGTCCTTTTTCTCTTTCTCCGGCTGGAAGTAAACATCTGGCAACCGACTGCCGTACGCAGGCGTCCTGGGGGAGCCCCCCCCCCCCGGTTTCCTTTGGGACGCACATTGGTGTCTCACAGAAGAGCCCGCATTCCCAATTGGGGGCACACCAGCGTGGAATGTAAGGCTGTTTAGAACGGCGTACCTTGAGGCCGTGTGAAGGCCGTACAAACGAGAGCTTTCGAGCGAACAGGGCAGCGCTTCGTCATCGTCGTTGCACGTTCTCGGAGCTTAATCAAACGAATGCATTTACTTGCTGTGGCTCAAACGCCAGAGAGGAGTTGGAAGGCATCCAGTGCCCTTTGACAGTTGTTACAACGAACGTGAGTGCACGGTGTCTCGTGAAATAAAGCCCTAGCACTGTTGAGGCCCTCCGTTAACGCACGCTTCTTCGCTCCTATGGCACTCCGAGGTGTTCCTGCCGGGAGAAATCTGGACTTTTGCTTGAGGCCGGGGTGGGGCGAGGGGGACTCACAGTTCTTGTGCCGGCGAGCTCCCGAGCGCTCCGGCTGAAGCTCCCAGCAAGGAACTGAGAGCAGCAGGCCTCACACGCGTAAACTCAGACTTCTGCTGTCACGAGTAAACTCAGACTTCTTGTGGGAGGCCTTCCGGCAGCAAAGAGAAGGTGGGCGCGAGCAGTGTACTTCAGGCAGCTTAGGACCCGCCCCTGTCTCGTTTACCACGGAGGGGAATAAGGTTTAGCCAGGGTCGCCCAGCTTCAAACCGGAGCTCCTATAGGGATCCTCAGCGGTTTCTGATTACCTCAAGGAAACACAACGGGAGGAACAGGGCCCTTCCGTGGAGGCCCGTTTGGGCACAGGGACCTCCGCGTGGGAGCTACTGGGTAAGTATGGCAGTCCCTTAGGTAGGCCTCAGTGACCAAGGCTCTCTGGCTCATGCCTAGCTGTGTAAAGAAGTGTGGCAAACGTACGTACTGCTCCTCAGGCTGGGCGCACAGCCTAGCTTTCGCTTCTATGAGAGTGCTGTCCCGAGTCTCTTCCTGGAGCCAGTCGTCAGCACGGTGCCTTTTGGCACTGCGGTTCTCTTTCAGTCAAGGAGGCCGTTCGACTGGCAAAGGGAGTCTGCGCAGCACTGCTTTCGCGAGGCTCTTTGACGACTGGGGCACTCAACCCAGGCAAGCCAGAGAGCAGTACGTTGCCCTTGCTCAGAATGTGAAGAGCTTTCTCCAGGGGCCTGTTTAGGCTAAGGTTCCTCAGAAGCCAGGAGCCGCCGTTCCGGCACGGAGAGAAGTCATCCTGCGAAATTGGCGAACGAGCTCCTATCCTGTGTGCCCCCAGGAGCGTCGCAGAGTTAAGGCACTCCGTGGTGGAGTCTGGCCTCATGGAAACCACTGCACACCCAACTCCCCCGACGTGAAACGCTGGAACTTACCTTGAGGCCTGAGGTCACCTTTCGTTTGGCCGGAGCTGAACATGTAGTGCCGTGGGAGGAGTTTCTAGCAAGGTATTGCCAGCACGGTGTTCCGCTTTGAGAGAACACGCAGCCTCGGCCCACAACGACAATCCTGCCGTGCAGAGACGTCGGGCCGCTAGTGCTGTTCGGGCAGCTTTGAAGCCAAGCGCACGGCGCCTCCAAACGGGGAGAAAGCGTACTCTCCCATCCGCGTCCCACTTTCAGGCTGAATGACGCAGCATGTTTCTCGGAAGGTTCTGCCGAGCTATCTAGTACAAGGGAGAGAGTGCCTGCCTCTGCCGAGAAAGGTTTTGACGTGGGGATTGCTGGACGTGCGGAAGAGCGTTCCCCAGGCCATGCCAAGTTTAGGCTTTGGTGATTCTGGATGTTCCCAAGGGTCCAGAATTGTCCCTGGGAAAGCTGTCCTTTTTCTCTTTCTCCGGCTGGAAGTAAACATCTGGCAACCGACTGCCGTACGCAGGCGTCCTGGGGGAGCCCCCCCCCCGGTTTCCTTTGGGACGCACATTGGTGTCTCACAGAAGAGCCCGCATTCCCAATTGGGGGCACACCAGCGTGGAATGTAAGGCTGTTTAGAACGGCGTACCTTGAGGCCGTGTGAAGGCCGTACAAACGAGAGCTTTCGAGCGAACAGGGCAGCGCTTCGTCATCGTCGTTGCACGTTCTCGGAGCTTAATCAAACGAATGCATTTACTTGCTGTGGCTCAAACGCCAGAGAGGAGTTGGAAGGCATCCAGTGCCCTTTGACAGTTGTTACAACGAACGTGAGTGCACGGTGTCTCGTGAAATAAAGCCCTAGCACTGTTGAGGCCCTCCGTTAACGCACGCTTCTTCGCTCCTATGGCACTCCGAGGTGTTCCTGCCGGGAGAAATCTGGACTTTTGCTTGAGGCCGGGGTGGGGCGAGGGGGACTCACAGTTCTTGTGCCGGCGAGCTCCCGAGCGCTCCGGCTGAAGCTCCCAGCAAGGAACTGAGAGCAGCAGGCCTCACACGCGTAAAGTCAGACTTCTGCTGTCACGAGTAAACTCAGACTTCTTGTGGGAGGCCTTCCGGCAGCAAAGAGAAGGTGGGCGCGAGCAGTGTACTTCAGGCAGCTTAGGACTCGCCCCTGTCTCGTTTACCACGGAGGGGAATAAGGTTTAGCCAGGGTCGCCCAGCTTCAAACCGGAGCTCCTATAGGGATCCTCAGCGGTTTCTGATTACCTCAAGGAAACACAACGGGAGGAACAGGGCCCTTCCGTGGAGGCCCGTTTGGGCACAGGGACCTCCGCGTGGGAGCTACTGGGTAAGTATGGCAGTCCCTTAGGTAGGCCTCAGTGACCAAGGCTCTCTGGCTCATGCCTAGCTGTGTAAAGAAGTGTGGCAAACGTACGTACTGCTCCTCAGGCTGGGCGCACAGCCTAGCTTTCGCTTCTATGAGAGTGCTGTCCCGAGTCTCTTCCTGGAGCCAGTCGTCAGCACGGTGCCTTTTGGCACTGCGGTTCTCTTTCAGTCAAGGAGGCCGTTCGACTGGCAAAGGGAGTCTGCGCAGCACTGCTTTCGCGAGGCTCTTTGACGACTGGGGCACTCAACCCAGGCAAGCCAGAGAGCAGTACGTTGCCCTTGCTCAGAATGTGAAGAGCTTTCTCCAGGGGCCTGTTTAGGCTAAGGTTCCTCAGAAGCCAGGAGCCGCCGTTCCGGCACGGAGAGAAGTCATCCTGCGAAATTGGCGAACGAGCTCCTATCCTGTGTGCCCCCAGGAGCGTCACAGAGTTAAGGCACTCCGTGGTGGAGTCTGGCCTCATGGAAACCACTGCACACCCAACTCCCCCGACGTGAAACGCTGGAACTTACCTTGAGGCCTGAGGTCACCTTTCGTTTGGCCGGAGCTGAACATGTAGTGCAATGGGAGGAGTTTCTAGCAAGGTATTGCCAGCACGGTGTTCCGCTTTGAGAGAACACGCAGCCTCGGCCCACAACGACAATCCTGCCGTGCAGAGACGTCGGGCCGCTAGTGCTGTTCGGGCAGCTTTGAAGCCAAGCGCACGGCGCCTCCAAACGGGGAGAAAGCGTACTCTCCCATCCGCGTCCCACTTTCAGGCTGAATGACGCAGCATGTTTCTCGGAAGGTTCTGCCGAGCTATCTAGTACAAGGGAGAGAGTGCCTGCCTCTGCCGAGAAAGGTTTTGACGTGGGGATTGCTGGACGTGCGGAAGAGCGTTCCCCAGGCCATGCCAAGTTTAGGCTTTGGTGATTCTGGATGTTCCCAAGGGTCCAGAATTGTCCCTGGGAAAGCTGTCCTTTTTCTCTTTCTCTGGCTGGAAGTAAACATCTGGCAACCGACTGCCGTACGCAGGCGTCCTGGGGGAGCCCCCCCCCCCGGTTTCCTTTGGGACGCACATTGGTGTCTCACAGAAGAGCCCGCATTCCCAATTGGGGGCACACCAGCGTGGAATGTAAGGCTGTTTAGAACGGCGTACCTTGAGGCCGTGTGAAGGCCGTACAAACGAGAGCTTTCGAGCGAACAGGGCAGCGCTTCGTCATCGTCGTTGCACGTTCTCGGAGCTTAATCAAACGAATGCATTTACTTGCTGTGGCTCAAACGCCAGAGAGGAGTTGGAAGGCATCCAGTGCCCTTTGACAGTTGTTACAACGAACGTGAGTGCACGGTGTCTCGTGAAATAAAGCCCTAGCACTGTTGAGGCCCTCCGTTAACGCACGCTTCTTCGCTCCTATGGCACTCCGAGGTGTTCCTGCCGGGAGAAATCTGGACTTTTGCTTGAGGCCGGGGTGGGGCGAGGGGGACTCACAGTTCTTGTGCCGGCGAGCTCCCGAGCGCTCCTGCTGAAGCTCCCAGCAAGGAACTGAGAGCAGCAGGCCTCACACGCGTAAAGTCAGACTTCTGCTGTCACGAGTAAACTCAGACTTCTTGTGGGAGGCCTTCCGGCAGCAAAGAGAAGGTGGGCGCGAGCAGTGTACTTCAGGCAGCTTAGGACCCGCCCCTGTCTCGTTTACCACGGAGGGGAATAAGGTTTAGCCAGGGTCGCCCAGCTTCAAACCGGAGCTCCTATAGGGATCCTCAGCGGTTTCTGATTACCTCAAGGAAACACAACGGGAGGAACAGGGCCCTTCCGTGGAGGCCCGTTTGGGCACAGGGACCTCCGCGTGGGAGCTACTGGGTAAGTATGGCAGTCCCTTAGGTAGGCCTCAGTGACCAAGGCTCTCTGGCTCATGCCTAGCTGTGTAAAGAAGTGTGGCAAACGTACGTACTGCTCCTCAGGCTGGGCGCACAGCCTAGCTTTCGCTTCTATGAGAGTGCTGTCCCGAGTCTCTTCCTGGAGCCAGTCGTCAGCACGGTGCCTTTTGGCACTGCGGTTCTCTTTCAGTCAAGGAGGCCGTTCGACTGGCAAAGGGAGTCTGCGCAGCACTGCTTTCGCGAGGCTCTTTGACGACTGGGGCACTCAACCCAGGCAAGCCAGAGAGCAGTACGTTGCCCTTGCTCTGAATGTGAAGAGCTTTCTCCGGGGGCCTGTTTAGGCTAAGGTTCCTCAGAAGCCAGGAGCCGCCGTTCCGGCACGGAGAGAAGTCATCCTGCGAAATTGGCGAACGAGCTCCTATCCTGTGTGCCCCCAGGAGCGTCGCAGAGTTAAGGCACTCCGTGGTGGAGTCTGGCCTCATGGAAACCACTGCACACCCAACTCCCCCGACGTGAAACGCTGGAACTTACCTTGAGGCCTGAGGTCACCTTTCGTTTGGCCGGAGCTGAACATGTAGTGCCGTGGGAGGAGTTTCTAGCAAGGTATTGCCAGCACGGTGTTCCGCTTTGAGAGAACACGCAGCCTCGGCCCACAACGACAATCCTGCCGTGCAGAGACGTCGGGCCGCTAGTGCTGTTCGGGCATCTTTGAAGCCAAGCGCACGGCGCCTCCAAACGGGGAGAAAGCGTACTCTCCCATCCGGGTCCCACTTTCAGGCTGAATGACGCAGCATGTTTCTCGGGAGGTTCTGCCGAGCTATCTAGTACAAGGGAGAGAGTGCCTGCCTCTGCCGAGAAAGGTTTTGACGTGGGGATTGCTGGACGTGCGGAAGAGCGTTCTCCAGGCCGTGCCAAGTTTAGGCTTTGGTGATTCTGGATGTTCCCAACGGTCCAGAATTGTCCATGGGAAAGCTGTCCTTTTTCTCTTTCTCCGGCTGGAAGTAAACATCTGGCAACCGACTGCCGTACGCAGGCGTCCTGGGGGAGACCCCCCCACCCCGGTTTCCTTTGGGACGCACATTGGTGTCTCACAGAAGTGCCCGCATTCCCAATTGGGGGCACACCAGTGTGGAATGTAAGGCTGTTTAGAACGACGTACCTTGAGGCCGTGTGAAGGCCGTACAAACGAGAGCTTTCGAGCGAACAGGGCAGCGCTTCGTCATCGTCGTTGCACGTTCACGGAGCTTAATCAAACGAATGCATTTACTTCCTGTGGCTCAAACGCCAGAGAGGAGTTGGAAGGCATCCAGTGCCCTTTGACAGTTGTTACAACGAACGTGAGTGCACGGTGTCTCGTGAAATAAAGCCCTAGCACTGTTGAGGCCCTCCGTTAACGCACGCTTCTTCGCTCCTATGGCACTCCGAGGTGTTCCTGACGGGGGAAATCTGGACTTTTGCTTGAGGCCGGGGTGGGGCGAGGGGACTCACAGTTCTTGTGCCGGCGAGCTCCCGAGCGCTCCTGCTGAAGCTCCCAGCAAGGAACTGAGAGCAGCAGGCCTCACACGCGTAAACTCAGACTTCTGCTGTCACGAGTAAACTCAGACTTCTTGTGGGAGGCCTTCCGGCAGCAAAGAGAAGGTGGGCGCGAGCAGTGTACTTCAGGCAGCTTAGGACCCGCCCCTGTCTCGTTTACCACGGAGGGGAATAAGGTTTAGCCAGGGTCGCCCAGCTTCAAACCGGAGCTCCTATAGGGATCCTCAGCGGTTTCTGATTACCTCAAGGAAACACAACGGGAGGAACAGGGCCCTTCCGTGGAGGCCCGTTTGGGCACAGGGACCTCCGCGTGGGAGCTACTGGGTAAGTATGGCAGTCCCTTAGGTAGGCCTCAGTGACCAAGGCTCTCTGGCTCATGCCTAGCTGTGTAAAGAAGTGTGGCAAACGTACGTACTGCTCCTCAGGCTGGGCGCACAGCCTAGCTTTCGCTTCTATGAGAGTGCTGTCCCGAGTCTCTTCCTGGAGCCAGTCGTCAGCACGGTGCCTTTTGGCACTGCGGTTCTCTTTCAGTCAAGGAGGCCGTTCGACTGGCAAAGGGAGTCTGCGCAGCACTGCTTTCGCGAGGCTCTTTGACGACTGGGGCACTCAACCCAGGCAAGCCAGAGAGCAGTACGTTGCCCTTGCTCTGAATGTGAAGAGCTTTCTCCAGGGGCCTGTTTAGGCTAAGGTTCCTCAGAAGCCAGGAGCCGCCGTTCCGGCACGGAGAGAAGTCATCCTGTGAAATTGGCGAACGAGCTCCTATCCTGTGTGCCCCCAGGAGCGTCGCAGAGTTAAGGCACTCCGTGGTGGAGTCTGGCCTCATGGAAACCACTGCACACCCAACTCCCCCGACGTGAAACGCTGGAACTTACCTTGAGGCCTGAGGTCACCTTTCGTTTGGCCGGAGCTGAACATGTAGTGCCGTGGGAGGAGTTTCTAGCAAGGTATTGCCAGCACGGTGTTCCGCTTTGAGAGAACACGCAGCCTCGGCCCACAACGACAATCCTGCCGTGCAGAGACGTCGGGCCGCTAGTGCTGTTCGGGCAGCTTTGAAGCCAAGCGCACGGCGCCTCCAAACGGGGAGAAAGCGTACTCTCCCATCCGCGTCCCACTTTCAAGCTGAATGACGCAGCATGTTTCTCGGGAGGCTCTGCCGAGCTATCTAGTACAAGGGAGAGAGTGCCTGCCTCTGCCGAGAAAGGTTTTGACGTGGGGATTGCTGGACGTGCGGAAGAGCGTTCTCCAGGCCGTGCCAAGTTTAGGCTTTGGTTATTCTGGATGTTCCCAAAGGTCCAGAATTGTCCATGGGAAAGCTGTCCTTTTTCTCTTTCTCCGGCTGGAAGTAAACATCTGGCAACCGACTGCCGTACGCAGGCGTCCTGGGGGAGACCCCCCCACCCCGGTTTCCTTTGGGACGCACATTGGTGTCTCACAGAAGTGCCCGCATTCCCAATTGGGGGCACACCAGCGTGGAATGTAAGGCTGTTTAGAACGACGTACCTTGAGGCCGTGTGAAGGCCGTACAAACGAGAGCTTTCGAGCGAACAGGGCAGCGCTTCGTCATCGTCGTTGCACGTTCACGGAGCTTAATCAAACGAATGCATTTACTTCCTGTGGCTCAAACGCCAGAGAGGAGTTGGAAGGCATCCAGTGCCCTTTGACAGTTGTTACAACGAACGTGAGTGCACGGTGTCTCGTGAAATAAAGCCCTAGCACTGTTGAGGCCCTCCGTTAACGCACGCTTCTTCGCTCCTATGGCACTCCGAGGTGTTCCTGACGGGGGAAATCTGGACTTTTGCTTGAGGCCGGGGTGGGGCGAGGGGACTCACAGTTCTTGTGCCGGCGAGCTCCCGAGCGCTCCTGCTGAAGCTCCCAGCAAGGAACTGAGAGCAGCAGGCCTCACACGCGTAAAGTCAGACTTCTGCTGTCACGAGTAAACTCAGACTTCTTGTGGGAGGCCTTCCGGCAGCAAAGAGAAGGTGGGCGCGAGCAGTGTACTTCAGGCAGCTTAGGACCCGCCCCTGTCTCGTTTACCACGGAGGGGAATAAGGTTTAGCCAGGGTCGCCCAGCTTCAAACCGGAGCTCCTATAGGGATCCTCAGCGGTTTCTGATTACCTCAAGGAAACACAACGGGAGGAACAGGGCCCTTCCGTGGAGGCCCGTTTGGGCACAGGGACCTCCGCGTGGGAGCTACTGGGTAAGTATGGCAGTCCCTTAGGTAGGCCTCAGTGACCAAGGCTCTCTGGCTCATGCCTAGCTGTGTAAAGAAGTGTGGCAAACGTACGTACTGCTCCTCAGGCTGGGCGCACAGCCTAGCTTTCGCTTCTATGAGAGTGCTGTCCCGAGTCTCTTCCTGGAGCCAGTCGTCAGCACGGTGCCTTTTGGCACTGCGGTTCTCTTTCAGTCAAGGAGGCCGTTCGACTGGCAAAGGGAGTCTGCGCAGCACTGCTTTCGCGAGGCTCTTTGACGACTGGGGCACTCAACCCAGGCAAGCCAGAGAGCAGTACGTTGCCCTTGCTCTGAATGTGAAGAGCTTTCTCCAGGGGCCTGTTTAGGCTAAGGTTCCTCAGAAGCCAGGAGCCGCCGTTCCGGCACGGAGAGAAGTCATCCTGCGAAATTGGCGAACGAGCTCCTATCCTGTGTGCCCCCAGGAGCGTCGCAGAGTTAAGGCACTCCGTGGTGGAGTCTGGCCTCATGGAAACCACTGCACACCCAACTCCCCCGACGTGAAACGCTGGAACTTACCTTGAGGCCTGAGGTCACCTTTCGTTTGGCCGGAGCTGAACATGTAGTGCCGTGGGAGGAGTTTCTAGCAAGGTATTGCCAGCACGGTGTTCCGCTTTGAGAGAACACGCAGCCTCGGCCCACAACGACAATCCTGCCGTGCAGAGACGTCGGGCCGCTAGTGCTGTTCGGGCAGCTTTGAAGCCAAGCGCACGGCGCCTCCAAACGGGGAGAAAGCGTACTCTCCCATCCGCGTCCCACTTTCAAGCTGAATGACGCAGCATGTTTCTCGGGAGGCTCTGCTGAGCTATCTAGTACAAGGGAGAGAGTGCCTGCCTCTGCCGAGAAAGGTTTTGACGTGGGGATTGCTGGACGTGCGGAAGAGCGTTCCCCAGGCCATGCCAAGTTTAGGCTTTGGTGATTCTGGATGTTCCCAAGGGTCCAGAATTGTCCCTGGGAAAGCTGTCCTTTTTCTCTTTCTCCGGCTGGAAGTAAACATCTGGCAACCGACTGCCGTACGCAGGCGTCCTTGGGGAGCCCGCCCCCCCGGTTTCCTTTGGGACGCACATTGGTGTCTCACAGAAGAGCCCGCATTCCCAATTGGGGGCACACCAGCGTGGAATGTAAGGCTGTTTAGAACGACGTACCTTGAGGCCGTGTGAAGGCCGTACAAACGAGAGCTTTCGAGCGAACAGGGCAGCGCTTCGTCATCGTCGTTGCACGTTCACGGAGCTTAATCAAACGAATGCATTTACTTCCTGTGGCTCAAACGCCAGAGAGGAGTTGGAAGGCATCCAGTGCCCTTTGACAGTTGTTACAACGAACGTGAGTGCACGGTGTCTCGTGAAATAAAGCCCTAGCACTGTTGAGGCCCTCCGTTAACGCACGCTTCTTCGCTCCTATGGCACTCCGAGGTGTTCCTGCCGGGAGAAATCTGGACTTTTGCTTGAGGCCGGGGTGGGGCGAGGGGGACTCACAGTTCTTGTGCCGGCGAGCTCCCGAGCGCTCCTGCTGAAGCTCCCAGCAAGGAACTGAGAGCAGCAGGCCTCACACGCGTAAAGTCAGACTTCTGCTGTCACGAGTAAACTCAGACTTCTTGTGGGAGGCCTTCCGGCAGCAAAGAGAAGGTGGGCGCGAGCAGTGTACTTCAGGCAGCTTAGGACCCGCCCCTGTCTCGTTTACCACGGAGGGGAATAAGGTTTAGCCAGGGTCGCCCAGCTTCAAACCGGAGCTCCTATAGGGATCCTCAGCGGTTTCTGATTACCTCAAGGAAACACAACGGGAGGAACAGGGCCCTTCCGTGGAGGCCCGTTTGGGCACAGGGACCTCCGCGTGGGAGCTACTGGGTAAGTATGGCAGTCCCTTAGGTAGGCCTCAGTGACCAAGGCTCTCTGGCTCATGCCTAGCTGTGTAAAGAAGTGTGGCAAACGTACGTACTGCTCCTCAGGCTGGGCGCACAGCCTAGCTTTCGCTTCTATGAGAGTGCTGTCCCGAGTCTCTTCCTGGAGCCAGTCGTCAGCACGGTGCCTTTTGGCACTGCGGTTCTCTTTCAGTCAAGGAGGCCGTTCGACTGGCAAAGGGAGTCTGCGCAGCACTGCTTTCGCGAGGCTCTTTGACGACTGGGGCACTCAACCCAGGCAAGCCAGAGAGCAGTACGTTGCCCTTGCTCTGAATGTGAAGAGCTTTCTCCGGGGGCCTGTTTAGGCTAAGGTTCCTCAGAAGCCAGGAGCCGCCGTTCCGGCACGGAGAGAAGTCATCCTGCGAAATTGGCGAACGAGCTCCTATCCTGTGTGCCCCCAGGAGCGTCGCAGAGTTAAGGCACTCCGTGGTGGAGTCTGGCCTCATGGAAACCACTGCACACCCAACTCCCCCGACGTGAAACGCTGGAACTTACCTTGAGGCCTGAGGTCACCTTTCGTTTGGCCGGAGCTGAACATGTAGTGCCGTGGGAGGAGTTTCTAGCAAGGTATTGCCAGCACGGTGTTCCGCTTTGAGAGAACACGCAGCCTCGGCCCACAACGACAATCCTGCCGTGCAGAGACGTCGGGCCGCTAGTGCTGTTCGGGCATCTTTGAAGCCAAGCGCACGGCGCCTCCAAACGGGGAGAAAGCGTACTCTCCCATCCGGGTCCCACTTTCAGGCTGAATGACGCAGCATGTTTCTCGGGAGGTTCTGCCGAGCTATCTAGTACAAGGGAGAGAGTGCCTGCCTCTGCCGAGAAAGGTTTTGACGTGGGGATTGCTGGACGTGCGGAAGAGCGTTCTCCAGGCCGTGCCAAGTTTAGGCTTTGGTGATTCTGGATGTTCCCAACGGTCCAGAATTGTCCATGGGAAAGCTGTCCTTTTTCTCTTTCTCCGGCTGGAAGTAAACATCTGGCAACCGACTGCCGTACGCAGGCGTCCTGGGGGAGACCCCCCCACCCCGGTTTCCTTTGGGACGCACATTGGTGTCTCACAGAAGTGCCCGCATTCCCAATTGGGGGCACACCAGTGTGGAATGTAAGGCTGTTTAGAACGACGTACCTTGAGGCCGTGTGAAGGCCGTACAAACGAGAGCTTTCGAGCGAACAGGGCAGCGCTTCGTCATCGTCGTTGCACGTTCACGGAGCTTAATCAAACGAATGCATTTACTTCCTGTGGCTCAAACGCCAGAGAGGAGTTGGAAGGCATCCAGTGCCCTTTGACAGTTGTTACAACGAACGTGAGTGCACGGTGTCTCGTGAAATAAAGCCCTAGCACTGTTGAGGCCCTCCGTTAACGCACGCTTCTTCGCTCCTATGGCACTCCGAGGTGTTCCTGACGGGGGAAATCTGGACTTTTGCTTGAGGCCGGGGTGGGGCGAGGGGACTCACAGTTCTTGTGCCGGCGAGCTCCCGAGCGCTCCTGCTGAAGCTCCCAGCAAGGAACTGAGAGCAGCAGGCCTCACACGCGTAAACTCAGACTTCTGCTGTCACGAGTAAACTCAGACTTCTTGTGGGAGGCCTTCCGGCAGCAAAGAGAAGGTGGGCGCGAGCAGTGTACTTCAGGCAGCTTAGGACCCGCCCCTGTCTCGTTTACCACGGAGGGGAATAAGGTTTAGCCAGGGTCGCCCAGCTTCAAACCGGAGCTCCTATAGGGATCCTCAGCGGTTTCTGATTACCTCAAGGAAACACAACGGGAGGAACAGGGCCCTTCCGTGGAGGCCCGTTTGGGCACAGGGACCTCCGCGTGGGAGCTACTGGGTAAGTATGGCAGTCCCTTAGGTAGGCCTCAGTGACCAAGGCTCTCTGGCTCATGCCTAGCTGTGTAAAGAAGTGTGGCAAACGTACGTACTGCTCCTCAGGCTGGGCGCACAGCCTAGCTTTCGCTTCTATGAGAGTGCTGTCCCGAGTCTCTTCCTGGAGCCAGTCGTCAGCACGGTGCCTTTTGGCACTGCGGTTCTCTTTCAGTCAAGGAGGCCGTTCGACTGGCAAAGGGAGTCTGCGCAGCACTGCTTTCGCGAGGCTCTTTGACGACTGGGGCACTCAACCCAGGCAAGCCAGAGAGCAGTACGTTGCCCTTGCTCTGAATGTGAAGAGCTTTCTCCAGGGGCCTGTTTAGGCTAAGGTTCCTCAGAAGCCAGGAGCCGCCGTTCCGGCACGGAGAGAAGTCATCCTGCGAAATTGGCGAACGAGCTCCTATCCTGTGTGCCCCCAGGAGCGTCGCAGAGTTAAGGCACTCCGTGGTGGAGTCTGGCCTCATGGAAACCACTGCACACCCAACTCCCCCGACGTGAAACGCTGGAACTTACCTTGAGGCCTGAGGTCACCTTTCGTTTGGCCGGAGCTGAACATGTAGTGCCGTGGGAGGAGTTTCTAGCAAGGTATTGCCAGCACGGTGTTCCGCTTTGAGAGAACACGCAGCCTCGGCCCACAACGACAATCCTGCCGTGCAGAGACGTCGGGCCGCTAGTGCTGTTCGGGCAGCTTTGAAGCCAAGCGCACGGCGCCTCCAAACGGGGAGAAAGCGTACTCTCCCATCCGCGTCCCACTTTCAAGCTGAATGACGCAGCATGTTTCTCGGGAGGCTCTGCCGAGCTATCTAGTACAAGGGAGAGAGTGCCTGCCTCTGCCGAGAAAGGTTTTGACGTGGGGATTGCTGGACGTGCGGAAGAGCGTTCTCCAGGCCGTGCCAAGTTTAGGCTTTGGTTATTCTGGATGTTCCCAAAGGTCCAGAATTGTCCATGGGAAAGCTGTCCTTTTTCTCTTTCTCCGGCTGGAAGTAAACATCTGGCAACCGACTGCCGTACGCAGGCGTCCTGGGGGAGACCCCCCCACCCCGGTTTCCTTTGGGACGCACATTGGTGTCTCACAGAAGTGCCCGCATTCCCAATTGGGGGCACACCAGTGTGGAATGTAAGGCTGTTTAGAACGACGTACCTTGAGGCCGTGTGAAGGCCGTACAAACGAGAGCTTTCGAGCGAACAGGGCAGCGCTTCGTCATCGTCGTTGCACGTTCACGGAGCTTAATCAAACGAATGCATTTACTTCCTGTGGCTCAAACGCCAGAGAGGAGTTGGAAGGCATCCAGTGCCCTTTGACAGTTGTTACAACGAACGTGAGTGCACGGTGTCTCGTGAAATAAAGCCCTAGCACTGTTGAGGCCCTCCGTTAACGCACGCTTCTTCGCTCCTATGGCACTCCGAGGTGTTCCTGACGGGGGAAATCTGGACTTTTGCTTGAGGCCGGGGTGGGGCGAGGGGACTCACAGTTCTTGTGCCGGCGAGCTCCCGAGCGCTCCTGCTGAAGCTCCCAGCAAGGAACTGAGAGCAGCAGGCCTCACACGCGTAAAGTCAGACTTCTGCTGTCACGAGTAAACTCAGACTTCTTGTGCGAGGCCTTCCGGCAGCAAAGAGAAGGTGGGCGCGAGCAGTGTACTTCAGGCAGCTTAGGACCCGCCCCTGTCTCGTTTACCACGGAGGGGAATAAGGTTTAGCCAGGGTCGCCCAGCTTCAAACCGGAGCTCCTATAGGGATCCTCAGCGGTTTCTGATTACCTCAAGGAAACACAACGGGAGGAACAGGGCCCTTCCGTGGAGGCCCGTTTGGGCACAGGGACCTCCGCGTGGGAGCTACTGGGTAAGTATGGCAGTCCCTTAGGTAGGCCTCAGTGACCAAGGCTCTCTGGCTCATGCCTAGCTGTGTAAAGAAGTGTGGCAAACGTACGTACTGCTCCTCAGGCTGGGCGCACAGCCTAGCTTTCGCTTCTATGAGAGTGCTGTCCCGAGTCTCTTCCTGGAGCCAGTCGTCAGCACGGTGCCTTTTGGCACTGCGGTTCTCTTTCAGTCAAGGAGGCCGTTCGACTGGCAAAGGGAGTCTGCGCAGCACTGCTTTCGCGAGGCTCTTTGACGACTGGGGCACTCAACCCAGGCAAGCCAGAGAGCAGTACGTTGCCCTTGCTCTGAATGTGAAGAGCTTTCTCCAGGGGCCTGTTTAGGCTAAGGTTCCTCAGAAGCCAGGAGCCGCCGTTCCGGCACGGAGAGAAGTCATCCTGCGAAATTGGCGAACGAGCTCCTATCCTGTGTGCCCCCAGGAGCGTCGCAGAGTTAAGGCACTCCGTGGTGGAGTCTGGCCTCATGGAAACCACTGCACACCCAACTCCCCCGACGTGAAACGCTGGAACTTACCTTGAGGCCTGAGGTCACCTTTCGTTTGGCCGGAGCTGAACATGTAGTGCCGTGGGAGGAGTTTCTAGCAAGGTATTGCCAGCACGGTGTTCCGCTTTGAGACAACACGCAGCCTCGGCCCACAACGACAATCCTGCCGTGCAGAGACGTCGGGCCGCTAGTGCTGTTCGGGCAGCTTTGAAGCCAAGCGCACGGCGCCTCCAAACGGGGAGAAAGCGTACTCTCCCATCCGCGTCCCACTTTCAAGCTGAATGACGCAGCATGTTTCTCGGGAGGCTCTGCTGAGCTATCTAGTACAAGGGAGAGAGTGCCTGCCTCTGCCGAGAAAGGTTTTGACGTGGGGATTGCTGGACGTGCGGAAGAGCGTTCCCCAGGCCATGCCAAGTTTAGGCTTTGGTGATTCTGGATGTTCCCAAGGGTCCAGAATTGTCCCTGGGAAAGCTGTCCTTTTTCTCTTTCTCCGGCTGGAAGTAAACATCTGGCAACCGACTGCCGTACGCAGGCGTCCTTGGGGAGCCCGCCCCCCCGGTTTCCTTTGGGACGCACATTGGTGTCTCACAGAAGAGCCCGCATTCCCAATTGGGGGCACACCAGCGTGGAATGTAAGGCTGTTTAGAACGACGTACCTTGAGGCCGTGTGAAGGCCGTACAAACGAGAGCTTTCGAGCGAACAGGGCAGCGCTTCGTCATCGTCGTTGCACGTTCACGGAGCTTAATCAAACGAATGCATTTACTTCCTGTGGCTCAAACGCCAGAGAGGAGTTGGAAGGCATCCAGTGCCCTTTGACAGTTGTTACAACGAACGTGAGTGCACGGTGTCTCGTGAAATAAAGCCCTAGCACTGTTGAGGCCCTCCGTTAACGCACGCTTCTTCGCTCCTATGGCACTCCGAGGTGTTCCTGACGGGGGAAATCTGGACTTTTGCTTGAGGCCGGGGTGGGGCGAGGGGACTCACAGTTCTTGTGCCGGCGAGCTCCCGAGCGCTCCTGCTGAAGCTCCCAGCAAGGAACTGAGAGCAGCAGGCCTCACACGCGTAAAGTCAGACTTCTGCTGTCACGAGTAAACTCAGACTTCTTGTGCGAGGCCTTCCGGCAGCAAAGAGAAGGTGGGCGCGAGCAGTGTACTTCAGGCAGCTTAGGACCCGCCCCTGTCTCGTTTACCACGGAGGGGAATAAGGTTTAGCCAGGGTCGCCCAGCTTCAAACCGGAGCTCCTATAGGGATCCTCAGCGGTTTCTGATTACCTCAAGGAAACACAACGGGAGGAACAGGGCCCTTCCGTGGAGGCCCGTTTGGGCACAGGGACCTCCGCGTGGGAGCTACTGGGTAAGTATGGCAGTCCCTTAGGTAGGCCTCAGTGACCAAGGCTCTCTGGCTCATGCCTAGCTGTGTAAAGAAGTGTGGCAAACGTACGTACTGCTCCTCAGGCTGGGCGCACAGCCTAGCTTTCGCTTCTATGAGAGTGCTGTCCCGAGTCTCTTCCTGGAGCCAGTCGTCAGCACGGTGCCTTTTGGCACTGCGGTTCTCTTTCAGTCAAGGAGGCCGTTCGACTGGCAAAGGGAGTCTGCGCAGCACTGCTTTCGCGAGGCTCTTTGACGACTGGGGCACTCAACCCAGGCAAGCCAGAGAGCAGTACGTTGCCCTTGCTCTGAATGTGAAGAGCTTTCTCCAGGGGCCTGTTTAGGCTAAGGTTCCTCAGAAGCCAGGAGCCGCCGTTCCGGCACGGAGAGAAGTCATCCTGCGAAATTGGCGAACGAGCTCCTATCCTGTGTGCCCCCAGGAGCGTCGCAGAGTTAAGGCACTCCGTGGTGGAGTCTGGCCTCATGGAAACCACTGCACACCCAACTCCCCCGACGTGAAACGCTGGAACTTACCTTGAGGCCTGAGGTCACCTTTCGTTTGGCCGGAGCTGAACATGTAGTGCCGTGGGAGGAGTTTCTAGCAAGGTATTGCCAGCACGGTGTTCCGCTTTGAGACAACACGCAGCCTCGGCCCACAACGACAATCCTGCCGTGCAGAGACGTCGGGCCGCTAGTGCTGTTCGGGCAGCTTTGAAGCCAAGCGCACGGCGCCTCCAAACGGGGAGAAAGCGTACTCTCCCATCCGCGTCCCACTTTCAAGCTGAATGACGCAGCATGTTTCTCGGGAGGCTCTGCTGAGCTATCTAGTACAAGGGAGAGAGTGCCTGCCTCTGCCGAGAAAGGTTTTGACGTGGGGATTGCTGGACGTGCGGAAGAGCGTTCCCCAGGCCATGCCAAGTTTAGGCTTTGGTGATTCTGGATGTTCCCAAGGGTCCAGAATTGTCCCTGGGAAAGCTGTCCTTTTTCTCTTTCTCCGGCTGGAAGTAAACATCTGGCAACCGACTGCCGTACGCAGGCGTCCTTGGGGAGCCCGCCCCCCCGGTTTCCTTTGGGACGCACATTGGTGTCTCACAGAAGAGCCCGCATTCCCAATTGGGGGCACACCAGCGTGGAATGTAAGGCTGTTTAGAACGGCGTACCTTGAGGCCGTGTGAAGGCCGTACAAACGAGAGCTTTCGAGCGAACAGGGCAGCGCTTCGTCATCGTCGTTGCACGTTCTCGGAGCTTAATCAAACGAATGCATTTACTTCCTGTGGCTCAAACGCCAGAGAGGAGTTGGAAGGCATCCAGTGCCCTTTGACAGTTGTTACAACGAACGTGAGTGCACGGTGTCTCGTGAAATAAAGCCCTAGCACTGTTGAGGCCCTCCGTTAACGCACGCTTCTTCGCTCCTATGGCACTCCGAGGTGTTCCTGCCGGGGGAAATCTGGACTTTTGCTTGAGGCCGGGGTGGGGCGAGGGGACTCACAGTTCTTGTGCCGGCGAGCTCCCGAGCGCTCCGGCTGAAGCTCCCAGCAAGGAACTGAGAGCAGCAGGCCTCACACGCGTAAAGTCAGACTTCTGCTGTCACGAGTAAACTCAGACTTCTTGTGCGAGGCCTTCCGGCAGCAAAGAGAAGGTGGGCGCGAGCAGTGTACTTCAGGCAGCTTAGGACCCGCCCCTGTCTCGTTTACCACGGAGGGGAATAAGGTTTAGCCAGGGTCGCCCAGCTTCAAACCGGAGCTCCTATAGGGATCCTCAGCGGTTTCTGATTACCTCAAGGAAACACAACGGGAGGAACAGGGCCCTTCCGTGGAGGCCCGTTTGGGCACAGGGACCTCCGCGTGGGAGCTACTGGGTAAGTATGGCAGTCCCTTAGGTAGGCCTCAGTGACCAAGGCTCTCTGGCTCATGCCTAGCTGTGTAAAGAAGTGTGGCAAACGTACGTACTGCTCCTCAGGCTGGGCGCACAGCCTAGCTTTCGCTTCTATGAGAGTGCTGTCCCGAGTCTCTTCCTGGAGCCAGTCGTCAGCACGGTGCCTTTTGGCACTGCGGTTCTCTTTCAGTCAAGGAGGCCGTTCGACTGGCAAAGGGAGTCTGCGCAGCACTGCTTTCGCGAGGCTCTTTGACGACTGGGGCACTCAACCCAGGCAAGCCAGAGAGCAGTACGTTGCCCTTGCTCTGAATGTGAAGAGCTTTCTCCAGGGGCCTGTTTAGGCTAAGGTTCCTCAGAAGCCAGGAGCCGCCGTTCCGGCACGGAGAGAAGTCATCCTGCGAAACTGGCGAACGAGCTCCTATCCTGTGTGCCCCCAGGAGCGTCGCAGAGTTAAGGCACTCCGTGGTGGAGTCTGGCCTCATGGAAACCACTGCACACCCAACTCCCCTGACGTGAAACGCTGGAACTTACCTTGAGGCCTGAGGTCACCTTTCGTTTGGCCGGAGCTGAACATGTAGTGCCGTGGGAGGAGTTTCTAGCAAGGTATTGCCAGCACGGTGTTCCGCTTTGAGAGAACACGCAGCCTCGGCCCACAACGACAATCCTGCCGTGCAGAGACGTCGGGCCGCTAGTGCTGTTCGGGCATCTTTGAAGCCAAGCGCACGGCGCCTCCAAACGGGGAGAAAGCATACTCTCCCATCCGCGTCCCACTTTCAGGCTGAATGACGCAGCATGTTTCTCGGAAGGTTCTGCTGAGCTATCTAGTACAAGGGAGAGAGTGCCTGCCTCTGCCGAGAAAGGTTTTGACGTGGGGATTGCTGGACGTGCGGAAGAGCGTTCTCCAGGCCGTGCCAAGTTTAGGCTTTGGTGATTCTGGATGTTCCCAAGGGTCCAGAATTGTCCATGGGAAAGCTGTCCTTTTTCTCTTTCTCCGGCTGGAAGTAAACATCTGGCAACCGACTGCCGTACGCAGGCGTCCTGGGCGAGACCCCCCACCCCGGTTTCCTTTGGGACGCACATTGGTGTCTCACAGAAGTGCCCGCATTCCCAATTGGGGGCACACCAGCGTGGAATGTAAGGCTGTTTAGAACGACGTACCTTGAGGCCGTGTGAAGGCCGTACAAACGAGAGCTTTCGAGCGAACAGGGCAGCGCTTCGTCATCGTCGTTGCACGTTCACGGAGCTTAATCAAACGAATGCATTTACTTCCTGTGGCTCAAACGCCAGAGAGGAGTTGGAAGGCATCCAGTGCCCTTTGACAGTTGTTACAACGAACGTGAGTGCACGGTGTCTCGTGAAATAAAGCCCTAGCACTGTTGAGGCCCTCCGTTAACGCACGCTTCTTCGCTCCTATGGCACTCCGAGGTGTTCCTGACGGGGGAAATCTGGACTTTTGCTTGAGGCCGGGGTGGGGCGAGGGGACTCACAGTTCTTGTGCCAGCGAGCTCCCGAGCGCTCCTGCTGAAGCTCCCAGCAAGGAACTGAGAGCAGCAGGCCTCACACGCGTAAAGTCAGACTTCTGCTGTCACGAGTAAACTCAGACTTCTTGTGGGAGGCCTTCCGGCAGCAAAGAGAAGGTGGGCGCGAGCAGTGTACTTCAGGCAGCTTAGGACCCGCCCCTGTCTCGTTTACCACGGAGGGGAATAAGGTTTAGCCAGGGTCGCCCAGCTTCAAACCGGAGCTCCTATAGGGATCCTCAGCGGTTTCTGATTACCTCAAGGAAACACAACGGGAGGAACAGGGCCCTTCCGTGGAGGCCCGTTTGGGCACAGGGACCTCCGCGTGGGAGCTACTGGGTAAGTATGGCAGTCCCTTAGGTAGGCCTCAGTGACCAAGGCTCTCTGGCTCATGCCTAGCTGTGTAAAGAAGTGTGGCAAACGTACGTACTGCTCCTCAGGCTGGGCGCACAGCCTAGCTTTCGCTTCTATGAGAGTGCTGTCCCGAGTCTCTTCCTGGAGCCAGTCGTCAGCACGGTGCCTTTTGGCACTGCGGTTCTCTTTCAGTCAAGGAGGCCGTTCGACTGGCAAAGGGAGTCTGCGCAGCACTGCTTTCGCGAGGCTCTTTGACGACTGGGGCACTCAACCCAGGCAAGCCAGAGAGCAGTACGTTGCCCTTGCTCTGAATGTGAAGAGCTTTCTCCAGGGGCCTGTTTAGGCTAAGGTTCCTCAGAAGCCAGGAGCCGCCGTTCCGGCACGGAGAGAAGTCATCCTGCGAAATTGGCGAACGAGCTCCTATCCTGTGTGCCCCCAGGAGCGTCGCAGAGTTAAGGCACTCCGTGGTGGAGTCTGGCCTCATGGAAACCACTGCACACCCAACTCCCCCGACGTGAAACGCTGGAACTTACCTTGAGGCCTGAGGTCACCTTTCGTTTGGCCGGAGCTGAACATGTAGTGCCGTGGGAGGAGTTTCTAGCAAGGTATTGCCAGCACGGTGTTCCGCTTTGAGAGAACACGCAGCCTCGGCCCACAACGACAATCCTGCCGTGCAGAGACGTCGGGCCGCTAGTGCTGTTCGGGCAGCTTTGAAGCCAAGCGCACGGCGCCTCCAAACGGGGAGAAAGCGTACTCTCCCATCCGCGTCCCACTTTCAAGCTGAATGACGCAGCATGTTTCTCGGGAGGCTCTGCTGAGCTACCTAGTACAAGGGAGAGAGTGCCTGCCTCTGCCGAGAAAGGTTTTGACGTGGAGAATGCTGGACGTGCGGAAGAGCGTTCCCCAGGCCGAGCCAAGTTTAGGCTTTGTTGATTCTGGATGTTCCCAAGGGTCCAGAATTGTCCCTGGGAAAGCTGTCCTTTTTCTCTTTCTCTGGCTGGAAGTAAACATCTGGCAACAGACTGCCGTACGCAGGCGTCCTTGGGGAGCCCGCCCCCCCGGTTTCCTTTGGGACGCACATTGGTGTCTCACAGAAGAGCCCGCATTCCCAATTGGGGGCACACCAGCGTGGAATGTAAGGCTGTTTAGAACGGCGTACCTTGAGGCCGTGTGAAGGCCGTACAAACGAGAGCTTTCGAGCGAACAGGGCAGCGCTTCGTCATCGTCGTTGCACGTTCTCGGAGCTTAATCAAACGAATGCATTTACTTCCTGTGGCTCAAACGCCAGAGAGGAGTTGGAAGGCATCCAGTGCCCTTTGACAGTTGTTACAACGAACGTGAGTGCACGGTGTCTCGTGAAATAAAGCCCTAGCACTGTTGAGGCCCTCCGTTAACGCACGCTTCTTCGCTCCTATGGCACTCCGAGGTGTTCCTGCCGGGGGAAATCTGGACTTTTGCTTGAGGCCGGGGTGGGGCGAGGGGGACTCACAGTTCTTGTGCCGGCGAGCTCCCGAGCGCTCCGGCTGAAGCTCCCAGCAAGGAACTGAGAGCAGCAGGCCTCACACGCGTAAACTCAGACTTCTGCTGTCACGAGTAAACTCAGACTTCTTGTGGGAGGCCTTCCGGCAGCAAAGAGAAGGTGGGCGCGAGCAGTGTACTTCAGGCAGCTTAGGACCCGCCCCTGTCTCGTTTACCACGGAGGGGAATAAGGTTTAGCCAGGGTCGCCCAGCTTCAAACCGGAGCTCCTATAGGGATCCTCAGCGGTTTCTGATTACCTCAAGGAAACACAACGGGAGGAACAGGGCCCTTCCGTGGAGGCCCGTTTGGGCACAGGGACCTCCGCGTGGGAGCTACTGGGTAAGTATGGCAGTCCCTTAGGTAGGCCTCAGTGACCAAGGCTCTCTGGCTCATGCCTAGCTGTGTAAAGAAGTGTGGCAAACGTACGTACTGCTCCTCAGGCTGGGCGCACAGCCTAGCTTTCGCTTCTATGAGAGTGCTGTCCCGAGTCTCTTCCTGGAGCCAGTCGTCAGCACGGTGCCTTTTGGCACTGCGGTTCTCTTTCAGTCAAGGAGGCCGTTCGACTGGCAAAGGGAGTCTGCGCAGCACTGCTTTCGCGAGGCTCTTTGACGACTGGGGCACTCAACCCAGGCAAGCCAGAGAGCAGTACGTTGCCCTTGCTCTGAATGTGAAGAGCTTTCTCCAGGGGCCTGTTTAGGCTAAGGTTCCTCAGAAGCCAGGAGCCGCCGTTCCGGCACGGAGAGAAGTCATCCTGCGAAATTGGCGAACGAGCTCCTATCCTGTGTGCCCCCAGGAGCGTCGCAGAGTTAAGGCACTCCGTGGTGGAGTCTGGCCTCATGGAAACCACTGCACACCCAACTCCCCCGACGTGAAACGCTGGAACTTACCTTGAGGCCTGAGGTCACCTTTCGTTTGGCCGGAGCTGAACATGTAGTGCCGTGGGAGGAGTTTCTAGCAAGGTATTGCCAGCACGGTGTTCCACTTTGAGACAACACGCAGCCTCGGCCCACAACGACAATCCTGCCGTGCAGAGACGTCGGGCCGCTAGTGCTGTTCGGGCAGCTTTGAAGCCAAGCGCACGGCGCCTCCAAACGGGGAGAAAGCGTACTCTCCCATCCGCGTCCCACTTTCAGGCTGAATGACGCAGCATGTTTCTCGGAAGGTTCTGCCGAGCTATCTAGTACAAGGGAGAGAGTGCCTGCCTCTGCCGAGAAAGGTTTTGACGTGGGGATTGCTGGACGTGCGGAAGAGCGTTCCCCAGGCCGTGCCAAGTTTAGGCTTTGGTGATTCTGGATGTTCCCAAGGGTCCAGAATTGTCCCTGGGAAAGCTGTCCTTTTTCTCTTGCTCTGGCTGGAAGTAAACATCTGGCAACCGACTGCCGTACGCAGGCGTCCTGGGGGAGACCCCCCCACCCCGGTTTCCTTTGGGACGCACATTGGTGTCTCACAGAAGTGCCCGCATTCCCAATTGGGGGCACACCAGCGTGGAATGTAAGGCTGTTTAGAACGACGTACCTTGAGGCCGTGTGAAGGCCGTAGAAACGAGAGCTTTCGAGCGAACAGGGCAGCGCTTCGTCATCGTCGTTGCACGTTCTCGGAGCTTAATCAAACGAATGCATTTACTTCCTGTGGCTCAAACGCCAGAGAGGAGTTGGAAGGCATCCAGTGCCCTTTGACAGTTGTTACAACGAACGTGAGTGCACGGTGTCTCGTGAAATAAAGCCCTAGCACTGTTGAGGCCCTCCGTTAACGCACGCTTCTTCGCTCCTATGGCACTCCGAGGTGTTCCTGCCGGGGGAAATCTGGACTTTTGCTTGAGGCCGGGGTGGGGCGAGGGGGACTCACAGTTCTTGTGCCGGCGAGCTCCCGAGCGCTCCGGCTGAAGCTCCCAGCAAGGAACTGAGAGCAGCAGGCCTCACACGCGTAAACTCAGACTTCTGCTGTCACGAGTAAACTCAGACTTCTTGTGGGAGGCCTTCCGGCAGCAAAGAGAAGGTGGGCGCGAGCAGTGTACTTCAGGCAGCTTAGGACCCGCCCCTGTCTCGTTTACCACGGAGGGGAATAAGGTTTAGCCAGGGTCGCCCAGCTTCAAACCGGAGCTCCTATAGGGATCCTCAGCGGTTTCTGATTACCTCAAGGAAACACAACGGGAGGAACAGGGCCCTTCCGTGGAGGCCCGTTTGGGCACAGGGACCTCCGCGTGGGAGCTACTGGGTAAGTATGGCAGTCCCTTAGGTAGGCCTCAGTGACCAAGGCTCTCTGGCTCATGCCTAGCTGTGTAAAGAAGTGTGGCAAACGTACGTACTGCTCCTCAGGCTGGGCGCACAGCCTAGCTTTCGCTTCTATGAGAGTGCTGTCCCGAGTCTCTTCCTGGAGCCAGTCGTCAGCACGGTGCCTTTTGGCACTGCGGTTCTCTTTCAGTCAAGGAGGCCGTTCGACTGGCAAAGGGAGTCTGCGCAGCACTGCTTTCGCGAGGCTCTTTGACGACTGGGGCACTCAACCCAGGCAAGCCAGAGAGCAGTACGTTGCCCTTGCTCTGAATGTGAAGAGCTTTCTCCAGGGGCCTGTTTAGGCTAAGGTTCCTCAGAAGCCAGGAGCCGCCGTTCCGGCACGGAGAGAAGTCATCCTGCGAAATTGGCGAACGAGCTCCTATCCTGTGTGCCCCCAGGAGCGTCGCAGAGTTAAGGCACTCCGTGGTGGAGTCTGGCCTCATGGAAACCACTGCACACCCAACTCCCCCGACGTGAAACGCTGGAACTTACCTTGAGGCCTGAGGTCACCTTTCGTTTGGCCGGAGCTGAACATGTAGTGCCGTGGGAGGAGTTTCTAGCAAGGTATTGCCAGCACCGTGTTCCGCTTTGAGACAACACGCAGCCTCGGCCCACAACGACAATCCTGCCGTGCAGAGACGTCGGGCCGCTAGTGCTGTTCGGGCAGCTTTGAAGCCAAGCGCACGGCGCCTCCAAACGGGGAGAAAGCGTACTCTCCCATCCGCGTCCCACTTTCAAGCTGAATGACGCAGCATGTTTCTCGGGAGGCTCTGCTGAGCTATCTAGTACAAGGGAGAGAGTGCCTGCCTCTGCCGAGAAAGGTTTTGACGTGGGGATTGCTGGACGTGCGGAAGAGCGTTCCCCAGGCCGTGCCAAGTTTAGGCTTTGGTGATTCTGGATGTTCCCAAGGGTCCAGAATTGTCCCTGGGAAAGCTGTCCTTTTTCTCTTTCTCCGGCTGGAAGTAAACATCTGGCAACCGACTGCCGTACGCAGGCGTCCTTGGGGAGCCCCCCCCCCGGTTTCCTTTGGGACGCACATTGGTGTCTCACAGAAGAGCCCGCATTCCCAATTGGGGGCACACCAGCGTGGAATGTAAGGCTGTTTAGAACGGCGTACCTTGAGGCCGTGTGAAGGCCGTACAAACGAGAGCTTTCGAGCGAACAGGGCAGCGCTTCGTCATCGTCGTTGCACGTTCTCGGAGCTTAATCAAACGAATGCATTTACTTCCTGTGGCTCAAACGCCAGAGAGGAGTTGGAAGGCATCCGGTGCCCTTTGACAGTTGTTACAACGAACGTGAGTGCACGGTGTCTCGTGAAATAAAGCCCTAGCACTGTTGAGGCCCTCCGTTAACGCACGCTTCTTCGCTCCTATGGCACTCCGAGGTGTTCCTGCCGGGGCAAATCTGGACTTTTGCTTGAGGCCGGGGTGGGGCGAGGGGGACTCACAGTTCTTGTGCCGGCGAGCTCCCGAGCGCTCCGGCTGAAGCTCCCAGCAAGGAACTGAGAGCAGCAGGCCTCACACGCGTAAACTCAGACTTCTGCTGTCACGAGTAAACTCAGACTTCTTGTGGGAGGCCTTCCGGCAGCAAAGAGAAGGTGGGCGCGAGCAGTGTACTTCAGGCAGCTTAGGACCCGCCCCTGTCTCGTTTACCACGGAGGGGAATAAGGTTTAGCCAGGGTCGCCCAGCTTCAAACCGGAGCTCCTATAGGGATCCTCAGCGGTTTCTGATTACCTCAAGGAAACACAACGGGAGGAACAGGGCCCTTCCGTGGAGGCCCGTTTGGGCACAGGGACCTCCGCGTGGGAGCTACTGGGTAAGTATGGCAGTCCCTTAGGTAGGCCTCAGTGACCAAGGCTCTCTGGCTCATGCCTAGCTGTGTAAAGAAGTGTGGCAAACGTACGTACTGCTCCTCAGGCTGGGCGCACAGCCTAGCTTTCGCTTCTATGAGAGTGCTGTCCCGAGTCTCTTCCTGGAGCCAGTCGTCAGCACGGTGCCTTTTGGCACTGCGGTTCTCTTTCAGTCAAGGAGGCCGTTCGACTGGCAAAGGGAGTCTGCGCAGCACTGCTTTCGCGAGGCTCTTTGACGACTGGGGCACTCAACCCAGGCAAGCCAGAGAGCAGTACGTTGCCCTTGCTCTGAATGTGAAGAGCTTTCTCCAGGGGCCTGTTTAGGCTAAGGTTCCTCAGAAGCCAGGAGCCGCCGTTCCGGCACGGAGAGAAGTCATCCTGCGAAATTGGCGAACGAGCTCCTATCCTGTGTGCCCCCAGGAGCGTCGCAGAGTTAAGGCACTCCGTGGTGGAGTCTGGCCTCATGGAAACCACTGCACACCCAACTCCCCCGACGTGAAACGCTGGAACTTACCTTGAGGCCTGAGGTCACCTTTCGTTTGGCCGGAGCTGAACATGTAGTGCCGTGGGAGGAGTTTCTAGCAAGGTATTGCCAGCACCGTGTTCCGCTTTGAGACAACACGCAGCCTCGGCCCACAACGACAATCCTGCCGTGCAGAGACGTCGGGCCGCTAGTGCTGTTCGGGCAGCTTTGAAGCCAAGCGCACGGCGCCTCCAAACGGGGAGAAAGCGTACTCTCCCATCCGCGTCCCACTTTCAAGCTGAATGACGCAGCATGTTTCTCGGGAGGCTCTGCTGAGCTATCTAGTACAAGGGAGAGAGTGCCTGCCTCTGCCGAGAAAGGTTTTGACGTGGGGATTGCTGGACGTGCGGAAGAGCGTTCCCCAGGCCGTGCCAAGTTTAGGCTTTGGTGATTCTGGATGTTCCCAAGGGTCCAGAATTGTCCCTGGGAAAGCTGTCCTTTTTCTCTTTCTCCGGCTGGAAGTAAACATCTGGCAACCGACTGCCGTACGCAGGCGTCCTTGGGGAGCCCCCCCCCCGGTTTCCTTTGGGACGCACATTGGTGTCTCACAGAAGAGCCCGCATTCCCAATTGGGGGCACACCAGCGTGGAATGTAAGGCTGTTTAGAACGGCGTACCTTGAGGCCGTGTGAAGGCCGTACAAACGAGAGCTTTCGAGCGAACAGGGCAGCGCTTCGTCATCGTCGTTGCACGTTCTCGGAGCTTAATCAAACGAATGCATTTACTTCCTGTGGCTCAAACGCCAGAGAGGACTTGGAAGGCATCCGGTGCCCTTTGACAGTTGTTACAACGAACGTGAGTGCACGGTGTCTCGTGAAATAAAGCCCTAGCACTGTTGAGGCCCTCCGTTAACGCACGCTTCTTCGCTCCTATGGCACTCCGAGGTGTTCCTGCCGGGGGAAATCTGGACTTTTGCTTGAGGCCGGGGTGGGGCGAGGGGACTCACAGTTCTTGTGCCGGCGAGCTCCCGAGCGCTCCGGCTGAAGCTCCCAGCAAGGAACTGAGAGCAGCAGGCCTCACACGCGTAAAGTCAGACTTCTGCTGTCACGAGTAAACTCAGACTTCTTGTGGGAGGCCTTCCAGCAGCAAAGAGAAGGTGGGCGCGAGCAGTGTACTTCAGGCAGCTTAGGACCCGCCCCTGTCTCGTTTACCACGGAGGGGAATAAGGTTTAGCCAGGGTCGCCCAGCTTCAAACCGGAGCTCCTATAGGGATCCTCAGCGGTTTCTGATTACCTCAAGGAAACACAACGGGAGGAACAGGGCCCTTCCGTGGAGGCCCGTTTGGGCACAGGGACCTCCGCGTGGGAGCTACTGGGTAAGTATGGCAGTCCCTTAGGTAGGCCTCAGTGACCAAGGCTCTCTGGCTCATGCCTAGCTGTGTAAAGAAGTGTGGCAAACGTACGTACTGCTCCTCAGGCTGGGCGCACAGCCTAGCTTTCGCTTCTATGAGAGTGCTGTCCCGAGTCTCTTCCTGGAGCCAGTCGTCAGCACGGTGCCTTTTGGCACTGCGGTTCTCTTTCAGTCAAGGAGGCCGTTCGACTGGCAAAGGGAGTCTGCGCAGCACTGCTTTCGCGAGGCTCTTTGACGACTGGGGCACTCAACCCAGGCAAGCCAGAGAGCAGTACGTTGCCCTTGCTCTGAATGTGAAGAGCTTTCTCCAGGGGCCTGTTTAGGCTAAGGTTCCTCAGAAGCCAGGAGCCGCCGTTCCGGCACGGAGAGAAGTCATCCTGCGAAATTGGCGAACGAGCTCCTATCCTGTGTGCCCCCAGGAGCGTCGCAGAGTTAAGGCACTCCGTGGTGGAGTCTGGCCTCATGGAAACCACTGCACACCCAACTCCCCCGACGTGAAACGCTGGAACTTACCTTGAGGCCTGAGGTCACCTTTCGTTTGGCCGGAGCTGAACATGTAGTGCCGTGGGAGGAGTTTCTAGCAAGGTATTGCCAGCACGGTGTTCCGCTTTGAGAGAACACGCAGCCTCGGCCCACAACGACAATCCTGCCGTGCAGAGACGTCGGGCCGCTAGTGCTGTTCGGGCAGCTTTGAAGCCAAGCGCACGGCGCCTCCAAACGGGGAGAAAGCGTACTCTCCCATCCGCGTCCCACTTTCAAGCTGAATGACGCAGCATGTTTCTCGGGAGGCTCTGCTGAGCTATCTAGTACAAGGGAGAGAGTGCCTGCCTCTGCCGAGAAAGGTTTTGACGTGGGGATTGCTGGACGTGCGGAAGAGCGTTCCCCAGGCCGTGCCAAGTTTAGGCTTTGGTGATTCTGGATGTTCCCAAGGGTCCAGAATTGTCCCTGGGAAAGCTGTCCTTTTTCTCTTTCTCCGGCTGGAAGTAAACATCTGGCAACCGACTGCCGTACGCAGGCGTCCTTGGGGAGCACCCCCCCGGTTTCCTTTGGGACGCACATTGGTGTCTCACAGAAGAGCCCGCATTCCCAATTGGGGGCACACCAGCGTGGAATGTAAGGCTGTTTAGAACGGCGTACCTTGAGGCCGTGTGAAGGCCGTACAAACGAGAGCTTTCGAGCGAACAGGGCAGCGCTTCGTCATCGTCGTTGCACGTTCTCGGAGCTTAATCAAACGAATGCATTTACTTCCTGTGGCTCAAACGCCAGAGAGGAGTTGGAAGGCATCCGGTGCCCTTTGACAGTTGTTACAACGAACGTGAGTGCACGGTGTCTCGTGAAATAAAGCCCTAGCACTGTTGAGGCCCTCCGTTAACGCACGCTTCTTCGCTCCTATGGCACTCCGAGGTGTTCCTGCCGGGGGAAATCTGGACTTTTGCTTGAGGCCGGGGTGGGGCGAGGGGGACTCACAGTTCTTGTGCCGGCGAGCTCCCGAGCGCTCCGGCTGAAGCTCCCAGCAAGGAACTGAGAGCAGCAGGCCTCACACGCGTAAACTCAGACTTCTGCTGTCACGAGTAAACTCAGACTTCTTGTGGGAGGCCTTCCGGCAGCAAAGAGAAGGTGGGCGCGAGCAGTGTACTTCAGGCAGCTTAGGACCCGCCCCTGTCTCGTTTACCACGGAGGGGAATAAGGTTTAGCCAGGGTCGCCCAGCTTCAAACCGGAGCTCCTATAGGGATCCTCAGCGGTTTCTGATTACCTCAAGGAAACACAACGGGAGGAACAGGGCCCTTCCGTGGAGGCCCGTTTGGGCACAGGGACCTCCGCGTGGGAGCTACTGGGTAAGTATGGCAGTCCCTTAGGTAGGCCTCAGTGACCAAGGCTCTCTGGCTCATGCCTAGCTGTGTAAAGAAGTGTGGCAAACGTACGTACTGCTCCTCAGGCTGGGCGCACAGCCTAGCTTTCGCTTCTATGAGAGTGCTGTCCCGAGTCTCTTCCTGGAGCCAGTCGTCAGCACGGTGCCTTTTGGCACTGCGGTTCTCTTTCAGTCAAGGAGGCCGTTCGACTGGCAAAGGGAGTCTGCGCAGCACTGCTTTCGCGAGGCTCTTTGACGACTGGGGCACTCAACCCAGGCAAGCCAGAGAGCAGTACGTTGCCCTTGCTCTGAATGTGAAGAGCTTTCTCCAGGGGCCTGTTTAGGCTAAGGTTCCTCAGAAGCCAGGAGCCGCCGTTCCGGCACGGAGAGAAGTCATCCTGCGAAATTGGCGAACGAGCTCCTATCCTGTGTGCCCCCAGGAGCGTCGCAGAGTTAAGGCACTCCGTGGTGGAGTCTGGCCTCATGGAAACCACTGCACACCCAACTCCCCCGACGTGAAACGCTGGAACTTACCTTGAGGCCTGAGGTCACCTTTCGTTTGGCCGGAGCTGAACATGTAGTGCCGTGGGAGGAGTTTCTAGCAAGGTATTGCCAGCACCGTGTTCCGCTTTGAGACAACACGCAGCCTCGGCCCACAACGACAATCCTGCCGTGCAGAGACGTCGGGCCGCTAGTGCTGTTCGGGCAGCTTTGAAGCCAAGCGCACGGCGCCTCCAAACGGGGAGAAAGCGTACTCTCCCATCCGCGTCCCACTTTCAAGCTGAATGACGCAGCATGTTTCTCGGGAGGCTCTGCTGAGCTATCTAGTACAAGGGAGAGAGTGCCTGCCTCTGCCGAGAAAGGTTTTGACGTGGGGATTGCTGGACGTGCGGAAGAGCGTTCCCCAGGCCGTGCCAAGTTTAGGCTTTGGTGATTCTGGATGTTCCCAAGGGTCCAGAATTGTCCCTGGGAAAGCTGTCCTTTTTCTCTTTCTCCGGCTGGAAGTAAACATCTGGCAACCGACTGCCGTACGCAGGCGTCCTTGGGGAGCGCCCCCCCCGGTTTCCTTTGGGACGCACATTGGTGTCTCACAGAAGAGCCCGCATTCCCAATTGGGGGCACACCAGCGTGGAATGTAAGGCTGTTTAGAACGGCGTACCTTGAGGCCGTGTGAAGGCCGTACAAACGAGAGCTTTCGAGCGAACAGGGCAGCGCTTCGTCATCGTCGTTGCACGTTCTCGGAGCTTAATCAAACGAATGCATTTACTTCCTGTGGCTCAAACGCCAGAGAGGACTTGGAAGGCATCCGGTGCCCTTTGACAGTTGTTACAACGAACGTGAGTGCACGGTGTCTCGTGAAATAAAGCCCTAGCACTGTTGAGGCCCTCCGTTAACGCACGCTTCTTCGCTCCTATGGCACTCCGAGGTGTTCCTGCCGGGGGAAATCTGGACTTTTGCTTGAGGCCGGGGTGGGGCGAGGGGACTCACAGTTCTTGTGCCGGCGAGCTCCCGAGCGCTCCGGCTGAAGCTCCCAGCAAGGAACTGAGAGCAGCAGGCCTCACACGCGTAAAGTCAGACTTCTGCTGTCACGAGTAAACTCAGACTTCTTGTGGGAGGCCTTCCAGCAGCAAAGAGAAGGTGGGCGCGAGCAGTGTACTTCAGGCAGCTTAGGACCCGCCCCTGTCTCGTTTACCACGGAGGGGAATAAGGTTTAGCCAGGGTCGCCCAGCTTCAAACCGGAGCTCCTATAGGGATCCTCAGCGGTTTCTGATTACCTCAAGGAAACACAACGGGAGGAACAGGGCCCTTCCGTGGAGGCCCGTTTGGGCACAGGGACCTCCGCGTGGGAGCTACTGGGTAAGTATGGCAGTCCCTTAGGTAGGCCTCAGTGACCAAGGCTCTCTGGCTCATGCCTAGCTGTGTAAAGAAGTGTGGCAAACGTACGTACTGCTCCTCAGGCTGGGCGCACAGCCTAGCTTTCGCTTCTATGAGAGTGCTGTCCCGAGTCTCTTCCTGGAGCCAGTCGTCAGCACGGTGCCTTTTGGCACTGCGGTTCTCTTTCAGTCAAGGAGGCCGTTCGACTGGCAAAGGGAGTCTGCACAGCACTGCTTTCGCGAGGCTCTTTGACGACTGGGGCACTCAACCCAGGCAAGCCAGAGAGCAGTACGTTGCCCTTGCTCTGAATGTGAAGAGCTTTCTCCAGGGGCCTGTTTAGGCTAAGGTTCCTCAGAAGCCAGGAGCCGCCGTTCCGGCACGGAGAGAAGTCATCCTGCGAAATTGGCGAACGAGCTCCTATCCTGTGTGCCCCCAGGAGCGTCGCAGAGTTAAGGCACTCCGTGGTGGAGTCTGGCCTCATGGAAACCACTGCACACCCAACTCCCCCGACGTGAAACGCTGGAACTTACCTTGAGGCCTGAGGTCACCTTTCGTTTGGCCGGAGCTGAACATGTAGTGCCGTGGGAGGAGTTTCTAGCAAGGTATTGCCAGCACGGTGTTCCGCTTTGAGAGAACACGCAGCCTCGGCCCACAACGACAATCCTGCCGTGCAGAGACGTCGGGCCGCTAGTGCTGTTCGGGCAGCTTTGAAGCCAAGCGCACGGCGCCTCCAAACGGGGAGAAAGCGTACTCTCCCATCCGCGTCCCACTTTCAAGCTGAATGACGCAGCATGTTTCTCGGGAGGCTCTGCTGAGCTATCTAGTACAAGGGAGAGAGTGCCTGCCTCTGCCGAGAAAGGTTTTGACGTGGGGATTGCTGGACGTGCGGAAGAGCGTTCCCCAGGCCGTGCCAAGTTTAGGCTTTGGTGATTCTGGATGTTCCCAAGGGTCCAGAATTGTCCCTGGGAAAGCTGTCCTTTTTCTCTTTCTCCGGCTGGAAGTAAACATCTGGCAACCGACTGCCGTACGCAGGCGTCCTTGGGGAGCACCCCCCCGGTTTCCTTTGGGACGCACATTGGTGTCTCACAGAAGAGCCCGCATTCCCAATTGGGGGCACACCAGCGTGGAATGTAAGGCTGTTTAGAACGGCGTACCTTGAGGCCGTGTGAAGGCCGTACAAACGAGAGCTTTCGAGCGAACAGGGCAGCGCTTCGTCATCGTCGTTGCACGTTCTCGGAGCTTAATCAAACGAATGCATTTACTTCCTGTGGCTCAAACGCCAGAGAGGAGTTGGAAGGCATCCGGTGCCCTTTGACAGTTGTTACAACGAACGTGAGTGCACGGTGTCTCGTGAAATAAAGCCCTAGCACTGTTGAGGCCCTCCGTTAACGCACGCTTCTTCGCTCCTATGGCACTCCGAGGTGTTCCTGCCGGGGGAAATCTGGACTTTTGCTTGAGGCCGGGGTGGGGCGAGGGGGACTCACAGTTCTTGTGCCGGCGAGCTCCCGAGCGCTCCGGCTGAAGCTCCCAGCAAGGAACTGAGAGCAGCAGGCCTCACACGCGTAAACTCAGACTTCTGCTGTCACGAGTAAACTCAGACTTCTTGTGGGAGGCCTTCCGGCAGCAAAGAGAAGGTGGGCGCGAGCAGTGTACTTCAGGCAGCTTAGGACCCGCCCCTGTCTCGTTTACCACGGAGGGGAATAAGGTTTAGCCAGGGTCGCCCAGCTTCAAACCGGAGCTCCTATAGGGATCCTCAGCGGTTTCTGATTACCTCAAGGAAACACAACGGGAGGAACAGGGCCCTTCCGTGGAGGCCCGTTTGGGCACAGGGACCTCCGCGTGGGAGCTACTGGGTAAGTATGGCAGTCCCTTAGGTAGGCCTCAGTGACCAAGGCTCTCTGGCTCATGCCTAGCTGTGTAAAGAAGTGTGGCAAACGTACGTACTGCTCCTCAGGCTGGGCGCACAGCCTAGCTTTCGCTTCTATGAGAGTGCTGTCCCGAGTCTCTTCCTGGAGCCAGTCGTCAGCACGGTGCCTTTTGGCACTGCGGTTCTCTTTCAGTCAAGGAGGCCGTTCGACTGGCAAAGGGAGTCTGCGCAGCACTGCTTTCGCGAGGCTCTTTGACGACTGGGGCACTCAACCCAGGCAAGCCAGAGAGCAGTACGTTGCCCTTGCTCTGAATGTGAAGAGCTTTCTCCAGGGGCCTGTTTAGGCTAAGGTTCCTCAGAAGCCAGGAGCCGCCGTTCCGGCACGGAGAGAAGTCATCCTGCGAAATTGGCGAACGAGCTCCTATCCTGTGTGCCCCCAGGAGCGTCGCAGAGTTAAGGCACTCCGTGGTGGAGTCTGGCCTCATGGAAACCACTGCACACCCAACTCCCCCGACGTGAAACGCTGGAACTTACCTTGAGGCCTGAGGTCACCTTTCGTTTGGCCGGAGCTGAACATGTAGTGCCGTGGGAGGAGTTTCTAGCAAGGTATTGCCAGCACGGTGTTCCGCTTTGAGAGAACACGCAGCCTCGGCCCACAACGACAATCCTGCCGTGCAGAGACGTCGGGCCGCTAGTGCTGTTCGGGCAGCTTTGAAGTCAAGCGCACGGCGCCTCCAAACGGGGAGAAAGCGTACTCTCCCATCCGCGTCCCACTTTCAGGCTGAATGACGCAGCATGTTTCTCGGAAGGTTCTGCCGAGCTATCTAGTACAAGGGAGAGAGTGCCTGCCTCTGCCGAGAAAGGTTTTGACGTGGGGATTGCTGGACGTGCGGAAGAGCGTTCCCCAGGCCGTGCCAAGTTTAGGCTTTGGTGATTCTGGATGTTCCCAAGGGTCCAGAATTGTCCCTGGGAAAGCTGTCCTTTTTCTCTTTCTCCGGCTGGAAGTAAACATCTGGCAACCGACTGCCGTACGCAGGCGTCCTGGGGGAGACCCCCCCACCCCGGTTTCCTTTGGGACGCACATTGGTGTCTCACAGAAGTGCCCGCATTCCCAATTGGGGGCACACCAGCGTGGAATGTAAGGCTGTTTAGAACGGCGTACCTTGAGGCCGTGTGAAGGCCGTACAAACGAGAGCTTTCGAGCGAACAGGGCAGCGCTTCGTCATCGTCGTTGCACGTTCTCGGAGCTTAATCAAACGAATGCATTTACTTCCTGTGGCTCAAACGCCAGAGAGGAGTTGGAAGGCATCCGGTGCCCTTTGACAGTTGTTACAACGAACGTGAGTGCACGGTGTCTCGTGAAATAAAGCCCTAGCACTGTTGAGGCCCTCCGTTAACGCACGCTTCTTCGCTCCTATGGCACTCCGAGGTGTTCCTGCCGGGGGAAATCTGGACTTTTGCTTGAGGCCGGGGTGGGGCGAGGGGGACTCACAGTTCTTGTGCCGGCGAGCTCCCGAGCGCTCCGGCTGAAGCTCCCAGCAAGGAACTGAGAGCAGCAGGCCTCACACGCGTAAAGTCAGACTTCTGCTGTCACGAGTAAACTCAGACTTCTTGTGGGAGGCCTTCCGGCAGCAAAGAGAAGGTGGGCGCGAGCAGTGTACTTCAGGCAGCTTAGGACCCGCCCCTGTGTCGTTTACCACGGAGGGGAATAAGGTTTAGCCAGGGTCGCCCAGCTTCAAACCGGAGCTCCTATAGGGATCCTCAGTGGTTTCTGATTACCTCAAGGAAACACAACGGGAGGAACAGGGCCCTTCCGTGGAGGCCCGTTTGGGCACAGGGACCTCCGCGTGGGAGCTACTGGGTAAGTATGGCAGTCCCTTAGGTAGGCCTCAGTGACCAAGGCTCTCTGGCTCATGCCTAGCTGTGTAAAGAAGTGTGGCAAACGTACGTACTGCTCCTCAGGCTGGGCGCACAGCCTAGCTTTCGCTTCTATGAGAGTGCTGTCCCGAGTCTCTTCCTGGAGCCAGTCGTCAGCACGGTGCCTTTTGGCACTGCGGTTCTCTTTCAGTCAAGGAGGCCGTTCGACTGGCAAAGGGAGTCTGCGCAGCACTGCTTTCGCGAGGCTCTTTGACGACTGGGGCACTCAACCCAGGCAAGCCAGAGAGCAGTACGTTGCCCTTGCTCTGAATGTGAAGAGCTTTCTCCGGGGGCCTGTTTAGGCTAAGGTTCCTCAGAAGCCAGGAGCCGCCGTTCCGGCACGGAGAGAAGTCATCCTGCGAAATTGGCGAACGAGCTCCTATCCTGTGTGCCCCCAGGAGCGTCGCAGAGTTAAGGCACTCCGTGGTGGAGTCTGGCCTCATGGAAACCACTGCACACCCAACTCCCCCGACGTGAAACGCTGGAACTTACCTTGAGGCCTGAGGTCACCTTTCGTTTGGCCGGAGCTGAACATGTAGTGCCGTGGGAGGAGTTTCTAGCAAGGTATTGCCAGCACGGTTTTCCGCTTTGAGAGAACACGCAGCCTCGGCCCACAACGACAATCCTGCCGTGCAGAGACGTCGGGCCGCTAGTGCTGTTCGGGCAGCTTTGAAGCCAAGCGCACGGCGCCTCCAAACGGGGAGAAAGCGTACTCTCCCATCCGCGTCCCACTTTCAAGCTGAATGACGCAGCATGTTTCTCGGAAGGTTCTGCCGAGCTATCTAGTACAAGGGAGAGAGTGCCTGCCTCTGCCGAGAAAGGTTTTGACGTGGGGATTGCTGGACGTGCGGAAGAGCGTTCCCCAGGCCGTGCCAAGTTTAGGCTTTGGTGATTCTGGATGTTCCCAAGGGTCCAGAATTGTCCCTGGGAAAGCTGTCCTTTTTCTCTTTCTCCGGCTGGAAGTAAACATCTGGCAACCGACTGCCGTATGCAGGCGTCCTGGGGGAGACCCCCCCACCCCGGTTTCCTTTGGGACGCACATTGGTGTCTCACAGAAGTGCCCGCATTCCCAATTGGGGGCACACCAGCGTGGAATGTAAGGCTGTTTAGAACGGCGTACCTTGAGGCCGTGTGAAGGCCGTACAAACGAGAGCTTTCGAGCGAACAGGGCAGCGCTTCGTCATCGTCGTTGCACGTTCTCGGAGCTTAATCAAACGAATGCATTTACTTCCTGTGGCTCAAACGCCAGAGAGGAGTTGGAAGGCATCCGGTGCCCTTTGACAGTTGTTACAACGAACGTGAGTGCACGGTGTCTCGTGAAATAAAGCCCTAGCACTGTTGAGGCCCTCCGTTAACGCACGCTTCTTCGCTCCTATGGCACTCCGAGGTGTTCCTGCCGGGGCAAATCTGGACTTTTGCTTGAGGCCGGGGTGGGGCGAGGGGGACTCACAGTTCTTGTGCCGGCGAGCTCCCGAGCGCTCCGGCTGAAGCTCCCAGCAAGGAACTGAGAGCAGCAGGCCTCACACGCGTAAACTCAGACTTCTGCTGTCACGAGTAAACTCAGACTTCTTGTGGGAGGCCTTCCGGCAGCAAAGAGAAGGTGGGCGCGAGCAGTGTACTTCAGGCAGCTTAGGACCCGCCCCTGTCTCGTTTACCACGGAGGGGAATAAGGTTTAGCCAGGGTCGCCCAGCTTCAAACCGGAGCTCCTATAGGGATCCTCAGCGGTTTCTGATTACCTCAAGGAAACACAACGGGAGGAACAGGGCCCTTCCGTGGAGGCCCGTTTGGGCACAGGGACCTCCGCGTGGGAGCTACTGGGTAAGTATGGCAGTCCCTTAGGTAGGCCTCAGTGACCAAGGCTCTCTGGCTCATGCCTAGCTGTGTAAAGAAGTGTGGCAAACGTACGTACTGCTCCTCAGGCTGGGCGCACAGCCTAGCTTTCGCTTCTATGAGAGTGCTGTCCCGAGTCTCTTCCTGGAGCCAGTCGTCAGCACGGTGCCTTTTGGCACTGCGGTTCTCTTTCAGTCAAGGAGGCCGTTCGACTGGCAAAGGGAGTCTGCGCAGCACTGCTTTCGCGAGGCTCTTTGACGACTGGGGCACTCAACCCAGGCAAGCCAGAGAGCAGTACGTTGCCCTTGCTCTGAATGTGAAGAGCTTTCTCCAGGGGCCTGTTTAGGCTAAGGTTCCTCAGAAGCCAGGAGCCGCCGTTCCGGCACGGAGAGAAGTCATCCTGCGAAATTGGCGAACGAGCTCCTATCCTGTGTGCCCCCAGGAGCGTCGCAGAGTTAAGGCACTCCGTGGTGGAGTCTGGCCTCATGGAAACCACTGCACACCCAACTCCCCCGACGTGAAACGCTGGAACTTACCTTGAGGCCTGAGGTCACCTTTCGTTTGGCCGGAGCTGAACATGTAGTGCCGTGGGAGGAGTTTCTAGCAAGGTATTGCCAGCACGGTTTTCCGCTTTGAGAGAACACGCAGCCTCGGCCCACAACGACAATCCTGCCGTGCAGAGACGTCGGGCCGCTAGTGCTGTTCGGGCAGCTTTGAAGCCAAGCGCACGGCGCCTCCAAACGGGGAGAAAGCGTACTCTCCCATCCGCGTCCCACTTTCAGGCTGAATGACGCAGCATGTTTCTCGGAAGGTTCTGCCGAGCTATCTAGTACAAGGGAGAGAGTGCCTGCCTCTGCCGAGAAAGGTTTTGACGTGGGGATTGCTGGACGTGCGGAAGAGCGTTCCCCAGGCCGTGCCAAGTTTACGCTTTGGTGATTCTGGATGTTCCCAAGGGTCCAGAATTGTCCCTGGGAAAGCTGTCCTTTTTCTCTTTCTCCGGCTGGAAGTAAACATCTGGCAACCGACTGCCGTACGCAGGCGTCCTGGGGGAGACCCCCCCACCCCGGTTTCCTTTGGGACGCACATTGGTGTCTCACAGAAGTGCCCGCATTCCCAATTGGGGGCACACCAGCGTGGAATGTAAGGCTGTTTAGAACGGCGTACCTTGAGGCCGTGTGAAGGCCGTACAAACGAGAGCTTTCGAGCGAACAGGGCAGCGCTTCGTCATCGTCGTTGCACGTTCTCGGAGCTTAATCAAACGAATGCATTTACTTCCTGTGGCTCAAACGCCAGAGAGGAGTTGGAAGGCATCCAGTGCCCTTTGACAGTTGTTACAACGAACGTGAGTGCACGGTGTCTCGTGAAATAAAGCCCTAGCACTGTTGAGGCCCTCCGTTAACGCACGCTTCTTCGCTCCTATGGCACTCCGAGGTGTTCCTGCCGGGAGAAATCTGGACTTTTGCTTGAGGCCGGGGTGGGGCGAGGGGACTCACAGTTCTTGTGCCGGCGAGCTCCCGAGCGCTCCGGCTGAAGCTCCCAGCAAGGAACTGAGAGCAGCAGGCCTCACACGCGTAAAGTCAGACTTCTGCTGTCACGAGTAAACTCAGACTTCTTGTGGGAGGCCTTCCGGCAGCAAAGAGAAGGTGGGCGCGAGCAGTGTACTTCAGGCAGCTTAGGACCCGCCCCTGTCTCGTTTACCACGGAGGGGAATAAGGTTTAGCCAGGGTCGCCCAGCTTCAAACCGGAGCTCCTATAGGGATCCTCAGCGGTTTCTGATTACCTCAAGGAAACACAACGGGAGGAACAGGGCCCTTCCGTGGAGGCCCGTTTGGGCACAGGGACCTCCGCGTGGGAGCTACTGGGTAAGTATGGCAGTCCCTTAGGTAGGCCTCAGTGACCAAGGCTCTCTGGCTCATGCCTAGCTGTGTAAAGAAGTGTGGCAAACGTACGTACTGCTCCTCAGGCTGGGCGCACAGCCTAGCTTTCGCTTCTATGAGAGTGCTGTCCCGAGTCTCTTCCTGGAGCCAGTCGTCAGCACGGTGCCTTTTGGCACTGCGGTTCTCTTTCAGTCAAGGAGGCCGTTCGACTGGCAAAGGGAGTCTGCGCAGCACTGCTTTCGCGAGGCTCTTTGACGACTGGGGCACTCAACCCAGGCAAGCCAGAGAGCAGTACGTTGCCCTTGCTCTGAATGTGAAGAGCTTTCTCCAGGGGCCTGTTTAGGCTAAGGTTCCTCAGAAGCCAGGAGCCGCCGTTCCGGCACGGAGAGAAGTCATCCTGCGAAATTGGCGAACGAGCTCCTATCCTGTGTGCCCCCAGGAGCGTCGCAGAGTTAAGGCACTCCGTGGTGGAGTCTGGCCTCATGGAAACCACTGCACACCCAACTCCCCCGACGTGAAACGCTGGAACTTACCTTGAGGCCTGAGGTCACCTTTCGTTTGGCCGGAGCTGAACATGTAGTGCCGTGGGAGGAGTTTCTAGCAAGGTATTGCCAGCACGGTTTTCCGCTTTGAGAGAACACGCAGCCTCGGCCCACAACGACAATCCTGCCGTGCAGAGACGTCGGGCCGCTAGTGCTGTTCGGGCAGCTTTGAAGCCAAGCGCACGGCGCCTCCAAACGGGGAGAAAGCGTACTCTCCCATCCGCGTCCCACTTTCAGGCTGAATGACGCAGCATGTTTCTCGGAAGGTTCTGCCGAGCTATCTAGTACAAGGGAGAGAGTGCCTGCCTCTGCCGAGAAAGGTTTTGACGTGGGGATTGCTGGACGTGCGGAAGAGCGGTCCCCAGGCCGTGCCAAGTTTAGGCTTTGGTGATTCTGGATGTTCCCAAGGGTCCAGAATTGTCCCTGGGAAAGCTGTCCTTTTTCTCTTTCTCCGGCTGGAAGTAAACATCTGGCAACCGACTGCCGTACGCAGGCGTCCTGGGGGAGACCCCCCCACCCCGGTTTCCTTTGGGACGCACATTGGTGTCTCACAGAAGTGCCCGCATTCCCAATTGGGGGCACACCAGCGTGGAATGTAAGGCTGTTTAGAACGGCGTACCTTGAGGCCGTGTGAAGGCCGTACAAACGAGAGCTTTCGAGCGAACAGGGCAGCGCTTCGTCATCGTCGTTGCACGTTCTCGGAGCTTAATCAAACGAATGCATTTACTTGCTGTGGCTCAAACGCCAGAGCGGAGTTGGAAGGCATCCGGTGCCCTTTGACAGTTGTTACAACGAACGTGAGTGCACGGTGTCTCGTGAAATAAAGCCCTAGCACTGTTGAGGCCCTCCGTTAACGCACGCTTCTTCGCTCCTATGGCACTCCGAGGTGTTCCTGCCGGGAGAAATCTGGACTTTTGTTTGAGGCCGGGGTGGGGCGAGGGGGACTCACAGTTCTTGTGCCGGCGAGCTCCCGAGCGCTCCGGCTGAAGCTCCCAGCAAGGAACTGAGAGCAGCAGGCCTCACACGCGTAAAGTCAGACTTCTGCTGTCACGAGTAAACTCAGACTTCTTGTGGGAGGCCTTCCGGCAGCAAAGAGAAGGTGGGCGCGAGCAGTGTACTTCAGGCAGCTTAGGACCCGCCCCTGTCTCGTTTACCACGGAGGGGAATAAGGTTTAGCCAGGGTCGCCCAGCTTCAAACCGGAGCTCCTATAGGGATCCTCAGCGGTTTCTGATTACCTCAAGGAAACACAATGGGAGGAACAGGGCCCTTCCGTGGAGGCCCGTTTGGGCACAGGGACCTCCGCGTGGGAGCTACTGGGTAAGTATGGCAGTCCCTTAGGTAGGCCTCAGTGACCAAGGCTCTCTGGCTCATGCCTAGCTGTGTAAAGAAGTGTGGCAAACGTACGTACTGCTCCTCAGGCTGGGCGCACAGCCTAGCTTTCGCTTCTATGAGAGTGCTGTCCCGAGTCTCTTCCTGGAGCCAGTCGTCAGCACGGTGCCTTTTGGCACTGCGGTTCTCTTTCAGTCAAGGAGGCCGTTCGACTGGCAAAGGGAGTCTGCGCAGCACTGCTTTCGCGAGGCTCTTTGACGACTGGGGCACTCAACCCAGGCAAGCCAGAGAGCAGTACGTTGCCCTTGCTCAGAATGTGAAGAGCTTTCTCCAGGGGCCTGTTTAGGCTAAGGTTCCTCAGAAGCCAGGAGCCGCCGTTCCGGCACGGAGAGAAGTCATCCTGCGAAATTGGCGAACGAGCTCCTATCCTGTGTGCCCCCAGGAGCGTCGCAGAGTTAAGGCACTCCGTGGTGGAGTCTGGCCTCATGGAAACCACTGCACACCCAACTTCCCCGACGTGAAACGCTGGAACTTACCTTGAGGCCTGAGGTCACCTTTCGTTTGGCCGGAGCTGAACATGTAGTGCCATGGGAGGAGTTTCTAGCAAGGTATTGCCAGCACGGTGTTCCGCTTTGAGAGAACACGCAGCCTCGGCCCACAACGACAATCCTGCCGTGCAGAGACGTCGGGCCGCTAGTGCTGTTCGGGCAGCTTTGAAGCCAAGCGCACGGCGCCTCCAAACGGGGAGAAAGCGAACTCTCCCATCCGCGTCCCACTTTCAAGCTGAATGACGCAGCATGTTTCTCGGGAGGCTCTGCCGAGCTATCTAGTACAAGGGAGAGAGTGCCTGCCTCTGCCGAGAAAGGTTTTGACGTGGGGATTGCTGGACGTGCGGAAGAGCGTTCCCCAGGCCGTGCCAAGTTTAGGCTTTGGTGATTCTGGATGTTCCCAAGGGTCCAGAATTGTCCCTGGGAAAGCTGTCCTTTTTCTCTTTCTCCGGCTGGAAGTAAACATCTGGCAACCGACTGCCGTACGCAGGCGTCCTGGGGGAGACCCCCCCACCCCGGTTTCCTTTGGGACGCACATTGGTGTCTCACAGAAGTGCCCGCATTCCCAATTGGGGGCACACCAGCGTGGAATGTAAGGCTGTTTAGAACGACGTACCTTGAGGCCTTGTGAAGGCCGTACAAACGAGAGCTTTCGAGCGAACAGGGCAGCGCTTCGTCATCGTCGTTGCACGTTCACGGAGCTTAATCAAACGAATGCATTTACTTCCTGTGGCTCAAACGCCAGAGAGGAGTTGGAAGGCATCCAGTGCCCTTTGACAGTTGTTACAACGAACGTGAGTGCACGGTGTCTCGTGAAATAAAGCCCTAGCACTGTTGAGGCCCTCCGTTAACGCACGCTTCTTCGCTCCTATGGCACTCCGAGGTGTTCCTGCCGGGAGAAATCTGGACTTTTGCTTGAGGCCGGGGTGGGGCGAGGGGGACTCACAGTTCTTGTGCCGGCGAGCTCCCGAGCGCTCCGGCTGAAGCTCCCAGCAAGGAACTGAGAGCAGCAGGCCTCACACGCGTAAACTCAGACTTCTGCTGTCACGAGTAAACTCAGACTTCTTGTGGGAGGCCTTCCGGCAGCAAAGAGAAGGTGGGCGCGAGCAGTGTACTTCAGGCAGCTTAGGACCCGCCCCTGTCTCGTTTACCACGGAGGGGAATAAGGTTTAGCCAGGGTCGCCCAGCTTCAAACCGGAGCTCCTATAGGGATCCTCAGCGGTTTCTGATTACCTCAAGGAAACACAACGGGAGGAACAGGGCCCTTCCGTGGAGGCCCGTTTGGGCACAGGGACCTCCGCGTGGGAGCTACTGGGTAAGTATGGCAGTCCCTTAGGTAGGCCTCAGTGACCAAGGCTCTCTGGCTCATGCCTAGCTGTGTAAAGAAGTGTGGCAAACGTACGTACTGCTCCTCAGGCTGGGCGCACAGCCTAGCTTTCGCTTCTATGAGAGTGCTGTCCCGAGTCTCTTCCTGGAGCCAGTCGTCAGCACGGTGCCTTTTGGCACTGCGGTTCTCTTTCAGTCAAGGAGGCCGTTCGACTGGCAAAGGGAGTCTGCGCAGCACTGCTTTCGCGAGGCTCTTTGACGACTGGGGCACTCAACCCAGGCAAGCCAGAGAGCAGTACGTTGCCCTTGCTCAGAATGTGAAGAGCTTTCTCCAGGGGCCTGTTTAGGCTAAGGTTCCTCAGAAGCCAGGAGCCGCCGTTCCGGCACGGAGAGAAGTCATCCTGCGAAATTGGCGAACGAGCTCCTATCCTGTGTGCCCCCAGGAGCGTCGCAGAGTTAAGGCACTCCGTGGTGGAGTCTGGCCTCATGGAAACCACTGCACACCCAACTCCCCCGACGTGAAACGCTGGAACTTACCTTGAGGCCTGAGGTCACCTTTCGTTTGGCCGGAGCTGAACATGTAGTGCCATGGGAGGAGTTTCTAGCAAGGTATTGCCAGCACGGTGTTCCGCTTTGAGAGAACACGCAGCCTCGGCCCACAACGACAATCCTGCCGTGCAGAGACGTCGGGCCGCTAGTGCTGTTCGGGCAGCTTTGAAGCCAAGCGCACGGCGCCTCCAAACGGGGAGAAAGCGTACTCTCCCATCCGCGTCCCACTTTCAGGCTGAATGACGCAGCATGTTTCTCGGAAGGTTCTGCCGAGCTATCTAGTACAAGGGAGAGAGTGCCTGCCTCTGCCGAGAAAGGTTTTGACGTGGGGATTGCTGGACGTGCGGAAGAGCGTTCCCCAGGCCGTGCCATGTTTAGGCTTTGGTGATTCTGGATGTTCCCAAGGGTCCAGAATTGTCCCTGGGAAAGCTCTCCTTTTTCTCTTTCTCCGGCTGGAAGTAAACATCTGGCAACCGACTGCCGTACGCAGGCGTCCTGGGGGAGACCCCCCCACCCCGGTTTCCTTTGGGACGCACATTGGTGTCTCACAGAAGTGCCCGCATTCCCAATTGGGAGCACACCAACGTGGAATGTAAGGCTGTTTAGAACGACGTACCTTGAGGCCGTGTGAAGGCCGTACAAACGAGAGCTTTCGAGCGAACAGGGCAGCGCTTCGTCATCGTCGTTGCACGTTCACGGAGCTTAATCAAACGAATGCATTTACTTCCTGTGGCTCAAACGCCAGAGAGGAGTTGGAAGGCATCCAGTGCCCTTTGACAGTTGTTACAACGAACGTGAGTGCACGGTGTCTCGTGAAATAAAGCCCTAGCACTGTTGAGGCCCTCCGTTAACGCACGCTTCTTCGCTCCTATGGCACTCCGAGGTGTTCCTGACGGGGGAATTCTGGACTTTTGCTTGAGGCCGGGGTGGGGCGAGGGGACTCACAGTTCTTGTGCCGGCGAGCTCCCGAGCGCTCCGGCTGAAGCTCCCAGCAAGGAACTGAGAGCAGCAGGCCTCACACGCGTAAAGTCAGACTTCTGCTGTCACGAGTAAACTCAGACTTCTTGTGGGAGGCCTTCCGGCAGCAAAGAGAAGGTGGGCGCGAGCAGTGTACTTCAGGCAGCTTAGGACCCGCCCCTGTCTCGTTTACCACGGAGGGGAATAAGGTTTAGCCAGGGTCGCCCAGCTTCAAACCGGAGCTCCTATAGGGATCCTCAGCGGTTTCTGATTACCTCAAGGAAACACAACGGGAGGAACAGGGCCCTTCCGTGGAGGCCCGTTTGGGCACAGGGACCTCCGCGTGGGAGCTACTGGGTAAGTATGGCAGTCCCTTAGGTAGGCCTCAGTGACCAAGGCTCTCTGGCTCATGCCTAGCTGTGTAAAGAAGTGTGGCAAACGTACGTACTGCTCCTCAGGCTGGGCGCACAGCCTAGCTTTCGCTTCTATGAGAGTGCTGTCCCGAGTCTCTTCCTGGAGCCAGTCGTCAGCACGGTGCCTTTTGGCACTGCGGTTCTCTTTCAGTCAAGGAGGCCGTTCGACTGGCAAAGGGAGTCTGCGCAGCACTGCTTTCGCGAGGCTCTTTGACGACTGGGGCACTCAACCCAGGCAAGCCAGAGAGCAGTACGTTGCCCTTGCTCTGAATGTGAAGAGCTTTCTCCGGGGGCCTGTTTAGGCTAAGGTTCCTCAGAAGCCAGGAGCCGCCGTTCCGGCACGGAGAGAAGTCATCCTGCGAAATTGGCGAACGAGCTCCTATCCTGTGTGCCCCCAGGAGCGTCGCAGAGTTAAGGCACTCCGTGGTGGAGTCTGGCCTCATGGAAACCACTGCACACCCAACTCCCCCGACGTGAAACGCTGGAACTTACCTTGAGGCCTGAGGTCACCTTTCGTTTGGCCGGAGCTGAACATGTAGTGCCGTGGGAGGAGTTTCTAGCAAGGTATTGCCAGCACGGTGTTCCGCTTTGAGAGAACACGCAGCCTCGGCCCACAACGACAATCCTGCCGTGCAGAGACGTCGGGCCGCTAGTGCTGTTCGGGCAGCTTTGAAGCCAAGCGCACGGCGCCTCCAAACGGGGAGAAAGCGTACTCTCCCATCCGCGTCCCACTTTCAGGCTGAATGACGCAGCATGTTTCTCGGAAGGTTCTGCCAAGCTATCTAGTACAAGGGAGAGAGTGCCTGCCTCTGCCGAGAAAGGTTTTGACGTGGGGATTGCTGGACGTGCGGAAGAGCGTTCTCCAGGCCGTGCCAAGTGTAGGCTTTGGTGATTCTGGATGTTCCCAAGGGTCCAGAATTGTCCATGGGAAAGCTGTCCTTTTTCTCTTTCTCCGGCTAGAAGTAAACATCTGGCAACCGACTGCCGTACGCAGGCGTCCTGGGGGAGACCCCCCCACCCCGGTTTCCTTTGGGACGCACATTGGTGTCTCACAGAAGTGCCCGCATTCCCAATTGGGGGCACACCAGTGTGGAATGTAAGGCTGTTTAGAACGACGTACCTTGAGGCCGTGTGAAGGCCGTACAAACGAGAGCTTTCGAGCGAACAGGGCAGCGCTTCGTCATCGTCGTTGCACGTTCACGGAGCTTAATCAAACGAATGCATTTACTTCCTGTGGCTCAAACGCCAGAGAGGAGTTGGAAGGCATCCAGTGCCCTTTGACAGTTGTTACAACGAACGTGAGTGCACGGTGTCTCGTGAAATAAAGCCCTAGCACTGTTGAGGCCCTCCGTTAACGCACGCTTCTTCGCTCCTATGGCACTCCGAGGTGTTCCTGACGGGGGAAATCTGGACTTTTGCTTGAGGCCGGGGTGGGGCGAGGGGACTCACAGTTCTTGTGCCGGCGAGCTCCCGAGCGCTCCTGCTGAAGCTCCCAGCAAGGAACTGAGAGCAGCAGGCCTCACACGCGTAAACTCAGACTTCTGCTGTCACGAGTAAACTCAGACTTCTTGTGGGAGGCCTTCCGGCAGCAAAGAGAAGGTGGGCGCGAGCAGTGTACTTCAGGCAGCTTAGGACCCGCCCCTGTCTCGTTTACCACGGAGGGGAATAAGGTTTAGCCAGGGTCGCCCAGCTTCAAACCGGAGCTCCTATAGGGATCCTCAGCGGTTTCTGATTACCTCAAGGAAACACAACGGGAGGAACAGGGCCCTTCCGTGGAGGCCCGTTTGGGCACAGGGACCTCCGCGTGGGAGCTACTGGGTAAGTATGGCAGTCCCTTAGGTAGGCCTCAGTGACCAAGGCTCTCTGGCTCATGCCTAGCTGTGTAAAGAAGTGTGGCAAACGTACGTACTGCTCCTCAGGCTGGGCGCACAGCCTAGCTTTCGCTTCTATGAGAGTGCTGTCCCGAGTCTCTTCCTGGATCCAGTCGTCAGCACGGTGCCTTTTGGCACTGCGGTTCTCTTTCAGTCAAGGAGGCCGTTCGACTGGCAAAGGGAGTCTGCGCAGCACTGCTTTCACGAGGCTCTTTGACGACTGGGGCACTCAACCCAGGCAAGCCAGAGAGCAGTACGTTGCCCTTGCTCTGAATGTGAAGAGCTTTCTCCAGGGGCCTGTTTAGGCTAAGGTTCCTCAGAAGCCAGGAGCCGCCGTTCCGGCACGGAGAGAAGTCATCCTGCGAAATTGGCGAACGAGCTCCTATCCTGTGTGCCCCCAGGAGCGTCGCAGAGTTAAGGCACTCCGTGGTGGAGTCTGGCCTCATGGAAACCACTGCACACCCTACTCCCCCGACGTGAAACGCTGGAACTTACCTTGAGGCCTGAGGTCACCTTTCGTTTGGCCGGAGCTGAACATGTAGTGCCGTGGGAGGAGTTTCTAGCAAGGTATTGCCAGCACGGTGTTCCGCTTTGAGAGAACACGCAGCCTCGGCCCACAACGACAATCCTGCCGTGCAGAGACGTCGGGCCGCTAGTGCTGTTCGGGCAGCTTTGAAGCCAAGCGCACGGCGCCTCCAAACGGGGAGAAAGCGTACTCTCCCATCCGCGTCCCACTTTCAAGCTGAATGACGCAGCATGTTTCTCGGGAGGCTCTGCTGAGCTACCTAGTACAAGGGAGAGAGTGCCTGCCTCTGCCGAGAAAGGTTTTGACGTGGGGATTGCTGGACGTGCGGAAGAGCGTTCCCCAGGCCGTGCCAAGTTTAGGCTTTGTTGATTCTGGATGTTCCCAAGGGTCCAGAATTGTCCCTGGGAAAGCTGTCCTTTTTCTCTTTCTCTGGCTGGAAGTAAACATCTGGCAACAGACTGCCGTACGCAGGCGTCCTTGGGGAGCCCGCCCCCCCGGTTTCCTTTGGGACGCACATTGGTGTCTCACAGAAGAGCCCGCATTCCCAATTGGGGGCACACCAGCGTGGAATGTAAGGCTGTTTAGAACGGCGTACCTTGAGGCCGTGTGAAGGCCGTACAAACGAGAGCTTTCGAGCGAACAGGGCAGCGCTTCGTCATCGTCGTTGCACGTTCTCGGAGCTTAATCAAACGAATGCATTTACTTCCTGTGGCTCAAACGCCAGAGAGGAGTTGGAAGGCATCCAGTGCCCTTTGACAGTTGTTACAACGAACGTGAGTGCACGGTGTCTCGTGAAATAAAGCCCTAGCACTGTTGAGGCCCTCCGTTAACGCACGCTTCTTCGCTCCTATGGCACTCCGAGGTGTTCCTGCCGGGGGAAATCTGGACTTTTGCTTGAGGCCGGGGTGGGGCGAGGGGGACTCACAGTTCTTGTGCCGGCGAGCTCCCGAGCGCTCCGGCTGAAGCTCCCAGCAAGGAACTGAGAGCAGCAGGCCTCACACGCGTAAACTCAGACTTCTGCTGTCACGAGTAAACTCAGACTTCTTGTGGGAGGCCTTCCGGCAGCAAAGAGAAGGTGGGCGCGAGCAGTGTACTTCAGGCAGCTTAGGACCCGCCCCTGTCTCGTTTACCACGGAGGGGAATAAGGTTTAGCCAGGGTCGCCCAGCTTCAAACCGGAGCTCCTATAGGGATCCTCAGCGGTTTCTGATTACCTCAAGGAAACACAACGGGAGGAACAGGGCCCTTCCGTGGAGGCCCGTTTGGGCACAGGGACCTCCGCGTGGGAGCTACTGGGTAAGTATGGCAGTCCCTTAGGTAGGCCTCAGTGACCAAGGCTCTCTGGCTCATGCCTAGCTGTGTAAAGAAGTGTGGCAAACGTACGTACTGCTCCTCAGGCTGGGCGCACAGCCTAGCTTTCGCTTCTATGAGAGTGCTGTCCCGAGTCTCTTCCTGGAGCCAGTCGTCAGCACGGTGCCTTTTGGCACTGCGGTTCTCTTTCAGTCAAGGAGGCCGTTCGACTGGCAAAGGGAGTCTGCGCAGCACTGCTTTCGCGAGGCTCTTTGACGACTGGGGCACTCAACCCAGGCAAGCCAGAGAGCAGTACGTTGCCCTTGCTCTGAATGTGAAGAGCTTTCTCCAGGGGCCTGTTTAGGCTAAGGTTCCTCAGAAGCCAGGAGCCGCCGTTCCGGCACGGAGAGAAGTCATCCTGCGAAATTGGCGAACGAGCTCCTATCCTGTGTGCCCCCAGGAGCGTCGCAGAGTTAAGGCACTCCGTGGTGGAGTCTGGCCTCATGGAAACCACTGCACACCCAACTCCCCCGACGTGAAACGCTGGAACTTACCTTGAGGCCTGAGGTCACCTTTCGTTTGGCCGGAGCTGAACATGTAGTGCCGTGGGAGGAGTTTCTAGCAAGGTATTGCCAGCACGGTGTTCCGCTTTGAGAGAACACGCAGCCTCGGCCCACAACGACAATCCTGCCGTGCAGAGACGTCGGGCCGCTAGTGCTGTTCGGGCAGCTTTGAAGCCAAGCGCACGGCGCCTCCAAACGGGGAGAAAGCGTACTCTCCCATCCGCGTCCCACTTTCAAGCTGAATGACGCAGCATGTTTCTCGGGAGGCTCTGCTGAGCTACCTAGTACAAGGGAGAGAGTGCCTGCCTCTGCCGAGAAAGGTTTTGACGTGGGGATTGCTGGACGTGCGGAAGAGCGTTCCCCAGGCCGTGCCAAGTTTAGGCTTTGTTGATTCTGGATGTTCCCAAGGGTCCAGAATTGTCCCTGGGAAAGCTGTCCTTTTTCTCTTTCTCTGGCTGGAAGTAAACATCTGGCAACAGACTGCCGTACGCAGGCGTCCTTGGGGAGCCCGCCCCCCCGGTTTCCTTTGGGACGCACATTGGTGTCTCACAGAAGAGCCCGCATTCCCAATTGGGGGCACACCAGCGTGGAATGTAAGGCTGTTTAGAACGGCGTACCTTGAGGCCGTGTGAAGGCCGTACAAACGAGAGCTTTCGAGCGAACAGGGCAGCGCTTCGTCATCGTCGTTGCACGTTCTCGGAGCTTAATCAAACGAATGCATTTACTTGCTGTGGCTCAAACGCCAGAGAGGAGTTGGAAGGCATCCAGTGCCCTTTGACAGTTGTTACAACGAACGTGAGTGCACGGTGTCTCGTGAAATAAAGCCCTAGCACTGTTGAGGCCCTCCGTTAACGCACGCTTCTTCGCTCCTATGGCACTCCGAGGTGTTCCTGCCGGGAGAAATCTGGACTTTTGCTTGAGGCCGGGGTGGGGCGAGGGGGACTCACAGTTCTTGTGCCGGCGAGCTCCCGAGCGCTCCGGCTGAAGCTCCCAGCAAGGAACTGAGAGCAGCAGGCCTCACACGCGTAAAGTCAGACTTCTGCTGTCACGAGTAAACTCAGACTTCTTGTGGGAGGCCTTCCGGCAGCAAAGAGTAGGTGGGCGCGAGCAGTGTACTTCAGGCAGCTTAGGACCCGCCCCTGTCTCGTTTACCACGGAGGGGAATAAGGTTTAGCCAGGGTCGCCCAGCTTCAAACCGGAGCTCCTATAGGGATCCTCAGCGGTTTCTGATTACCTCAAGGAAACACAACGGGAGGAACAGGGCCCTTCCGTGGAGGCCCGTTTGGGCACAGGGACCTCCGCGTGGGAGCTACTGGGTAAGTATGGCAGTCCCTTAGGTAGGCCTCAGTGACCAAGGCTCTCTGGCTCATGCCTAGCTGTGTAAAGAAGTGTGGCAAACGTACGTACTGCTCCTCAGGCTGGGCGCACAGCCTAGCTTTCGCTTCTATGAGAGTGCTGTCCCGAGTCTCTTCCTGGAGCCAGTCGTCAGCACGGTGCCTTTTGGCACTGCGGTTCTCTTTCAGTCAAGGAGGCCGTTCGACTGGCAAAGGGAGTCTGCGCAGCACTGCTTTCGCGAGGCTCTTTGACGACTGGGGCACTCAACCCAGGCAAGCCAGAGAGCAGTACGTTGCCCTTGCTCTGAATGTGAAGAGCTTTCTCCAGGGGCCTGTTTAGGCTAAGGTTCCTCAGAAGCCAGGAGCCGCCGTTCCGGCAAGGAGAGAAGTCATCCTGCGAAATTGGCGAACGAGCTCCTATCCTGTGTGCCCCCAGGAGCGTCGCAGAGTTAAGGCACTCCGTGGTGGAGTCTGGCCTCATGGAAACCACTGCACACCCAACTCCCCCGACGTGAAACGCTGGAACTTACCTTGAGGGCTGAGGTCACCTTTCGTTTGGCCGGAGCTGAACATGTAGTGCCGTGGGAGGAGTTTCTAGCAAGGTATTGCCAGCACGGTTTTCCGCTTTGAGAGAACACGCAGCCTCGGCCCACAACGACAATCCTGCCGTGCAGAGACGTCGGGCCGCTAGTGCTGTTCGGGCAGCTTTGAAGCCAAGCGCACGGCGCCTCCAAACGGGGAGAAAGCGTACTCTCCCATCCGCGTCCCACTTTCAGGCTGAATGACGCAGCATGTTTCTCGGAAGGTTCTGCCGAGCTATCTAGTACAAGGGAGAGAGTGCCTGCCTCTGCCGAGAAAGGTTTTGACGTGGGGATTGCTGGACGTGCGGAAGAGCATTCCCCAGGCCGTGCCAAGTTTAGGCTTTGGTGATTCTGGATGTTCCCAAGGGTCCAGAATTGTCCCTGGGAAAGCTGTCCTTTTTCTCTTTCTCCGGCTGGAAGTAAACATCTGGCAACCGACTGCCGTACGCAGGCGTCCTGGGGGAGACCCCCCCACCCCGGTTTCCTTTGGGACGCACATTGGTGTCTCACAGAAGTGCCCGCATTCCCAATTGGGGGCACACCAGTGTGGAATGTAAGGCTGTTTAGAACGACGTACCTTGAGGCCGTGTGAAGGCTGTACAAACGAGAGCTTTCGAGCGAACAGGGCAGCGCTTCGTCATCGTCGTTGCACGTTCACGGAGCTTAATCAAACGAATGCATTTACTTCCTGTGGCTCAAACGCCAGAGAGGAGTTGGAAGGCATCCAGTGCCCTTTGACAGTTGTTACAACGAACGTGAGTGCACGGTGTCTCGTGAAATAAAGCCCTAGCACTGTTGAGGCCCTCCGTTAACGCACGCTTCTTCGCTCCTATGGCACTCCGAGGTGTTCCTGCCGGGGGAAATCTGGACTTTTGCTTGAGGCCGGGGTGGGGCGAGGGGACTCACAGTTCTTGTGCCGGCGAGCTCCCGAGCGCTCCGGCTGAAGCTCCCAGCAAGGAACTGAGAGCAGCAGGCCTCACACGCGTAAAGTCAGACTTCTGCTGTCACGAGTAAACTCAGACTTCTTGTGGGAGGCCTTCCAGCAGCAAAGAGAAGGTGGGCGCGAGCAGTGTACTTCAGGCAGCTTAGGACCCGCCCCTGTCTCGTTTACCACGGAGGGGAATAAGGTTTAGCCAGGGTCGCCCAGCTTCAAACCGGAGCTCCTATAGGGATCCTCAGCGGTTTCTGATTACCTCAAGGAAACACAACGGGAGGAACAGGGCCCTTCCGTGGAGGCCCGTTTGGGCACAGGGACCTCCGCGTGGGAGCTACTGGGTAAGTATGGCAGTCCCTTAGGTAGGCCTCAGTGACCAAGGCTCTCTGGCTCATGCCTAGCTGTGTAAAGAAGTGTGGCAAACGTACGTACTGCTCCTCAGGCTGGGCGCACAGCCTAGCTTTCGCTTCTATGAGAGTGCTGTCCCGAGTCTCTTCCTGGAGCCAGTCGTCAGCACGGTGCCTTTTGGCACTGCGGTTCTCTTTCAGTCAAGGAGGCCGTTCGACTGGCAAAGGGAGTCTGCGCAGCACTGCTTTCGCGAGGCTCTTTGACGACTGGGGCACTCAACCCAGGCAAGCCAGAGAGCAGTACGTTGCCCTTGCTCTGAATGTGAAGAGCTTTCTCCAGGGGCCTGTTTAGGCTAAGGTTCCTCAGAAGCCAGGAGCCGCCGTTCCGGCAAGGAGAGAAGTCATCCTGCGAAATTGGCGAACGAGCTCCTATCCTGTGTGCCCCCAGGAGCGTCGCAGAGTTAAGGCACTCCGTGGTGGAGTCTGGCCTCATGGAAACCACTGCACACCCAACTCCCCCGACGTGAAACGCTGGAACTTACCTTGAGGGCTGAGGTCACCTTTCGTTTGGCCGGAGCTGAACATGTAGTGCCGTGGGAGGAGTTTCTAGCAAGGTATTGCCAGCACGGTTTTCCGCTTTGAGAGAACACGCAGCCTCGGCCCACAACGACAATCCTGCCGTGCAGAGACGTCGGGCCGCTAGTGCTGTTCGGGCAGCTTTGAAGCCAAGCGCACGGCGCCTCCAAACGGGGAGAAAGCGTACTCTCCCATCCGCGTCCCACTTTCAGGCTGAATGACGCAGCATGTTTCTCGGAAGGTTCTGCCGAGCTATCTAGTACAAGGGAGAGAGTGCCTGCCTCTGCCGAGAAAGGTTTTGACGTGGGGATTGCTGGACGTGCGGAAGAGCATTCCCCAGGCCGTGCCAAGTTTAGGCTTTGGTGATTCTGGATGTTCCCAAGGGTCCAGAATTGTCCCTGGGAAAGCTGTCCTTTTTCTCTTTCTCCGGCTGGAAGTAAACATCTGGCAACCGACTGCCGTACGCAGGCGTCCTGGGGGAGACCCCCCCACCCCGGTTTCCTTTGGGACGCACATTGGTGTCTCACAGAAGTGCCCGCATTCCCAATTGGGGGCACACCAGTGTGGAATGTAAGGCTGTTTAGAACGACGTACCTTGAGGCCGTGTGAAGGCTGTACAAACGAGAGCTTTCGAGCGAACAGGGCAGCGCTTCGTCATCGTCGTTGCACGTTCACGGAGCTTAATCAAACGAATGCATTTACTTCCTGTGGCTCAAACGCCAGAGAGGAGTTGGAAGGCATCCAGTGCCCTTTGACAGTTGTTACAACGAACGTGAGTGCACGGTGTCTCGTGAAATAAAGCCCTAGCACTGTTGAGGCCCTCCGTTAACGCATGCTTCTTCGCTCCTATGGCACTCCGAGGTGTTCCTGACGGGGGAAATCTGGACTTTTGCTTGAGGCCGGGGTGGGGCGAGGGGACTCACAGTTCTTGTGCCGGCGAGCTCCCGAGCGCTCCTGCTGAAGCTCCCAGCAAGGAACTGAGAGCAGCAGGCCTCACACGCGTAAACTCAGACTTCTGCTGTCACGAGTAAACTCAGACTTCTTGTGGGAGGCCTTCCGGCAGCAAAGAGAAGGTGGGCGCGAGCAGTGTACTTCAGGCAGCTTAGGACCCGCCCCTGTCTCGTTTACCACGGAGGGGAATAAGGTTTAGCCAGGGTCGCCCAGCTTCAAACCGGAGCTCCTATAGGGATCCTCAGCGGTTTCTGATTACCTCAAGGAAACACAACGGGAGGAACAGGGCCCTTCCGTGGAGGCCCGTTTGGGCACAGGGACCTCCGCGTGGGAGCTACTGGGTAAGTATGGCAGTCCCTTAGGTAGGCCTCAGTGACCAAGGCTCTCTGGCTCATGCCTAGCTGTGTAAAGAAGTGTGGCAAACGTACGTACTGCTCCTCAGGCTGGGCGCACAGCCTAGCTTTCGCTTCTATGAGAGTGCTGTCCCGAGTCTCTTCCTGGAGCCAGTCGTCAGCACGGTGCCTTTTGGCACTGCGGTTCTCTTTCAGTCAAGGAGGCCGTTCGACTGGCAAAGGGAGTCTGCGCAGCACTGCTTTCGCGAGGCTCTTTGACGACTGGGGCACTCAACCCAGGCAAGCCAGAGAGCAGTACGTTGCCCTTGCTCTGAATGTGAAGAGCTTTCTCCAGGGGCCTGTTTAGGCTAAGGTTCCTCAGAAGCCAGGAGCCGCCGTTCCGGCACGGAGAGAAGTCATCCTGCGAAATTGGCGAACGAGCTCCTATCCTGTGTGCCCCCAGGAGCGTCGCAGAGTTAAGGCACTCCGTGGTGGAGTCTGGCCTCATGGAAACCACTGCACACCCAACTCCCCCGACGTGAAACGCTGGAACTTACCTTGAGGCCTGAGGTCACCTTTCGTTTGGCCGGAGCTGAACATGTAGTGCCGTGGGAGGAGTTTCTAGCAAGGTTTTGCCAGCACGGTGTTCCGCTTTGAGAGAACACGCAGCCTCGGCCCACAACGACAATCCTGCCGTGCAGAGACGTCGGGCCGCTAGTGCTGTTCGGGCAGCTTTGAAGCCAAGCGCACGGCGCCTCCAAACGGGGAGAAAGCGTACTCTCCCATCCGCGTCCCACTTTCAAGCTGAATGACGCAGCATGTTTCTCGGGAGGCTCTGCCGAGCTATCTAGTACAAGGGAGAGAGTGCCTGCCTCTGCCGAGAAAGGTTTTGACGTGGGGATTGCTGGACGTGCGGAAGAGCGTTCCCCAGGCCGTGCCAAGTTTAGGCTTTGTTGATTCTGGATGTTCCCAAGGGTCCAGAATTGTCCCTGGGAAAGCTGTCCTTTTTCTCTTTCTCTGGCTGGAAGTAAACATCTGGCAACAGACTGCCGTACGCAGGCGTCCTTGGGGAGCCCGCCCCCCCGGTTTCCTTTGGGACGCACATTGGTGTCTCACAGAAGAGCCCGCATTCCCAATTGGGGGCACACCAGCGTGGAATGTAAGGCTGTTTAGAACGGCGTACCTTGAGGCCGTGTGAAGGCCGTACAAACGAGAGCTTTCGAGCGAACAGGGCAGCGCTTCGTCATCGTCGTTGCACGTTCTCGGAGCTTAATCAAACGAATGCATTTACTTCCTGTGGCTCAAACGCCAGAGAGGAGTTGGAAGGCATCCAGTGCCCTTTGACAGTTGTTACAACGAACGTGAGTGCACGGTGTCTCGTGAAATAAAGCCCTAGCACTGTTGAGGCCCTCCGTTAACGCACGCTTCTTCGCTCCTATGGCACTCCGAGGTGTTCCTGCCGGGGGAAATCTGGACTTTTGCTTGAGGCCGGGGTGGGGCGAGGGGACTCACAGTTCTTGTGCCGGCGAGCTCCCGAGCGCTCCGGCTGAAGCTCCCAGCAAGGAACTGAGAGCAGCAGGCCTCACACGCGTAAAGTCAGACTTCTGCTGTCACGAGTAAACTCAGACTTCTTGTGGGAGGCCTTCCGGCAGCAAAGAGAAGGTGGGCGCGAGCAGTGTACTTCAGGCAGCTTAGGACCCGCCCCTGTCTCGTTTACCACGGAGGGGAATAAGGTTTAGCCAGGGTCGCCCAGCTTCAAACCGGAGCTCCTATAGGGATCCTCAGCGGTTTCTGATTACCTCAAGGAAACACAACGGGAGGAACAGGGCCCTTCCGTGGAGGCCCGTTTGGGCACAGGGACCTCCGCGTGGGAGCTACTGGGTAAGTATGGCAGTCCCTTAGGTAGGCCTCAGTGACCAAGGCTCTCTGGCTCATGCCTAGCTGTGTAAAGAAGTGTGGCAAACGTACGTACTGCTCCTCAGGCTGGGCGCACAGCCTAGCTTTCGCTTCTATGAGAGTGCTGTCCCGAGTCTCTTCCTGGAGCCAGTCGTCAGCACGGTGCCTTTTGGCACTGCGGTTCTCTTTCAGTCAAGGAGGCCGTTCGACTGGCAAAGGGAGTCTGCGCAGCACTGCTTTCGCGAGGCTCTTTGACGACTGGGGCACTCAACCCAGGCAAGCCAGAGAGCAGTACGTTGCCCTTGCTCTGAATGTGAAGAGCTTTCTCCGGGGGCCTGTTTAGGCTAAGGTTCCTCAGAAGCCAGGAGCCGCCGTTCCGGCACGGAGAGAAGTCATCCTGCGAAATTGGCGAACGAGCTCCTATCCTGTGTGCCCCCAGGAGCGTCGCAGAGTTAAGGCACTCCGTGGTGGAGTCTGGCCTCATGGAAACCACTGCACACCCAACTCCCCCGACGTGAAACGCTGGAACTTACCTTGAGGCCTGAGGTCACCTTTCGTTTGGCCGGAGCTGAACATGTAGTGCCGTGGGAGGAGTTTCTAGCAAGGTTTTGCCAGCACGGTGTTCCGCTTTGAGAGAACACGCAGCCTCGGCCCACAACGACAATCCTGCCGTGCAGAGACGTCGGGCCGCTAGTGCTGTTCGGGCAGCTTTGAAGCCAAGCGCACGGCGCCTCCAAACGGGGAGAAAGCGTACTCTCCCATCCGCGTCCCACTTTCAGGCTGAATGACGCAGCATGTTTCTCGGAAGGTTCTGCCGAGCTATCTAGTACAAGGGAGAGAGTGCCTGCCTCTGCCGAGAAAGGTTTTGACGTGGGGATTGCTGGACGTGCGGAAGAGCGTTCTCCAGGCCGTGCCAAGTTTAGGCTTTGGTGATTCTGGATGTTCCCAAGGGTCCAGAATTGTCCATGGGAAAGCTGTCCTTTTTCTCTTTCTCCGGCTAGAAGTAAACATCTGGCAACCGACTGCCGTACGCAGGCGTCCTGGGGGAGACCCCCCCACCCCGGTTTCCTTTGGGACGCACATTGGTGTCTCACAGAAGTGCCCGCATTCCCAATTGGGGGCACACCAGTGTGGAATGTAAGGCTGTTTAGAACGACGTACCTTGAGGCCGTGTGAAGGCCGTACAAACGAGAGCTTTCGAGCGAACAGGGCAGCGCTTCGTCATCGTCGTTGCACGTTCACGGAGCTTAATCAAACGAATGCATTTACTTCCTGTGGCTCAAACGCCAGAGAGGAGTTGGAAGGCATCCAGTGCCCTTTGACAGTTGTTACAACGAACGTGAGTGCACGGTGTCTCGTGAAATAAAGCCCTAGCACTGTTGAGGCCCTCCGTTAACGCACGCTTCTTCGCTCCTATGGCACTCCGAGGTGTTCCTGACGGGGGAAATCTGGACTTTTGATTGAGGCTGGGGTGGGGCGAGGGGGACTCACAGTTCTTGTGCCGGCGAGCTCCCGAGCGCTCCGGCTGAAGCTCCCAGCAAGGAACTGAGAGCAGCAGGCCTCACACGCGTAAAGTCAGACTTCTGCTGTCACGAGTAAACTCAGACTTCTTGTGGGAGGCCTTCCGGCAGCAAAGAGAAGGTGGGCGCGAGCAGTGTACTTCAGGCAGCTTAGGACCCGCCCCTGTCTCGTTTACCACGGAGGGGAATAAGGTTTAGCCAGGGTCGCCCAGCTTCAAACCGGAGCTCCTATAGGGATCCTCAGCGGTTTCTGATTACCTCAAGGAAACACAACGGGAGGAACAGGGCCCTTCCGTGGAGGCCCGTTTGGGCACAGGGACCTCCGCGTGGGAGCTACTGGGTAAGTATGGCAGTCCCTTAGGTAGGCCTCAGTGACCAAGGCTCTCTGGCTCATGCCTAGCTGTGTAAAGAAGTGTGGCAAACGTACGTACTGCTCCTCAGGCTGGGCGCACAGCCTAGCTTTCGCTTCTATGAGAGTGCTGTCCCGAGTCTCTTCCTGGAGCCAGTCGTCAGCACGGTGCCTTTTGGCACTGCGGTTCTCTTTCAGTCAAGGAGGCCGTTCGACTGGCAAAGGGAGTCTGCGCAGCACTGCTTTCGCGAGGCTCTTTGACGACTGGGGCACTCAACCCAGGCAAGCCAGAGAGCAGTACGTTGCCCTTGCTCTGAATGTGAAGAGCTTTCTCCGGGGGCCTGTTTAGGCTAAGGTTCCTCAGAAGCCAGGAGCCGCCGTTCCGGCACGGAGAGAAGTCATCCTGCGAAATTGGCGAACGAGCTCCTATCCTGTGTGCCCCCAGGAGCGTCGCAGAGTTAAGGCACTCCGTGGTGGAGTCTGGCCTCATGGAAACCACTGCACACCCAACTCCCCCGACGTGAAACGCTGGAACTTACCTTGAGGGCTGAGGTCACCTTTCGTTTGGCCGGAGCTGAACATGTAGTGCCGTGGGAGGAGTTTCTAGCAAGGTATTGCCAGCACGGTTTTCCGCTTTGAGAGAACACGCAGCCTCGGCCCACAACGACAATCCTGCCGTGCAGAGACGTCGGGCCGCTAGTGCTGTTCGGGCATCTTTGAAGCCAAGCGCACGGCGCCTCCAAACGGGGAGAAAGCGTACTCTCCCATCCGCGTCCCACTTTCAGGCTGAATGACGCAGCATGTTTCTCGGAAGGTTCTGCCGAGCTATCTAGTACAAGGGAGAGAGTGCCTGCCTCTGCCGAGAAAGGTTTTGACGTGGGGATTGCTGGACGTTCGGAAGAGCGTTCTCCAGGCCGTGCCAAGTTTAGGCTTTGGTGATTCTGGATGTTCCCAAGGGTCCAGAATTGTCCATGGGAAAGCTGTCCTTTTTCTCTTTCTCCGGCTAGAAGTAAACATCTGGCAACCGACTGCCGTACGCAGGCGTCCTGGGGGAGACCCCCCCACCCCGGTTTCCTTTGGGACGCACATTGGTGTCTCACAGAAGTGCCCGCATTCCCAATTGGGGGCACACCAGTGTGGAATGTAAGGCTGTTTAGAACGACGTACCTTGAGGCCGTGTGAAGGCCGTACAAACGAGAGCTTTCGAGCGAACAGGGCAGCGCTTCGTCATCGTCGTTGCACGTTCACGGAGCTTAATCAAACGAATGCATTTACTTCCTGTGGCTCAAACGCCAGAGAGGAGTTGGAAGGCATCCAGTGCCCTTTGACAGTTGTTACAACGAACGTGAGTGCACGGTGTCTCGTGAAATAAAGCCCTAGCACTGTTGAGGCCCTCCGTTAACGCACGCTTCTTCGCTCCTATGGCACTCCGAGGTGTTCCTGACGGGGGAAATCTGGACTTTTGATTGAGGCTGGGGTGGGGCGAGGGGGACTCACAGTTCTTGTGCCGGCGAGCTCCCGAGCGCTCCGGCTGAAGCTCCCAGCAAGGAACTGAGAGCAGCAGGCCTCACACGCGTAAAGTCAGACTTCTGCTGTCACGAGTAAACTCAGACTTCTTGTGGGAGGCCTTCCGGCAGCAAAGAGAAGGTGGGCGCGAGCAGTGTACTTCAGGCAGCTTAGGACCCGCCCCTGTCTCGTTTACCACGGAGGGGAATAAGGTTTAGCCAGGGTCGCCCAGCTTCAAACCGGAGCTCCTATAGGGATCCTCAGCGGTTTCTGATTACCTCAAGGAAACACAACGGGAGGAACAGGGCCCTTCCGTGGAGGCCCGTTTGGGCACAGGGACCTCCGCGTGGGAGCTACTGGGTAAGTATGGCAGTCCCTTAGGTAGGCCTCAGTGACCAAGGCTCTCTGGCTCATGCCTAGCTGTGTAAAGAAGTGTGGCAAACGTACGTACTGCTCCTCAGGCTGGGCGCACAGCCTAGCTTTCGCTTCTATGAGAGTGCTGTCCCGAGTCTCTTCCTGGAGCCAGTCGTCAGCACGGTGCCTTTTGGCACTGCGGTTCTCTTTCAGTCAAGGAGGCCGTTCGACTGGCAAAGGGAGTCTGCGCAGCACTGCTTTCGCGAGGCTCTTTGACGACTGGGGCACTCAACCCAGGCAAGCCAGAGAGCAGTACGTTGCCCTTGCTCTGAATGTGAAGAGCTTTCTCCAGGGGCCTGTTTAGGCTAAGGTTCCTCAGAAGCCAGGAGCCGCCGTTCCGGCAAGGAGAGAAGTCATCCTGCGAAATTGGCGAACGAGCTCCTATCCTGTGTGCCCCCAGGAGCGTCGCAGAGTTAAGGCACTCCGTGGTGGAGTCTGGCCTCATGGAAACCACTGCACACCCAACTCCCCCGACGTGAAACGCTGGAACTTACCTTGAGGGCTGAGGTCACCTTTCGTTTGGCCGGAGCTGAACATGTAGTGCCGTGGGAGGAGTTTCTAGCAAGGTATTGCCAGCACGGTTTTCCGCTTTGAGAGAACACGCAGCCTCGGCCCACAACGACAATCCTGCCGTGCAGAGACGTCGGGCCGCTAGTGCTGTTCGGGCAGCTTTGAAGCCAAGCGCACGGCGCCTCCAAACGGGGAGAAAGCGTACTCTCCCATCCGCGTCCCACTTTCAGGCTGAATGACGCAGCATGTTTCTCGGAAGGTTCTGCCGAGCTATCTAGTACAAGGGAGAGAGTGCCTGCCTCTGCCGAGAAAGGTTTTGACGTGGGGATTGCTGGACGTGCGGAAGAGCGTTCCCCAGGCCGTGCCAAGTTTAGGCTTTGGTGATTCTGGATGTTCCCAAGGGTCCAGAATTGTCCCTGGGAAAGCTGTCCTTTTTCTCTTTCTCCGGCTGGAAGTAAACATCTGGCAACCGACTGCCGTACGCAGGCGTCCCGGGGGAGACCCCCCCCCCCGGTTTCCTTTGGGACGCACATTGGTGTCTCACAGAAGTGCCCGCATTCCCAATTGGGGGCACACCAGTGTGGAATGTAAGGCTGTTTAGAACGACGTACCTTGAGGCCGTGTGAAGGCCGTACAAACGAGAGCTTTCGAGCGAACAGGGCAGCGCTTCGTCATCGTCGTTGCACGTTCACGGAGCTTAATCAAACGAATGCATTTACTTCCTGTGGCTCAAACGCCAGAGAGGAGTTGGAAGGCATCCAGTGCCCTTTGACAGTTGTTACAACGAACGTGAGTGCACGGTGTCTCGTGAAATAAAGCCCTAGCACTGTTGAGGCCGTCCGTTAACGCACGCTTCTTCGCTCCTATGGCACTCCGAGGTGTTCCTGACGGGGGAAATCTGGACTTTTGATTGAGGCTGGGGTGGGGCGAGGGGGACTCACAGTTCTTGTGCCGGCGAGCTCCCGAGCGCTCCGGCTGAAGCTCCCAGCAAGGAACTGAGAGCAGCAGGCCTCACACGCGTAAACTCAGACTTCTGCTTTCACGAGTAAACTCAGACTTCTTGTGGGAGGCCTTCCGGCAGCAAAGAGAAGGTGGGCGCGAGCAGTGTACTTCAGGCAGCTTAGGACCCACCCCTGTCTCGTTTACCTCGGAGGGGAATAAGGTTTAGTCAGGGTCGCCCAGCTTCAAACCGGAGCTCCTATAGGGATCCTCAGCGGTTTCTGATTACCTCAAGGAAACACAACGGGAGGAACAGGGCCCTTCCGTGGAGGCCCGTTTGGGCACAGGGACCTCCGCGTGGGAGCTACTGGGTAAGTATGGCAGTCCCTTAGGTAGGCCTCAGTGACCAAGGCTCTCTGGCTCATGCCTAGCTGTGTAAAGAAGTGTGGCAAACGTACGTACTGCTCCTCAGGCTGGGCGCACAGCCTAGCTTTCGCTTCTATGAGAGTGCTGTCCCGAGTCTCTTCCTGGAGCCAGTCGTCAGCACGGTGCCTTTTGGCACTGCGGTTCTCTTTCAGTCAAGGAGGCCGTTCGACTGGCAAAGGGAGTCTGCGCAGCACTGCTTTCGCGAGGCTCTTTGACGACTGGGGCACTCAACCCAGGCAAGCCAGAGAGCAGTACGTTGCCCTTGCTCTGAATGTGAAGAGCTTTCTCCAGGGGCCTGTTTAGGCTAAGGTTCCTCAGAAGCCAGGAGCCGCCGTTCCGGCACGGAGAGAAGTCATCCTGCGAAATTGGCGAACGAGCTCCTATCCTGTGTGCCCCCAGGAGCGTCGCAGAGTTAAGGCACTCCGTGGTGGAGTCTGGCCTCATGGAAACCACTGCACACCCTACTCCCCCGACGTGAAACGCTGGAACTTACCTTGAGGCCTGAGGTCACCTTTCGTTTGGCCGGAGCTGAACATGTAGTGCCGTGGGAGGAGTTTCTAGCAAGGTATTGCCAGCACGGTGTTCCGCTTTGAGAGAACACGCAGCCTCGGCCCACAACGACAATCCTGCCGTGCAGAGACGTCGGGCCGCTAGTGCTGTTCGGGCAGCTTTGAAGCCAAGCGCACGGCGCCTCCAAACGGGGAGAAAGCGTACTCTCCCATCCGCGTCCCACTTTCAAGCTGAATGACGCAGCATGTTTCTCGGGAGGCTCTGCTGAGCTACCTAGTACAAGGGAGAGAGTGCCTGCCTCTGCCGAGAAAGGTTTTGACGTGGGGATTGCTGGACGTGCGGAAGAGCGTTCCCCAGGCCGTGCCAAGTTTAGGCTTTGTTGATTCTGGATGTTCCCAAGGGTCCAGAATTGTCCCTGGGAAAGCTGTCCTTTTTCTCTTTCTCTGGCTGGAAGTAAACATCTGGCAACAGACTGCCGTACGCAGGCGTCCTTGGGGAGCCCGCCCCCCCGGTTTCCTTTGGGACGCACATTGGTGTCTCACAGAAGAGCCCGCATTCCCAATTGGGGGCACACCAGCGTGGAATGTAAGGCTGTTTAGAACGGCGTACCTTGAGGCCGTGTGAAGGCCGTACAAACGAGAGCTTTCGAGCGAACAGGGCAGCGCTTCGTCATCGTCGTTGCACGTTCTCGGAGCTTAATCAAACGAATGCATTTACTTCCTGTGGCTCAAACGCCAGAGAGGAGTTGGAAGGCATCCAGTGCCCTTTGACAGTTGTTACAACGAACGTGAGTGCACGGTGTCTCGTGAAATAAAGCCCTAGCACTGTTGAGGCCCTCCGTTAACGCACGCTTCTTCGCTCCTATGGCACTCCGAGGTGTTCCTGCCGGGGGAAATCTGGACTTTTGCTTGAGGCCGGGGTGGGGCGAGGGGGACTCACAGTTCTTGTGCCGGCGAGCTCCCGAGCGCTCCGGCTGAAGCTCCCAGCAAGGAACTGAGAGCAGCAGGCCTCACACGCGTAAACTCAGACTTCTGCTGTCACGAGTAAACTCAGACTTCTTGTGGGAGGCCTTCCGGCAGCAAAGAGAAGGTGGGCGTGAGCAGTGTACTTCAGGCAGCTTAGGACCCGCCCCTGTCTCGTTTACCACGGAGGGGAATAAGGTTTAGCCAGGGTCGCCCAGCTTCAAACCGGAGCTCCTATAGGGATCCTCAGCGGTTTCTGATTACCTCAAGGAAACACAACGGGAGGAACAGGGCCCTTCCGTGGAGGCCCGTTTGGGCACAGGGACCTCCGCGTGGGAGCTACTGGGTAAGTATGGCAGTCCCTTAGGTAGGCCTCAGTGACCAAGGCTCTCTGGCTCATGCCTAGCTGTGTAAAGAAGTGTGGCAAACGTACGTACTGCTCCTCAGGCTGGGCGCACAGCCTAGCTTTCGCTTCTATGAGAGTGCTGTCCCGAGTCTCTTCCTGGAGCCAGTCGTCAGCACGGTGCCTTTTGGCACTGCGGTTCTCTTTCAGTCAAGGAGGCCGTTCGACTGGCAAAGGGAGTCTGCGCAGCACTGCTTTCGCGAGGCTCTTTGACGACTGGGGCACTCAACCCAGGCAAGCCAGAGAGCAGTACGTTGCCCTTGCTCTGAATGTGAAGAGCTTTCTCCAGGGGCCTGTTTAGGCTAAGGTTCCTCAGAAGCCAGGAGCCGCCGTTCCGGCACGGAGAGAAGTCATCCTGCGAAATTGGCGAACGAGCTCCTATCCTGTGTGCCCCCAGGAGCGTCGCAGAGTTAAGGCACTCCGTGGTGGAGTCTGGCCTCATGGAAACCACTGCACACCCAACTCCCCCGACGTGAAACGCTGGAACTTACCTTGAGGCCTGAGGTCACCTTTCGTTTGGCCGGAGCTGAACATGTAGTGCCGTGGGAGGAGTTTCTAGCAAGGTATTGCCAGCACGGTGTTCCGCTTTGAGAGAACACGCAGCCTCGGCCCACAACGACAATCCTGCCGTGCAGAGACGTCGGGCCGCTAGTGCTGTTCGGGCAGCTTTGAAGCCAAGCGCACGGCGCCTCCAAACGGGGAGAAAGCGTACTCTCCCATCCGCGTCCCACTTTCAAGCTGAATGACGCAGCATGTTTCTCGGGAGGCTCTGCTGAGCTACCTAGTACAAGGGAGAGAGTGCCTGCCTCTGCCGAGAAAGGTTTTGACGTGGGGATTGCTGGACGTGCGGAAGAGCGTTCCCCAGGCCGTGCCAAGTTTCGGCTTTGTTGATTCTGGATGTTCCCAAGGGTCCAGAATTGTCCCTGGGAAAGCTGTCCTTTTTCTCTTTCTCTGGCTGGAAGTAAACATCTGGCAACAGACTGCCGTACGCAGGCGTCCTTGGGGAGCCCGCCCCCCCGGTTTCCTTTGGGACGCACATTGGTGTCTCACAGAAGAGCCCGCATTCCCAATTGGGGGCACACCAGCGTGGAATGTAAGGCTGTTTAGAACGGCGTACCTTGAGGCCGTGTGAAGGCCGTACAAACGAGAGCTTTCGAGCGAACAGGGCAGCGCTTCGTCATCGTCGTTGCACGTTCTCGGAGCTTAATCAAACGAATGCATTTACTTCCTGTGGCTCAAACGCCAGAGAGGAGTTGGAAGGCATCCAGTGCCCTTTGACAGTTGTTACAACGAACGTGAGTGCACGGTGTCTCGTGAAATAAAGCCCTAGCACTGTTGAGGCCCTCCGTTAACGCACGCTTCTTCGCTCCTATGGCACTCCGAGGTGTTCCTGCCGGGAGAAATCTGGACTTTTGCTTGAGGCCGGGGTGGGGCGAGGGGGACTCACAGTTCTTGTGCCGGCGATCTCCCGAGCGCTCCGGCTGAAGCTCCCAGCAAGGAACTGAGAGCAGCAGGCCTCACACGCGTAAAGTCAGACTTCTGCTGTCACGAGTAAACTCAGACTTCTTGTGGGAGGCCTTCCGGCAGCAAAGAGAAGGTGGGCGCGAGCAGTGTACTTCAGGCAGCTTAGGACCCGCCCCTGTCTCGTTTACCACGGAGGGGAATAAGGTTTAGCCAGGGTCGCCCAGCTTCAAACCGGAGCTCCTATAGGGATCCTCAGCGGTTTCTGATTACCTCAAGGAAACACAACGGGAGGAACAGGGCCCTTCCGTGGAGGCCCGTTTGGGCACAGGGACCTCCGCGTGGGAGCTACTGGGTAAGTATGGCAGTCCCTTAGGTAGGCCTCAGTGACCAAGGCTCTCTGGCTCATGCCTAGCTGTGTAAAGAAGTGTGGCAAACGTACGTACTGCTCCTCAGGCTGGGCGCACAGCCTAGCTTTCGCTTCTATGAGAGTGCTGTCCCGAGTCTCTTCCTGGAGCCAGTCGTCAGCACGGTGCCTTTTGGCACTGCGGTTCTCTTTCAGTCAAGGAGGCCGTTCGACTGGCAAAGGGAGTCTGCGCAGCACTGCTTTCGCGAGGCTCTTTGACGACTGGGGCACTCAACCCAGGCAAGCCAGAGAGCAGTACGTTGCCCTTGCTCTGAATGTGAAGAGCTTTCTCCAGGGGCCTGTTTAGGCTAAGGTTCCTCAGAAGCCAGGAGCCGCCGTTCCGGCACGGAGAGAAGTCATCCTGCGAAATTGGCGAACGAGCTCCTATCCTGTGTGCCCCCAGGAGCGTCGCAGAGTTAAGGCACTCCGTGGTGGAGTCTGGCCTCATGGAAACCACTGCACACCCAACTCCCCCGACGTGAAACGCTGGAACTTACCTTGAGGCCTGAGGTCACCTTTCGTTTGGCCGGAGCTGAACATGTAGTGCCGTGGGAGGAGTTTCTAGCAAGGTATTGCCAGCACGGTGTTCCGCTTTGAGAGAACACGCAGCCTCGGCCCACAACGACAATCCTGCCGTGCAGAGACGTCGGGCCGCTAGTGCTGTTCGGGCAGCTTTGAAGCCAAGCGCACGGCGCCTCCAAACGGGGAGAAAGCGTACTCTCCCATCCGCGTCCCACTTTCAAGCTGAATGACGCAGCATGTTTCTCGGGAGGCTCTGCTGAGCTACCTAGTACAAGGGAGAGAGTGCCTGCCTCTGCCGAGAAAGGTTTTGACGTGGGGATTGCTGGACGTGCGGAAGAGCGTTCCCCAGGCCGTGCCAAGTTTCGGCTTTGTTGATTCTGGATGTTCCCAAGGGTCCAGAATTGTCCCTGGGAAAGCTGTCCTTTTTCTCTTTCTCTGGCTGGAAGTAAACATCTGGCAACAGACTGCCGTACGCAGGCGTCCTTGGGGAGCCCGCCCCCCCGGTTTCCTTTGGGACGCACATTGGTGTCTCACAGAAGAGCCCGCATTCCCAATTGGGGGCACACCAGCGTGGAATGTAAGGCTGTTTAGAACGGCGTACCTTGAGGCCGTGTGAAGGCCGTACAAACGAGAGCTTTCGAGCGAACAGGGCAGCGCTTCGTCATCGTCGTTGCACGTTCTCGGAGCTTAATCAAACGAATGCATTTACTTCCTGTGGCTCAAACGCCAGAGAGGAGTTGGAAGGCATCCAGTGCCCTTTGACAGTTGTTACAACGAACGTGAGTGCACGGTGTCTCGTGAAATAAAGCCCTAGCACTGTTGAGGCCCTCCGTTAACGCACGCTTCTTCGCTCCTATGGCACTCCGAGGTGTTCCTGCCGGGAGAAATCTGGACTTTTGCTTGAGGCCGGGGTGGGGCGAGGGGGACTCACAGTTCTTGTGCCGGCGAGCTCCCGAGCGCTCCGGCTGAAGCTCCCAGCAAGGAACTGAGAGCAGCAGGCCTCACACGCGTAAAGTCAGACTTCTGCTGTCACGAGTAAACTCAGACTTCTTGTGGGAGGCCTTCCGGCAGCAAAGAGAAGGTGGGCGCGAGCAGTGTACTTCAGGCAGCTTAGGACCCGCCCCTGTCTCGTTTACCACGGAGGGGAATAAGGTTTAGCCAGGGTCGCCCAGCTTCAAACCGGAGCTCCTATAGGGATCCTCAGCGGTTTCTGATTACCTCAAGGAAACACAACGGGAGGAACAGGGCCCTTCCGTGGAGGCCCGTTTGGGCACAGGGACCTCCGCGTGGGAGCTACTGGGTAAGTATGGCAGTCCCTTAGGTAGGCCTCAGTGACCAAGGCTCTCTGGCTCATGCCTAGCTGTGTAAAGAAGTGTGGCAAACGTACGTACTGCTCCTCAGGCTGGGCGCACAGCCTAGCTTTCGCTTCTATGAGAGTGCTGTCCCGAGTCTCTTCCTGGAGCCAGTCGTCAGCACGGTGCCTTTTGGCACTGCGGTTCTCTTTCAGTCAAGGAGGCCGTTCGACTGGCAAAGGGAGTCTGCGCAGCACTGCTTTCGCGAGGCTCTTTGACGACTGGGGCACTCAACCCAGGCAAGCCAGAGAGCAGTACGTTGCCCTTGCTCTGAATGTGAAGAGCTTTCTCCAGGGGCCTGTTTAGGCTAAGGTTCCTCAGAAGCCAGGAGCCGCCGTTCCGGCAAGGAGAGAAGTCATCCTGCGAAATTGGCGAACGAGCTCCTATCCTGTGTGCCCCCAGGAGCGTCGCAGAGTTAAGGCACTCCGTGGTGGAGTCTGGCCTCATGGAAACCACTGCACACCCAACTCCCCCGACGTGAAACGCTGGAACTTACCTTGAGGCCTGAGGTCACCTTTCGTTTGGCCGGAGCTGAACATGTAGTGCCGTGGGAGGAGTTTCTAGCAAGGTATTGCCAGCACGGTTTTCCGCTTTGAGAGAACACGCAGCCTCGGCCCACAACGACAATCCTGCCGTGCAGAGACGTCGGGCCGCTAGTGCTGTTCGGGCAGCTTTGAAGCCAAGCGCACGGCGCCTCCAAACGGGGAGAAAGCGTACTCTCCCATCCGCGTCCCACTTTCAGGCTGAATGACGCAGCATGTTTCTCGGAAGGTTCTGCCGAGCTATCTAGTACAAGGGAGAGAGTGCCTGCCTCTGCCGAGAAAGGTTTTGACGTGGGGATTGCTGGACGTGCGGAAGAGCATTCCCCAGGCCGTGCCAAGTTTAGGCTTTGGTGATTCTGGATGTTCCCAAGGGTCCAGAATTGTCCCTGGGAAAGCTGTCCTTTTTCTCTTTCTCCGGCTGGAAGTAAACATCTGGCAACCGACTGCCGTACGCAGGCGTCCTGGGGGAGACCCCCCCACCCCGGTTTCCTTTGGGACGCACATTGGTGTCTCACAGAAGTGCCCGCATTCCCAATTGGGGGCACACCAGTGTGGAATGTAAGGCTGTTTAGAACGACGTACCTTGAGGCCGTGTGAAGGCTGTACAAACGAGAGCTTTCGAGCGAACAGGGCAGCGCTTCGTCATCGTCGTTGCACGTTCACGGAGCTTAATCAAACGAATGCATTTACTTCCTGTGGCTCAAACGCCAGAGAGGAGTTGGAAGGCATCCAGTGCCCTTTGACAGTTGTTACAACGAACGTGAGTGCACGGTGTCTCGTGAAATAAAGCCCTAGCACTGTTGAGGCCCTCCGTTAACGCATGCTTCTTCGCTCCTATGGCACTCCGAGGTGTTCCTGACGGGGGAAATCTGGACTTTTGCTTGAGGCCGGGGTGGGGCGAGGGGACTCACAGTTCTTGTGCCGGCGAGCTCCCGAGCGCTCCTGCTGAAGCTCCCAGCAAGGAACTGAGAGCAGCAGGCCTCACACGCGTAAACTCAGACTTCTGCTGTCACGAGTAAACTCAGACTTCTTGTGGGAGGCCTTCCGGCAGCAAAGAGAAGGTGGGCGCGAGCAGTGTACTTCAGGCAGCTTAGGACCCGCCCCTGTCTCGTTTACCACGGAGGGGAATAAGGTTTAGCCAGGGTCGCCCAGCTTCAAACCGGAGCTCCTATAGGGATCCTCAGCGGTTTCTGATTACCTCAAGGAAACACAACGGGAGGAACAGGGCCCTTCCGTGGAGGCCCGTTTGGGCACAGGGACCTCCACGTGGGAGCTACTGGGTAAGTATGGCAGTCCCTTAGGTAGGCCTCAGTGACCAAGGCTCTCTGGCTCATGCCTAGCTGTGTAAAGAAGTGTGGCAAACGTACGTACTGCTCCTCAGGCTGGGCGCACAGCCTAGCTTTCGCTTCTATGAGAGTGCTGTCCCGAGTCTCTTCCTGGAGCCAGTCGTCAGCACGGTGCCTTTTGGCACTGCGGTTCTCTTTCAGTCAAGGAGGCCGTTCGACTGGCAAAGGGAGTCTGCGCAGCACTGCTTTCGCGAGGCTCTTTGACGACTGGGGCACTCAACCCAGGCAAGCCAGAGAGCAGTACGTTGCCCTTGCTCTGAATGTGAAGAGCTTTCTCCAGGGGCCTGTTTAGGCTAAGGTTCCTCAGAAGCCAGGAGCCGCCGTTCCGGCAAGGAGAGAAGTCATCCTGCGAAATTGGCGAACGAGCTCCTATCCTGTGTGCCCCCAGGAGCGTCGCAGAGTTAAGGCACTCCGTGGTGGAGTCTGGCCTCATGGAAACCACTGCACACCCAACTCCCCCGACGTGAAACGCTGGAACTTACCTTGAGGCCTGAGGTCACCTTTCGTTTGGCCGGAGCTGAACATGTAGTGCCGTGGGAGGAGTTTCTAGCAAGGTTTTGCCAGCACGGTGTTCCGCTTTGAGAGAACACGCAGCCTCGGCCCACAACGACAATCCTGCCGTGCAGAGACGTCGGGCCGCTAGTGCTGTTCGGGCAGCTTTGAAGCCAAGCGCACGGCGCCTCCAAACGGGGAGAAAGCGTACTCTCCCATCCGCGTCCCACTTTCAAGCTGAATGACGCAGCATGTTTCTCGGGAGGCTCTGCCGAGCTATCTAGTACAAGGGAGAGAGTGCCTGCCTCTGCCGAGAAAGGTTTTGACGTGGGGATTGCTGGACGTGCGGAAGAGCGTTCCCCAGGCCGTGCCAAGTTTAGGCTTTGTTGATTCTGGATGTTCCCAAGGGTCCAGAATTGTCCCTGGGAAAGCTGTCCTTTTTCTCTTTCTCTGGCTGGAAGTAAACATCTGGCAACAGACTGCCGTACGCAGGCGTCTTTGGGGAGCCCGCCCCCCCGGTTTCCTTTGGGACGCACATTGGTGTCTCACAGAAGAGCCCGCATTCCCAATTGGGGGCACACCAGCGTGGAATGTAAGGCTGTTTAGAACGGCGTACCTTGAGGCCGTGTGAAGGCCGTACAAACGAGAGCTTTCGAGCGAACAGGGCAGCGCTTCGTCATCGTCGTTGCACGTTCTCGGAGCTTAATCAAACGAATGCATTTACTTCCTGTGGCTCAAACGCCAGAGAGGAGTTGGAAGGCATCCAGTGCCCTTTGACAGTTGTTACAACGAACGTGAGTGCACGGTGTCTCGTGAAATAAAGCCCTAGCACTGTTGAGGCCCTCCGTTAACGCACGCTTCTTCGCTCCTATGGCACTCCGAGGTGTTCCTGACGGGGGAAATCTGGACTTTTGCTTGAGGCCGGGGTGGGGCGAGGGGACTCACAGTTCTTGTGCCGGCGAGCTCCCGAGCGCTCCGGCTGAAGCTCCCAGCAAGGAACTGAGAGCAGCAGGCCTCACACGCGTAAAGTCAGACTTCTGCTGTCACGAGTAAACTCAGACTTCTTGTGGGAGGCCTTCCGGCAGCAAAGAGAAGGTGGGCGCGAGCAGTGTACTTCAGGCAGCTTAGGACCCGCCCCTGTCTCGTTTACCACGGAGGGGAATAAGGTTTAGCCAGGGTCGCCCAGCTTCAAACCGGAGCTCCTATAGGGATCCTCAGCGGTTTCTGATTACCTCAAGGAAACACAACGGGAGGAACAGGGCCCTTCCGTGGAGGCCCGTTTGGGCACAGGGACCTCCGCGTGGGAGCTACTGGGTAAGTATGGCAGTCCCTTAGGTAGGCCTCAGTGACCAAGGCTCTCTGGCTCATGCCTAGCTGTGTAAAGAAGTGTGGCAAACGTACGTACTGCTCCTCAGGCTGGGCGCACAGCCTAGCTTTCGCTTCTATGAGAGTGCTGTCCCGAGTCTCTTCCTGGAGCCAGTCGTCAGCACGGTGCCTTTTGGCACTGCGGTTCTCTTTCAGTCAAGGAGGCCGTTCGACTGGCAAAGGGAGTCTGCGCAGCACTGCTTTCGCGAGGCTCTTTGACGACTGGGGCACTCAACCCAGGCAAGCCAGAGAGCAGTACGTTGCCCTTGCTCTGAATGTGAAGAGCTTTCTCCAGGGGCCTGTTTAGGCTAAGGTTCCTCAGAAGCCAGGAGCCGCCGTTCCGGCAAGGAGAGAAGTCATCCTGCGAAATTGGCGAACGAGCTCCTATCCTGTGTGCCCCCAGGAGCGTCGCAGAGTTAAGGCACTCCGTGGTGGAGTCTGGCCTCATGGAAACCACTGCACACCCAACTCCCCCGACGTGAAACGCTGGAACTTACCTTGAGGGCTGAGGTCACCTTTCGTTTGGCCGGAGCTGAACATGTAGTGCCGTGGGAGGAGTTTCTAGCAAGGTATTGCCAGCACGGTTTTCCGCTTTGAGAGAACACGCAGCCTCGGCCCACAACGACAATCCTGCCGTGCAGAGACGTCGGGCCGCTAGTGCTGTTCGGGCAGGTTTGAAGCCAAGCGCACGGCGCCTCCAAACGGGGAGAAAGCGTACTCTCCCATCCGCGTCCCACTTTCAGGCTGAATGACGCAGCATGTTTCTCGGAAGGTTCTGCCGAGCTATCTAGTACAAGGGAGAGAGTGCCTGCCTCTGCCGAGAAAGGTTTTGACGTGGGGATTGCTGGACGTGCGGAAGAGCGTTCCCCAGGCCGTGCCAAGTTTAGGCTTTGGTGATTCTGGATGTTCCCAAGGGTCCAGAATTGTCCCTGGGAAAGCTGTCCTTTTTCTCTTTCTCCGGCTGGAAGTAAACATCTGGCAACCGACTGCCGTACGCAGGCGTCCCGGGGGAGACCCCCCCCCCGGTTTCCTTTGGGACGCACATTGGTGTCTCACAGAAGTGCCCGCATTCCCAATTGGGGGCACACCAGTGTGGAATGTAAGGCTGTTTAGAACGACGTACCTTGAGGCCGTGTGAAGGCCGTACAAACGAGAGCTTTCGAGCGAACAGGGCAGCGCTTCGTCATCGTCGTTGCACGTTCACGGAGCTTAATCAAAAGAATGCATTTACTTCCTGTGGCTCAAACGCCAGAGAGGAGTTGGAAGGCATCCAGTGCCCTTTGACAGTTGTTACAACGAACGTGAGTGCACGGTGTCTCGTGAAATAAAGCCCTAGCACTGTTGAGGCCCTCCGTTAACGCACGCTTCTTCGCTCCTATGGCACTCCGAGGTGTTCCTGACGGGGGAAATCTGGACTTTTGCTTGAGGCCGGGGTGGGGCGAGGGGACTCACAGTTCTTGTGCCGGCGAGCTCCCGAGCGCTCCTGCTGAAGCTCCCAGCAAGGAACTGAGAGCAGCAGGCCTCACACGCGTAAACTCAGACTTCTGCTGTCACGAGTAAACTCAGACTTCTTGTGGGAGGCCTTCCGGCAGCAAAGAGAAGGTGGGCGCGAGCAGTGTACTTCAGGCAGCTTAGGACCCGCCCCTGTCTCGTTTACCACGGAGGGGAATAAGGTTTAGTCAGGGTCGCCCAGCTTCAAACCGGAGCTCCTATAGGGATCCTCAGCGGTTTCTGATTACCTCAAGGAAACACAACGGGAGGAACAGGGCCCTTCCGTGGAGGCCCGTTTGGGCACAGGGACCTCCGCGTGGGAGCTACTGGGTAAGTATGGCAGTCCCTTAGGTAGGCCTCAGTGACCAAGGCTCTCTGGCTCATGCCTAGCTGTGTAAAGAAGTGTGGCAAACGTACGTACTGCTCCTCAGGCTGGGCGCACAGCCTAGCTTTCGCTTCTATGAGAGTGCTGTCCCGAGTCTCTTCCTGGAGCCAGTCGTCAGCACGGTGCCTTTTGGCACTGCGGTTCTCTTTCAGTCAAGGAGGCCGTTCGACTGGCAAAGGGAGTCTGCGCAGCACTGCTTTCGCGAGGCTCTTTGACGACTGGGGCACTCAACCCAGGCAAGCCAGAGAGCAGTACGTTGCCCTTGCTCTGAATGTGAAGAGCTTTCTCCAGGGGCCTGTTTAGGCTAAGGTTCCTCAGAAGCCAGGAGCCGCCGTTCCGGCACGGAGAGAAGTCATCCTGCGAAATTGGCGAACGAGCTCCTATCCTGTGTGCCCCCAGGAGCGTCGCAGAGTTAAGGCACTCCGTGGTGGAGTCTGGCCTCATGGAAACCACTGCACACCCAACTCCCCCGACGTGAAACGCTGGAACTTACCTTGAGGCCTGAGGTCACCTTTCGTTTGGCCGGAGCTGAACATGTAGTGCCGTGGGAGGAGTTTCTAGCAAGGTATTGCCAGCACGGTGTTCCGCTTTGAGAGAACACGCAGCCTCGGCCCACAACGACAATCCTGCCGTGCAGAGACGTCGGGCCGCTAGTGCTGTTCGGGCAGCTTTGAAGCCAAGCGCACGGCGCCTCCAAACGGGGAGAAAGCGTACTCTCCCATCCGCGTCCCACTTTCAAGCTGAATGACGCAGCATGTTTCTCGGGAGGCTCTGCTGAGCGACCTAGTACAAGGGAGAGAGTGCCTGCCTCTGCCGAGAAAGGTTTTGACGTGGGGATTGCTGGACGTGCGGAAGAGCGTTCCCCAGGCCGTGCCAAGTTTAGGCTTTGGTGATTCTGGATGTTCCCAAGGGTCCAGAATTGTCCTTGGGAAAGCTGTCCTTTTTCTCTTTCTCTGGCTGGAAGTAAACATCTGGCAACAGACTGCCGTACGCAGGCGTCCTTGGGGAGCCCGCCCCCCCGGTTTCCTTTGGGACGCACATTGGTGTCTCACAGAAGAGCCCGCATTCCCAATTGGGGGCACACCAGCGTGGAATGTAAGGCTGTTTAGAACGGCGTACCTTGAGGCCGTGTGAAGGCCGTACAAACGAGAGCTTTCGAGCGAACAGGGCAGCGCTTCGTCATCGTCGTTGCACGTTCTCAGAGCTTAATCAAACGAATGCATTTACTTCCTGTGGCTCAAACGCCAGAGAGGAGTTGGAAGGCATCCAGTGCCCTTTGACAGTTGTTACAACGAACGTGAGTGCACGGTGTCTCGTGAAATAAAGCCCTAGCACTGTTGAGGCCCTCCGTTAACGCACGCTTCTTCGCTCCTATGGCACTCCGAGGTGTTCCTGACGGGGGAAATCTGGACTTTTGCTTGAGGCCGGGGTGGGGCGAGGGGGACTCACAGTTCTTGTGCCGGCGAGCTCCCGAGCGCTCCGGCTGAAGCTCCCAGCAAGGAACTGAGAGCAGCAGGCCTCACACGCGTAAAGTCAGACTTCTGCTGTCACGAGTAAACTCAGACTTCTTGTGGGAGGCCTTCCGGCAGCAAAGAGAAGGTGGGCGCGAGCAGTGTACTTCAGGCAGCTTAGGACCCGCCCCTGTCTCGTTTACCACGGAGGGGAATAAGGTTTAGCCAGGGTCGCCCAGCTTCAAACCGGAGCTCCTATAGGGATCCTCAGCGGTTTCTGATTACCTCAAGGAAACACAACGGGAGGAACAGGGCCCTTCCGTGGAGGCCCGTTTGGGCACAGGGACCTCCGCGTGGGAGCTACTGGGTAAGTATGGCAGTCCCTTAGGTAGGCCTCAGTGACCAAGGCTCTCTGGCTCATGCCTAGCTGTGTAAAGAAGTGTGGCAAACGTACGTACTGCTCCTCAGGCTGGGCGCACAGCCTAGCTTTCGCTTCTATGAGAGTGCTGTCCCGAGTCTCTTCCTGGAGCCAGTCGTCAGCACGGTGCCTTTTGGCACTGCGGTTCTCTTTCAGTCAAGGAGGCCGTTCGACTGGCAAAGGGAGTCTGCGCAGCACTGCTTTTGCGAGGCTCTTTGACGACTGGGGCACTCAACCCAGGCAAGCCAGAGAGCAGTACGTTGCCCTTGCTCTGAATGTGAAGAGCTTTCTCCAGGGGCCTGTTTAGGCTAAGGTTCCTCAGAAGCCAGGAGCCGCCGTTCCGGCACGGAGAGAAGTCATCCTGCGAAATTGGCGAACGAGCTCCTATCCTGTGTGCCCCCAGGAGCGTCGCAGAGTTAAGGCACTCCGTGGTGGAGTCTGGCCTCATGGAAACCACTGCACACCCAACTCCCCCGACGTGAAACGCTGGAACTTACCTTGAGGCCTGAGGTCACCTTTCGTTTGGCCGGAGCTGAACATGTAGTGCCGTGGGAGGAGTTTCTAGCAAGGTATTGCCAGCACGGTGTTCCGCTTTGAGACAACACGCAGCCTCGGCCCACAACGACAATCCTGCCGTGCAGAGACGTCGGGCCGCTAGTGCTGTTCGGGCAGCTTTGAAGCCAAGCGCACGGCGCCTCCAAACGGGGAGAAAGCGTACTCTCCCATCCGCGTCCCACTTTCAGGCTGAATGACGCAGCATGTTTCTCGGAAGGTTCTGCCGAGCTATCTAGTACAAGGGAGAGAGTGCCTGCCTCTGCCGAGAAAGGTTTTGACGTGGGGATTGCTGGACGTGCGGAAGAGCGTTCCCCAGGCCGTGCCAAGTTTAGGCTTTGGTGATTCTGGATGTTCCCAAGGGTCCAGAATTGTCCCTGGGAAAGCTGTCCTTTTTCTCTTTCTCCGGCTGGAAGTAAACATCTGGCAACCGACTGCCGTACGCAGGCGTCCTTGGGGATCACCCCCCCGGTTTCCTTTGGGACGCACATTGGTGTCTCACAGAAGTGCCCGCATTCCCAATTGGGGGCACACCAGCGTGGAATGTAAGGCTGTTTAGAACGACGTACCTTGAGACCGTGTGAAGGCCGTACAAACGAGAGCTTTCGAGCGAACAGGGCAGCGCTTCGTCATCGTCGTTGCACGTTCTCGGAGCTTAATCAAACGAATGCATTTACTTCCTGTGGCTCAAACGCCAGAGAGGAGTTGGAAGGCATCCAGTGCCCTTTGACAGTTGTTACAACGAACGTGAGTGCACGGTGTCTCGTGAAATAAAGCCCTAGCACTGTTGAGGCCCTCCGTTAACGCACGCTTCTTCGCTCCTATGGCACTCCGAGGTGTTCCTGCCGGGGGAAATCTGGACTTTTGCTTGAGGCCGGGGTGGGGCGAGGGGGACTCACAGTTCTTGTGCCGGCGAGCTCCCGAGCGCTCCGGCTGAAGCTCCCAGCAAGGAACTGAGAGCAGCAGGCCTCACACGCGTAAACTCAGACTTCTGCTGTCACGAGTAAACTCAGACTTCTTGTGGGAGGCCTTCCGGCAGCAAAGAGAAGGTGGGCGTGAGCAGTGTACTTCAGGCAGCTTAGGACCCGCCCCTGTCTCGTTTACCACGGAGGGGAATAAGGTTTAGCCAGGGTCGCCCAGCTTCAAACCGGAGCTCCTATAGGGATCCTCAGCGGTTTCTGATTACCTCAAGGAAACACAACGGGAGGAACAGGGCCCTTCCGTGGAGGCCCGTTTGGGCACAGGGACCTCCGCGTGGGAGCTACTGGGTAAGTATGGCAGTCCCTTAGGTAGGCCTCAGTGACCAAGGCTCTCTGGCTCATGCCTAGCTGTGTAAAGAAGTGTGGCAAACGTACGTACTGCTCCTCAGGCTGGGCGCACAGCCTAGCTTTCGCTTCTATGAGAGTGCTGTCCCGAGTCTCTTCCTGGAGCCAGTCGTCAGCACGGTGCCTTTTGGCACTGCGGTTCTCTTTCAGTCAAGGAGGCCGTTCGACTGGCAAAGGGAGTCTGCGCAGCACTGCTTTCGCGAGGCTCTTTGACGACTGGGGCACTCAACCCAGGCAAGCCAGAGAGCAGTACGTTGCCCTTGCTCTGAATGTGAAGAGCTTTCTCCAGGGGCCTGTTTAGGCTAAGGTTCCTCAGAAGCCAGGAGCCGCCGTTCCGGCACGGAGAGAAGTCATCCTGCGAAACTGGCGAACGAGCTCCTATCCTGTGTGTCCCCAGGAGCGTCGCAGAGTTAAGGCACTCCGTGGTGGAGTCTGGCCTCATGGAAACCACTGCACACCCAACTCCCCCGACGTGAAACGCTGGAACTTACCTTGAGGCCTGAGGTCACCTTTCGTTTGGCCGGAGCTGAACATGTAGTGCCGTGGGAGGAGTTTCTAGCAAGGTATTGCCAGCACGGTGTTCCGCTTTGAGAGAACACGCAGCCTCGGCCCACAACGACAATCCTGCCGTGCAGAGACGTCGGGCCGCTAGTGCTGTTCGGGCAGCTTTGAAGCCAAGCGCACGGCGCCTCCAAACGGGGAGAAAGCGTACTCTCCCATCCGCGTCCCACTTTCAAGCTGAATGACGCAGCATGTTTCTCGGGAGGCTCTGCTGAGCTATCTAGTACAAGGGAGAGAGTGCCTGCCTCTGCCGAGAAAGGTTTTGACGTGGGGATTGCTGGACGTGCGGAAGAGCGTTCCCCAGGCCGTGCCAAGTTTAGGCTTTGGTGATTCTGGATGTTCCCAAGGGTCCAGAATTGTCCCTGGGAAAGCTGTCCTTTTTCTCTTTCTCCGGCTGGAAGTAAACATCTGGCAACCGACTGCCGTACGCAGGCGTCCTTGGGGATCACCCCCCCGGTTTCCTTTGGGACGCACATTGGTGTCTCACAGAAGTGCCCGCATTCCCAATTGGGGGCACACCAGCGTGGAATGTAAGGCTGTTTAGAACGACGTACCTTGAGACCGTGTGAAGGCCGTACAAACGAGAGCTTTCGAGCGAACAGGGCAGCGCTTCGTCATCGTCGTTGCACGTTCTCGGAGCTTAATCAAACGAATGCATTTACTTCCTGTGGCTCAAACGCCAGAGAGGAGTTGGAAGGCATCCAGTGCCCTTTGACAGTTGTTACAACGAACGTGAGTGCACGGTGTCTCGTGAAATAAAGCCCTAGCACTGTTGAGGCCCTCCGTTAACGCACGCTTCTTCGCTCCTATGGCACTCCGAGGTGTTCCTGCCGGGGGAAATCTGGACTTTTGCTTGAGGCCGGGGTGGGGCGAGGGGACTCACAGTTCTTGTGCCGGCGAGCTCCCGAGCGCTCCGGCTGAAGCTCCCAGCAAGGAACTGAGAGCAGCAGGCCTCACACGCGTAAAGTCAGACTTCTGCTGTCACGAGTAAACTCAGACTTCTTGTGGGAGGCCTTCCGGCAGCAAAGAGAAGGTGGGCGCGAGCAGTGTACTTCAGGCAGCTTAGGACCCGCCCCTGTCTCGTTTACCACGGAGGGGAATAAGGTTTAGCCAGGGTCGCCCAGCTTCAAACCGGAGCTCCTATAGGGATCCTCAGCGGTTTCTGATTACCTCAAGGAAACACAACGGGAGGAACAGGGCCCTTCCGTGGAGGCCCGTTTGGGCACAGGGACCTCCGCGTGGGAGCTACTGGGTAAGTATGGCAGTCCCTTAGGTAGGCCTCAGTGACCAAGGCTCTCTGGCTCATGCCTAGCTGTGTAAAGAAGTGTGGCAAACGTACGTACTGCTCCTCAGGCTGGGCGCACAGCCTAGCTTTCGCTTCTATGAGAGTGCTGTCCCGAGTCTCTTCCTGGAGCCAGTCGTCAGCACGGTGCCTTTTGGCACTGCGGTTCTCTTTCAGTCAAGGAGGCCGTTCGACTGGCAAAGGGAGTCTGCGCAGCACTGCTTTCGCGAGGCTCTTTGACGACTGGGGCACTCAACCCAGGCAAGCCAGAGAGCAGTACGTTGCCCTTGCTCTGAATGTGAAGAGCTTTCTCCAGGGGCCTGTTTAGGCTAAGGTTCCTCAGAAGCCAGGAGCCGCCGTTCCGGCACGGAGAGAAGTCATCCTGCGAAATTGGCGAACGAGCTCCTATCCTGTGTGCCCCCAGGAGCGTCGCAGAGTTAAGGCACTCCGTGGTGGAGTCTGGCCTCATGGAAACCACTGCACACCCAACTCCCCCGACGTGAAACGCTGGAACTTACCTTGAGGCCTGAGGTCACCTTTCGTTTGGCCGGAGCTGAACATGTAGTGCCGTGGGAGGAGTTTCTAGCAAGGTATTGCCAGCACGGTGTTCCGCTTTGAGAGAACACGCAGCCTCGGCCCACAACGACAATCCTGCCGTGCAGAGACGTCGGGCCGCTAGTGCTGTTCGGGCAGCTTTGAAGCCAAGCGCACGGCGCCTCCAAACGGGGAGAAAGCGTACTCTCCCATCCGCGTCCCACTTTCAGGCTGAATGACGCAGCATGTTTCTCGGGAGGCTCTGCCGAGCTATCTAGTACAAGGGAGAGAGTGCCTGCCTCTGCCGAGAAAGGTTTTGACGTGGGGATTGCTGGACGTGCGGAAGAGCGTTCCCCAGGCCGTGCCAAGTTTAGGCTTTGGTGATTCTGGATGTTCCCAAGGGTCCAGAATTGTCCCTGGGAAAGCTGTCCTTTTTCTCTTTCTCCGGCTGGAAGTAAACATCTGGCAACCGACTGCCGTACGCAGGCGTCCTTGGGGAGCCCCCCCCCCCGGTTTCCTTTGGGACGCACATTGGTGTCTCACAGAAGAGCCCGCATTCCCAATTGGGGGCACACCAGCGTGGAATGTAAGGCTGTTTAGAACGGCGTACCTTGAGGCCGTGTGAAGGCCGTACAAACGAGAGCTTTCGAGCGAACAGGGCAGCGCTTCGTCATCGTCGTTGCACGTTCTCGGAGCTTAATGAAACGAATGCATTTACTTCCTGTGGCTCAAACGCCAGAGAGGAGTTGGAAGGCATCCAGTGCCCTTTGACAGTTGTTACAACGAACGTGAGTGCACGGTGTCTCGTGAAATAAAGCCCTAGCACTGTTGAGGCCCTCCGTTAACGCACGCTTCTTCGCTCCTATGGCACTCCGAGGTGTTCCTGCCGGGGGAAATCTGGACTTTTGCTTGAGGCCGGGGTGGGGCGAGGGGGACTCACAGTTCTTGTGCCGGCGAGCTCCCGAGCGCTCCGGCTGAAGCTCCCAGCAAGGAACTGAGAGCAGCAGGCCTCACACGCGTAAACTCAGACTTCTGCTGTCACGAGTAAACTCAGACTTCTTGTGGGAGGCCTTCCGGCAGCAAAGAGAAGGTGGGCGCGAGCAGTGTACTTCAGGCAGCTTAGGACCCGCCCCTGTCTCGTTTACCACGGAGGGGAATAAGGTTTAGCCAGGGTCGCCCAGCTTCAAACCGGAGCTCCTATAGGGATCCTCAGCGGTTTCTGATTACCTCAAGGAAACACAACGGGAGGAACAGGGCCCTTCCGTGGAGGCCCGTTTGGGCACAGGGACCTCCGCGTGGGAGCTACTGGGTAAGTATGGCAGTCCCTTAGGTAGGCCTCAGTGACCAAGGCTCTCTGGCTCATGCCTAGCTGTGTAAAGAAGTGTGGCAAACGTACGTACTGCTCCTCAGGCTGGGCGCACAGCCTAGCTTTCGCTTCTATGAGAGTGCTGTCCCGAGTCTCTTCCTGGAGCCAGTCGTCAGCACGGTGCCTTTTGGCACTGCGGTTCTCTTTCAGTCAAGGAGGCCGTTCGACTGGCAAAGGGAGTCTGCGCAGCACTGCTTTCGCGAGGCTCTTTGACGACTGGGGCACTCAACCCAGGCAAGCCAGAGAGCAGTACGTTGCCCTTGCTCTGAATGTGAAGAGCTTTCTCCAGGGGCCTGTTTAGGCTAAGGTTCCTCAGAAGCCAGGAGCCGCCGTTCCGGCACGGAGAGAAGTCATCCTGCGAAATTGGCGAACGAGCTCCTATCCTGTGTGCCCCCAGGAGCGTCGCAGAGTTAAGGCACTCCGTGGTGGAGTCTGGCCTCATGGAAACCACTGCACACCCAACTCCCCCGACGTGAAACGCTGGAACTTACCTTGAGGCCTGAGGTCACCTTTCGTTTGGCCGGAGCTGAACATGTAGTGCCGTGGGAGGAGTTTCTAGCAAGGTATTGCCAGCACGGTGTTCCGCTTTGAGACAACACGCAGCCTCGGCCCACAACGACAATCCTGCCGTGCAGAGACGTCGGGCCGCTAGTGCTGTTCGGGCAGCTTTGAAGCCAAGCGCACGGCGCCTCCAAACGGGGAGAAAGCGTACTCTCCCATCCGCGTCCCACTTTCAAGCTGAATGACGCAGCATGTTTCTCGGGAGGCTCTGCTGAGCTATCTAGTACAAGGGAGAGAGTGCCTGCCTCTGCCGAGAAAGGTTTTGACGTGGGGATTGCTGGACGTGCGGAAGAGCGTTCCCCAGGCCGTGCCAAGTTTAGGCTTTGGTGATTCTGGATGTTCCCAAGGGTCCAGAATTGTCCCTGGGAAAGCTGTCCTTTTTCTCTTTCTCCGGCTGGAAGTAAACATCTGGCAACCGACTGCCGTACGCAGGCGTCCTTGGGGAGCCCGCCCCCCCGGTTTCCTTTGGGACGCACATTGGTGTCTCACAGAAGAGCCCGCATTCCCAATTGGGGGCACACCAGCGTGGAATGTAAGGCTGTTTAGAACGGCGTACCTTGAGGCCGTGTGAAGGCCGTACAAACGAGAGCTTTCGAGCGAACAGGGCAGCGCTTCGTCATCGTCGTTGCACGTTCTCGGAGCTTAATCAAACGAATGCATTTACTTCCTGTGGCTCAAACGCCAGAGAGGAGTTGGAAGGCATCCAGTGCCCTTTGACAGTTGTTACAACGAACGTGAGTGCACGGTGTCTCGTGAAATAAAGCCCTAGCACTGTTGAGGCCCTCCGTTAACGCACGCTTCTTCGCTCCTATGGCACTCCGAGGTGTTCCTGCCGGGGGAAATCTGGACTTTTGCTTGAGGCCGGGGTGGGGCGAGGGGACTCACAGTTCTTGTGCCGGCGAGCTCCCGAGCGCTCCGGCTGAAGCTCCCAGCAAGGAACTGAGAGCAGCAGGCCTCACACGCGTAAACTCAGACTTCTGCTGTCACGAGCAAACTCAGACTTCTTGTGCGAGGCCTTCCGGCAGCAAAGAGAAGGTGGGCGCGAGCAGTGTACTTCAGGCAGCTTAGGACCCGCCCCTGTCTCGTTTACCACGGAGGGGAATAAGGTTTAGCCAGGGTCGCCCAGCTTCAAACCGGAGCTCCTATAGGGATCCTCAGCGGTTTCTGATTACCTCAAGGAAACACAACGGGAGGAACAGGGCCCTTCCGTGGAGGCCCGTTTGGGCACAGGGACCTCCGCGTGGGAGCTACTGGGTAAGTATGGCAGTCCCTTAGGTAGGCCTCAGTGACCAAGGCTCTCTGGCTCATGCCTAGCTGTGTAAAGAAGTGTGGCAAACGTACGTACTGCTCCTCAGGCTGGGCGCACAGCCTAGCTTTCGCTTCTATGAGAGTGCTGTCCCGAGTCTCTTCCTGGAGCCAGTCGTCAGCACGGTGCCTTTTGGCACTGCGGTTCTCTTTCAGTCAAGGAGGCCGTTCGACTGGCAAAGGGAGTCTGCGCAGCACTGCTTTCGCGAGGCTCTTTGACGACTGGGGCACTCAACCCAGGCAAGCCAGAGAGCAGTACGTTGCCCTTGCTCTGAATGTGAAGAGCTTTCTCCAGGGGCCTGTTTAGGCTAAGGTTCCTCAGAAGCCAGGAGCCGCCGTTCCGGCACGGAGAGAAGTCATCCTGCGAAATTGGCGAACGAGCTCCTATCCTGTGTGCCCCCAGGAGCGTCGCAGAGTTAAGGCACTCCGTGGTGGAGTCTGGCCTCATGGAAACCACTGCACACCCAACTCCCCCGACGTGAAACGCTGGAACTTACCTTGAGGGCTGAGGTCACCTTTCGTTTGGCCGGAGCTGAACACGTAGTGCCGTGGGAGGAGTTTCTAGCAAGGTATTGCCAGCACGGTTTTCCGCTTTGAGACAACACGCAGCCTCGGCCCACAACGACAATCCTGCCGTGCAGAGACGTCGGGCCGCTAGTGCTGTTCGGGCAGCTTTGAAGCCAAGCGCACGGCGCCTCCAAACGGGGAGAAAGCGTACTCTCCCATCCGCGTCCCACTTTCAGGCTGAATGACGCAGCATGTTTCTCGGGGGGCTCTGCCGAGCTATCTAGTACAAGGGAGAGAGAGCCTGCCTCTGCCGAGAAAGGTTTTGACGTGGGGATTGCTGGACGTGCGGAAGAGCGTTCCCCAGGCCGTGCCAAGTTTAGGCTTTGGTGATTCTGGATGTTCCCAAGGGTCCAGAATTGTCCCTGGGAAAGCTGTCCTTTTTCTCTTTCTCCGGCTGGAAGTAAACATCTGGCAACCGACTGCCGTATGCAGGCGTCCTGGGGGAGACCCCCCCACCCCGGTTTCCTTTGGGACGCACATTGGTGTCTCACAGAAGTGCCCGCATTCCCAATTGGGGGCACACCAGCGTGGAATGTAAGGCTGTTTAGAACGACGTACCTTGAGGCCGTGTGAAGGCCGTACAAACGAGAGCTTTCGAGCGAACAGGGCAGCGCTTCGTCATCGTCGTTGCACGTTCTCGGAGCTTAATCAAACGAATGCATTTACTTCCTGTGGCTCAAACGCCAGAGAGGAGTTGGAAGGCATCCAGTGCCCTTTGACAGTTGTTACAACGAACGTGAGTGCACGGTGTCTCGTGAAATAAAGCCCTAGCACTGTTGAGGCCCTCCGTTAACGCACGCTTCTTCGCTCCTATGGCACTCCGAGGTGTTCCTGCCGGGGGAAATCTGGACTTTTGCTTGAGGCCGGGGTGGGGCGAGGGGACTCACAGTTCTTGTGCCGGCGAGCTCCCGAGCGCTCCGGCTGAAGCTCCCAGCAAGGAACTGAGAGCAGCAGGCCTCACACGCGTAAAGTCAGACTTCTGCTGTCACGAGTAAACTCAGACTTCTTGTGCGAGGCCTTCCGGCAGCAAAGAGAAGGTGGGCGCGAGCAGTGTACTTCAGGCAGCTTAGGACCCGCCCCTGTCTCGTTTACCACGGAGGGGAATAAGGTTTAGCCAGGGTCGCCCAGCTTCAAACCGGAGCTCCTATAGGGATCCTCAGCGGTTTCTGATTACCTCAAGGAAACACAACGGGAGGAACAGGGCCCTTCCGTGGAGGCCCGTTTGGGCACAGGGACCTCCGCGTGGGAGCTACTGGGTAAGTATGGCAGTCCCTTAGGTAGGCCTCAGTGACCAAGGCTCTCTGGCTCATGCCTAGCTGTGTAAAGAAGTGTGGCAAACGTACGTACTGCTCCTCAGGCTGGGCGCACAGCCTAGCTTTCGCTTCTATGAGAGTGCTGTCCCGAGTCTCTTCCTGGAGCCAGTCGTCAGCACGGTGCCTTTTGGCACTGCGGTTCTCTTTCAGTCAAGGAGGCCGTTCGACTGGCAAAGGGAGTCTGCGCAGCACTGCTTTCGCGAGGCTCTTTGACGACTGGGGCACTCAACCCAGGCAAGCCAGAGAGCAGTACGTTGCCCTTGCTCTGAATGTGAAGAGCTTTCTCCAGGGGCCTGTTTAGGCTAAGGTTCCTCAGAAGCCAGGAGCCGCCGTTCCGGCACGGAGAGAAGTCATCCTGCGAAATTGGCGAACGAGCTCCTATCCTGTGTGCCCCCAGGAGCGTCGCAGAGTTAAGGCACTCCGTGGTGGAGTCTGGCCTCATGGAAACCACTGCACACCCAACTCCCCCGACGTGAAACGCTGGAACTTACCTTGAGGCCTGAGGTCACCTTTCGTTTGGCCGGAGCTGAACATGTAGTGCCGTGGGAGGAGTTTCTAGCAAGGTATTGCCAGCACGGTGTTCCGCTTTGAGAGAACACGCAGCCTCGGCCCACAACGACAATCCTGCCGTGCAGAGACGTCGGGCCGCTAGTGCTGTTCGGGCAGCTTTGAAGCCAAGCGCACGGCGCCTCCAAACGGGGAGAAAGCGTACTCTCCCATCCGCGTCCCACTTTCAAGCTGAATGACGCAGCATGTTTCTCGGGAGGCTCTGCTGAGCTATCTAGTACAAGGGAGAGAGTGCCTGCCTCTGCCGAGAAAGGTTTTGACGTGGGGATTGCTGGACGTGCGGAAGAGCGTTCCCCAGGCCGTGCCAAGTTTAGGCTTTGGTGATTCTGGATGTTCCCAAGGGTCCAGAATTGTCCCTGGGAAAGCTGTCCTTTTTCTCTTTCTCCGGCTGGAAGTAAACATCTGGCAACCGACTGCCGTACGCAGGCGTCCTTGGGGAGCCCCCCCCCCCGGTTTCCTTTGGGACGCACATTGGTGTCTCACAGAAGAGCCCGCATTCCCAATTGGGGGCACACCAGCGTGGAATGTAAGGCTGTTTAGAACGGCGTACCTTGAGGCCGTGTGAAGGCCGTACAAACGAGAGCTTTCGAGCGAACAGGGCAGCGCTTCGTCATCGTCGTTGCACGTTCTCGGAGCTTAATCAAACGAATGCATTTACTTCCTGTGGCTCAAACGCCAGAGAGGAGTTGGAAGGCATCCAGTGCCCTTTGACAGTTGTTACAACGAACGTGAGTGCACGGTGTCTCGTGAAATAAAGCCCTAGCACTGTTGAGGCCCTCCGTTAACGCACGCTTCTTCGCTCCTATGGCACTCCGAGGTGTTCCTGCCGGGGGAAATCTGGACTTTTGCTTGAGGCCGGGGTGGGGCGAGGGGACTCACAGTTCTTGTGCCGGCGAGCTCCCGAGCGCTCCGGCTGAAGCTCCCAGCAAGGAACTGAGAGCAGCAGGCCTCACACGCGTAAAGTCAGACTTCTGCTGTCACGAGTAAACTCAGACTTCTTGTGCGAGGCCTTCCGGCAGCAAAGAGAAGGTGGGCGCGAGCAGTGTACTTCAGGCAGCTTAGGACCCGCCCCTGTCTCGTTTACCACGGAGGGGAATAAGGTTTAGCCAGGGTCGCCCAGCTTCAAACCGGAGCTCCTATAGGGATCCTCAGCGGTTTCTGATTACCTCAAGGAAACACAACGGGAGGAACAGGGCCCTTCCGTGGAGGCCCGTTTGGGCACAGGGACCTCCGCGTGGGAGCTACTGGGTAAGTATGGCAGTCCCTTAGGTAGGCCTCAGTGACCAAGGCTCTCTGGCTCATGCCTAGCTGTGTAAAGAAGTGTGGCAAACGTACGTACTGCTCCTCAGGCTGGGCGCACAGCCTAGCTTTCGCTTCTATGAGAGTGCTGTCCCGAGTCTCTTCCTGGAGCCAGTCGTCAGCACGGTGCCTTTTGGCACTGCGGTTCTCTTTCAGTCAAGGAGGCCGTTCGACTGGCAAAGGGAGTCTGCGCAGCACTGCTTTCGCGAGGCTCTTTGACGACTGGGGCACTCAACCCAGGCAAGCCAGAGAGCAGTACGTTGCCCTTGCTCTGAATGTGAAGAGCTTTCTCCAGGGGCCTGTTTAGGCTAAGGTTCCTCAGAAGCCAGGAGCCGCCGTTCCGGCACGGAGAGAAGTCATCCTGCGAAATTGGCGAACGAGCTCCTATCCTGTGTGCCCCCAGGAGCGTCGCAGAGTTAAGGCACTCCGTGGTGGAGTCTGGCCTCATGGAAACCACTGCACACCCAACTCCCCCGACGTGAAACGCTGGAACTTACCTTGAGGCCTGAGGTCACCTTTCGTTTGGCCGGAGCTGAACATGTAGTGCCGTGGGAGGAGTTTCTAGCAAGGTATTGCCAGCACGGTGTTCCGCTTTGAGAGAACACGCAGCCTCGGCCCACAACGACAATCCTGCCGTGCAGAGACGTCGGGCCGCTAGTGCTGTTCGGGCAGCTTTGAAGCCAAGCGCACGGCGCCTCCAAACGGGGAGAAAGCGTACTCTCCCATCCGCGTCCCACTTTCAAGCTGAATGACGCAGCATGTTTCTCGGGAGGCTCTGCTGAGCTATCTAGTACAAGGGAGAGAGTGCCTGCCTCTGCCGAGAAAGGTTTTGACGTGGGGATTGCTGGACGTGCGGAAGAGCGTTCCCCAGGCCGTGCCAAGTTTAGGCTTTGGTGATTCTGGATGTTCCCAAGGGTCCAGAATTGTCCCTGGGAAAGCTGTCCTTTTTCTCTTTCTCCGGCTGGAAGTAAACATCTGGCAACCGACTGCCGTACGCAGGCGTCCTTGGGGAGCCCCCCCCCCCGGTTTCCTTTGGGACGCACATTGGTGTCTCACAGAAGAGCCCGCATTCCCAATTGGGGGCACACCAGCGTGGAATGTAAGGCTGTTTAGAACGGCGTACCTTGAGGCCGTGTGAAGGCCGTACAAACGAGAGCTTTCGAGCGAACAGGGCAGCGCTTCGTCATCGTCGTTGCACGTTCTCGGAGCTTAATCAAACGAATGCATTTACTTCCTGTGGCTCAAACGCCAGAGAGGAGTTGGAAGGCATCCAGTGCCCTTTGACAGTTGTTACAACGAACGTGAGTGCACGGTGTCTCGTGAAATAAAGCCCTAGCACTGTTGAGGCCCTCCGTTAACGCACGCTTCTTCGCTCCTATGGCACTCCGAGGTGTTCCTGCCGGGGGAAATCTGGACTTTTGCTTGAGGCCGGGGTGGGGCGAGGGGACTCACAGTTCTTGTGCCGGCGAGCTCCCGAGCGCTCCGGCTGAAGCTCCCAGCAAGGAACTGAGAGCAGCAGGCCTCACACGCGTAAACTCAGACTTCTGCTGTCACGAGTAAACTCAGACTTCTTGTGCGAGGCCTTCCGGCAGCAAAGAGAAGGTGGGCGCGAGCAGTGTACTTCAGGCAGCTTAGGACCCGCCCCTGTCTCGTTTACCACGGAGGGGAATAAGGTTTAGCCAGGGTCGCCCAGCTTCAAACCGGAGCTCCTATAGGGATCCTCAGCGGTTTCTGATTACCTCAAGGAAACACAACGGGAGGAACAGGGCCCTTCCGTGGAGGCCCGTTTGGGCACAGGGACCTCCGCGTGGGAGCTACTGGGTAAGTATGGCAGTCCCTTAGGTAGGCCTCAGTGACCAAGGCTCTCTGGCTCATGCCTAGCTGTGTAAAGAAGTGTGGCAAACGTACGTACTGCTCCTCAGGCTGGGCGCACAGCCTAGCTTTCGCTTCTATGAGAGTGCTGTCCCGAGTCTCTTCCTGGAGCCAGTCGTCAGCACGGTGCCTTTTGGCACTGCGGTTCTCTTTCAGTCAAGGAGGCCGTTCGACTGGCAAAGGGAGTCTGCGCAGCACTGCTTTCGCGAGGCTCTTTGACGACTGGGGCACTCAACCCAGGCAAGCCAGAGAGCAGTACGTTGCCCTTGCTCTGAATGTGAAGAGCTTTCTCCAGGGGCCTGTTTAGGCTAAGGTTCCTCAGAAGCCAGGAGCCGCCGTTCCGGCACGGAGAGAAGTCATCCTGCGAAATTGGCGAACGAGCTCCTATCCTGTGTGCCCCCAGGAGCGTCGCAGAGTTAAGGCACTCCGTGGTGGAGTCTGGCCTCATGGAAACCACTGCACACCCAACTCCCCCGACGTGAAACGCTGGAACTTACCTTGAGGGCTGAGGTCACCTTTCGTTTGGCCGGAGCTGAACACGTAGTGCCGTGGGAGGAGTTTCTAGCAAGGTATTGCCAGCACGGTTTTCCGCTTTGAGACAACACGCAGCCTCGGCCCACAACGACAATCCTGCCGTGCAGAGACGTCGGGCCGCTAGTGCTGTTCGGGCAGCTTTGAAGCCAAGCGCACGGCGCCTCCAAACGGGGAGAAAGCGTACTCTCCCATCCGCGTCCCACTTTCAGGCTGAATGACGCAGCATGTTTCTCGGGGGGCTCTGCCGAGCTATCTAGTACAAGGGAGAGAGAGCCTGCCTCTGCCGAGAAAGGTTTTGACGTGGGGATTGCTGGACGTGCGGAAGAGCGTTCCCCAGGCCGTGCCAAGTTTAGGCTTTGGTGATTCTGGATGTTCCCAAGGGTCCAGAATTGTCCCTGGGAAAGCTGTCCTTTTTCTCTTTCTCCGGCTGGAAGTAAACATCTGGCAACCGACTGCCGTACGCAGGCGTCCTGGGGGAGACCCCCCCACCCCGGTTTCCTTTGGGACGCACATTGGTGTCTCACAGAAGTGCCCGCATTCCCAATTGGGGGCACACCAGCGTGGAATGTAAGGCTGTTTAGAACGACGTACCTTGAGGCCGTGTGAAGGCCGTACAAACGAGAGCTTTCGAGCGAACAGGGCAGCGCTTCGTCATCGTCGTTGCACGTTCTCGGAGCTTAATCAAACGAATGCATTTACTTCCTGTGGCTCAAATGCCAGAGAGGAGTTGGAAGGCATCCAGTGCCCTTTGACAGTTGTTACAACGAACGTGAGTGCACGGTGTCTCGTGAAATAAAGCCCTAGCACTGTTGAGGCCCTCCGTTAACGCACGCTTCTTCGCTCCTATGGCACTCCGAGGTGTTCCTGCCGGGGGAAATCTGGACTTTTGCTTGAGGCCGGGGTGGGGCGAGGGGACTCACAGTTCTTGTGCCGGCGAGCTCCCGAGCGCTCCGGCTGAAGCTCCCAGCAAGGAACTGAGAGCAGCAGGCCTCACACGCGTAAAGTCAGACTTCTGCTGTCACGAGTAAACTCAGACTTCTTGTGCGAGGCCTTCCGGCAGCAAAGAGAAGGTGGGCGCGAGCAGTGTACTTCAGGCAGCTTAGGACCCGCCCCTGTCTCGTTTACCACGGAGGGGAATAAGGTTTAGCCAGGGTCGCCCAGCTTCAAACCGGAGCTCCTATAGGGATCCTCAGCGGTTTCTGATTACCTCAAGGAAACACAACGGGAGGAACAGGGCCCTTCCGTGGAGGCCCGTTTGGGCACAGGGACCTCCGCGTGGGAGCTACTGGGTAAGTATGGCAGTCCCTTAGGTAGGCCTCAGTGACCAAGGCTCTCTGGCTCATGCCTAGCTGTGTAAAGAAGTGTGGCAAACGTACGTACTGCTCCTCAGGCTGGGCGCACAGCCTAGCTTTCGCTTCTATGAGAGTGCTGTCCCGAGTCTCTTCCTGGAGCCAGTCGTCAGCACGGTGCCTTTTGGCACTGCGGTTCTCTTTCAGTCAAGGAGGCCGTTCGACTGGCAAAGGGAGTCTGCGCAGCACTGCTTTCGCGAGGCTCTTTGACGACTGGGGCACTCAACCCAGGCAAGCCAGAGAGCAGTACGTTGCCCTTGCTCTGAATGTGAAGAGCTTTCTCCAGGGGCCTGTTTAGGCTAAGGTTCCTCAGAAGCCAGGAGCCGCCGTTCCGGCACGGAGAGAAGTCATCCTGCGAAATTGGCGAACGAGCTCCTATCCTGTGTGCCCCCAGGAGCGTCGCAGAGTTAAGGCACTCCGTGGTGGAGTCTGGCCTCATGGAAACCACTGCACACCCAACTCCCCCGACGTGAAACGCTGGAACTTACCTTGAGGCCTGAGGTCACCTTTCGTTTGGCCGGAGCTGAACATGTAGTGCCGTGGGAGGAGTTTCTAGCAAGGTATTGCCAGCACGGTGTTCCGCTTTGAGAGAACACGCAGCCTCGGCCCACAACGACAATCCTGCCGTGCAGAGACGTCGGGCCGCTAGTGCTGTTCGGGCAGCTTTGAAGCCAAGCGCACGGCGCCTCCAAACGGGGAGAAAGCGAACTCTCCCATCCGCGTCCCACTTTCAAGCTGAATGACGCAGCATGTTTCTCGGGAGGCTCTGCCGAGCTATCTAGTACAAGGGAGAGAGTGCCTGCCTCTGCTGAGAAAGGTTTTGACGTGGGGATTGCTGGACGTGCGGAAGAGCGTTCCCCAGGCCGTGCCAAGTTTAGGCTTTGGTGATTCTGGATGTTCCCAAGGGTCCAGAATTGTCCCTGGGAAAGCTGTCCTTTTTCTCTTTCTCCGGCTGGAAGTAAACATCTGGCAACCGACTGCCGTACGCAGGCGTCCTGGGGGAGACCCCCCCACCCCGGTTTCCTTTGGGACGCACATTGGTGTCTCACAGAAGTGCCCGCATTCCCAATTGGGGGCACACCAGCGTGGAATGTAAGGCTGTTTAGAACGACGTACCTTGAGGCCGTGTGAAGGCCGTACAAACGAGAGCTTTCGAGCGAACAGGGCAGCGCTTCGTCATCGTCGTTGCACGTTCACGGAGCTTAATCAAACGAATGCATTTACTTCCTGTGGCTCAAACGCCAGAGAGGAGTTGGAAGGCATCCAGTGCCCTTTGACAGTTGTTACAACGAACGTGAGTGCACGGTGTCTCGTGAAATAAAGCCCTAGCACTGTTGAGGCCCTCCGTTAACGCACGCTTCTTCGCTCCTATGGCACTCCGAGGTGTTCCTGCCGGGGGAAAGCTGGACTTTTGCTTGAGGCCGGGGTGGGGCGACGGGGACTCACAGTTCTTGTGCCGGCGAGCTCCCGAGCGCTCCGGCTGAAGCTCCCAGCAAGGAACTGAGAGCAGCAGGCCTCACACGCGTAAACTCAGACTTCTGCTGTCACGAGTAAACTCAGACTTCTTGTGGGAAGCCTTCCGGCAGCAAAGAGAAGGTGGGCGCCAGCAGTGTACTTCAGGCAGCTTAGGACCCGCCCCTGTCTCGTTTACCACGGAGGGGAATAAGGTTTAGCCAGGGTCGCCCAGCTTCAAACCGGAGCTCCTATAGGGATCCTCAGCGGTTTCTGATTACCTCAAGGAAACACAACGGGAGGAACAGGGCCCTTCCGTGGAGGCCCGTTTGGGCACAGGGACCTCCGCGTGGGAGCTACTGGGTAAGTATGGCAGTCCCTTAGGTAGGCCTCAGTGACCAAGGCTCTCTGGCTCATGCCTAGCTGTGTAAAGAAGTGTGGCAAACGTACGTACTGCTCCTCAGGCTGGGCGCACAGCCTAGCTTTCGCTTCTATGAGAGTGCTGTCCCGAGTCTCTTCCTGGAGCCAGTCGTCAGCACGGTGCCTTTTGGCACTGCGGTTCTCTTTCAGTCAAGGAGGCCGTTCGACTGGCAAAGGGAGTCTGCGCAGCACTGCTTTCGCGAGGCTCTTTGACGACTGGGGCACTCAACCCAGGCAAGCCAGAGAGCAGTACGTTGCCCTTGCTCAGAATGTGAAGAGCTTTCTCCAGGGGCCTGTTTAGGCTAAGGTTCCTCAGAAGCCAGGAGCCGCCGTTCCGGCACGGAGAGAAGTCATCCTGCGAAATTGGCGAACGAGCTCCTATCCTGTGTGCCCCCAGGAGCGTCGCAGAGTTAAGGCACTCCGTGGTGGAGTCTGGCCTCATGGAAACCACTGCACACCCAACTCCCCCGACGTGAAACGCTGGAACTTACCTTGAGGCCTGAGGTCACCTTTCGTTTGGCCGGAGCTGAACATGTAGTGCCATGGGAGGAGTTTCTAGCAAGGTATTGCCAGCACGGTGTTCCGCTTTGAGAGAACACGCAGCCTCGGCCCACAACGACAATCCTGCCGTGCAGAGACGTCGGGCCGCTAGTGCTGTTCGGGCAGCTTTGAAGCCAAGCGCACGGCGCCTCCAAACGGGGAGAAAGCGTACTCTCCCATCCGCGTCCCACTTTCAGGCTGAATGACGCAGCATGTTTCTCGGAAGGTTCTGCCGAGCTATCTAGTACAAGGGAGAGAGTGCCTGCCTCTGCCGAGAAAGGTTTTGACGTGGGGATTGCTGGACGTGCGGAAGAGCGTTCCCCAGGCCGTGCCATGTTTAGGCTTTGGTGATTCTGGATGTTCCCAAGGGTCCAGAATTGTCCCTGGGAAAGCTCTCCTTTTTCTCTTTCTCCGGCTGGAAGTAAACATCTGGCAACCGACTGCCGTACGCAGGCGTCCTGGGGGAGACCCCCCCACCCCGGTTTCCTTTGGGACGCACATTGGTGTCTCACAGAAGTGCCCGCATTCCCAATTGGGAGCACACCAACGTGGAATGTAAGGCTGTTTAGAACGACGTACCTTGAGGCCGTGTGAAGGCCGTACAAACGAGAGCTTTCGAGCGAACAGGGCAGCGCTTCGTCATCGTCGTTGCACGTTCACGGAGCTTAATCAAACGAATGCATTTACTTCCTGTGGCTCAAACGCCAGAGAGGAGTTGGAAGGCATCCAGTGCCCTTTGACAGTTGTTACAACGAACGTGAGTGCACGGTGTCTCGTGAAATAAAGCCCTAGCACTGTTGAGGCCCTCCGTTAACGCACGCTTCTTCGCTCCTATGGCACTCCGAGGTGTTCCTGACGGGGGAATTCTGGACTTTTGCTTGAGGCCGGGGTGGGGCGAGGGGACTCACAGTTCTTGTGCCGGCGAGCTCCCGAGCGCTCCGGCTGAAGCTCCCAGCAAGGAACTGAGAGCAGCAGGCCTCACACGCGTAAAGTCAGACTTCTGCTGTCACGAGTAAACTCAGACTTCTTGTGGGAGGCCTTCCGGCAGCAAAGAGAAGGTGGGCGCGAGCAGTGTACTTCAGGCAGCTTAGGACCCGCCCCTGTCTCGTTTACCACGGAGGGGAATAAGGTTTAGCCAGGGTCGCCCAGCTTCAAACCGGAGCTCCTATAGGGATCCTCAGCGGTTTCTGATTACCTCAAGGAAACACAACGGGAGGAACAGGGCCCTTCCGTGGAGGCCCGTTTGGGCACAGGGACCTCCGCGTGGGAGCTACTGGGTAAGTATGGCAGTCCCTTAGGTAGGCCTCAGTGACCAAGGCTCTCTGGCTCATGCCTAGCTGTGTAAAGAAGTGTGGCAAACGTACGTACTGCTCCTCAGGCTGGGCGCACAGCCTAGCTTTCGCTTCTATGAGAGTGCTGTCCCGAGTCTCTTCCTGGAGCCAGTCGTCAGCACGGTGCCTTTTGGCACTGCGGTTCTCTTTCAGTCAAGGAGGCCGTTCGACTGGCAAAGGGAGTCTGCGCAGCACTGCTTTCGCGAGGCTCTTTGACGACTGGGGCACTCAACCCAGGCAAGCCAGAGAGCAGTACGTTGCCCTTGCTCTGAATGTGAAGAGCTTTCTCCGGGGGCCTGTTTAGGCTAAGGTTCCTCAGAAGCCAGGAGCCGCCGTTCCGGCACGGAGAGAAGTCATCCTGCGAAATTGGCGAACGAGCTCCTATCCTGTGTGCCCCCAGGAGCGTCGCAGAGTTAAGGCACTCCGTGGTGGAGTCTGGCCTCATGGAAACCACTGCACACCCAACTCCCCCGACGTGAAACGCTGGAACTTACCTTGAGGCCTGAGGTCACCTTTCGTTTGGCCGGAGCTGAACATGTAGTGCCGTGGGAGGAGTTTCTAGCAAGGTATTGCCAGCACGGTGTTCCGCTTTGAGAGAACACGCAGCCTCGGCCCACAACGACAATCCTGCCGTGCAGAGACGTCGGGCCGCTAGTGCTGTTCGGGCAGCTTTGAAGCCAAGCGCACGGCGCCTCCAAACGGGGAGAAAGCGTACTCTCCCATCCGCGTCCCACTTTCAGGCTGAATGACGCAGCATGTTTCTCGGAAGGTTCTGCCAAGCTATCTAGTACAAGGGAGAGAGTGCCTGCCTCTGCCGAGAAAGGTTTTGACGTGGGGATTGCTGGACGTGCGGAAGAGCGTTCTCCAGGCCGTGCCAAGTGTAGGCTTTGGTGATTCTGGATGTTCCCAAGGGTCCAGAATTGTCCATGGGAAAGCTGTCCTTTTTCTCTTTCTCCGGCTAGAAGTAAACATCTGGCAACCGACTGCCGTACGCAGGCGTCCTGGGGGAGACCCCCCCACCCCGGTTTCCTTTGGGACGCACATTGGTGTCTCACAGAAGTGCCCGCATTCCCAATTGGGGGCACACCAGTGTGGAATGTAAGGCTGTTTAGAACGACGTACCTTGAGGCCGTGTGAAGGCCGTACAAACGAGAGCTTTCGAGCGAACAGGGCAGCGCTTCGTCATCGTCGTTGCACGTTCACGGAGCTTAATCAAACGAATGCATTTACTTCCTGTGGCTCAAACGCCAGAGAGGAGTTGGAAGGCATCCAGTGCCCTTTGACAGTTGTTACAACGAACGTGAGTGCACGGTGTCTCGTGAAATAAAGCCCTAGCACTGTTGAGGCCCTCCGTTAACGCACGCTTCTTCGCTCCTATGGCACTCCGAGGTGTTCCTGACGGGGGAAATCTGGACTTTTGCTTGAGGCCGGGGTGGGGCGAGGGGACTCACAGTTCTTGTGCCGGCGAGCTCCCGAGCGCTCCTGCTGAAGCTCCCAGCAAGGAACTGAGAGCAGCAGGCCTCACACGCGTAAACTCAGACTTCTGCTGTCACGAGTAAACTCAGACTTCTTGTGGGAGGCCTTCCGGCAGCAAAGAGAAGGTGGGCGAGAGCAGTGTACTTCAGGCAGCTTAGGACCCGCCCCTGTCTCGTTTACCACGGAGGGGAATAAGGTTTAGCCAGGGTCGCCCAGCTTCAAACCGGAGCTCCTATAGGGATCCTCAGCGGTTTCTGATTACCTCAAGGAAACACAACGGGAGGAACAGGGCCCTTCCGTGGAGGCCCGTTTGGGCACAGGGACCTCCGCGTGGGAGCTACTGGGTAAGTATGGCAGTCCCTTAGGTAGGCCTCAGTGACCAAGGCTCTCTGGCTCATGCCTAGCTGTGTAAAGAAGTGTGGCAAACGTACGTACTGCTCCTCAGGCTGGGCGCACAGCCTAGCTTTCGCTTCTATGAGAGTGCTGTCCCGAGTCTCTTCCTGGAGCCAGTCGTCAGCACGGTGCCTTTTGGCACTGCGGTTCTCTTTCAGTCAAGGAGGCCGTTCGACTGGCAAAGGGAGTCTGCGCAGCACTGCTTTCGCGAGGCTCTTTGACGACTGGGGCACTCAACCCAGGCAAGCCAGAGAGCAGTACGTTGCCCTTGCTCTGAATGTGAAGAGCTTTCTCCAGGGGCCTGTTTAGGCTAAGGTTCCTCAGAAGCCAGGAGCCGCCGTTCCGGCACGGAGAGAAGTCATCCTGCGAAATTGGCGAACGAGCTCCTATCCTGTGTGCCCCCAGGAGCGTCGCAGAGTTAAGGCACTCCGTGGTGGAGTCTGGCCTCATGGAAACCACTGCACACCCTACTCCCCCGACGTGAAACGCTGGAACTTACCTTGAGGCCTGAGGTCACCTTTCGTTTGGCCGGAGCTGAACATGTAGTGCCGTGGGAGGAGTTTCTAGCAAGGTATTGCCAGCACGGTGTTCCGCTTTGAGAGAACACGCAGCCTCGGCCCACAACGACAATCCTGCCGTGCAGAGACGTCGGGCCGCTAGTGCTGTTCGGGCAGCTTTGAAGCCAAGCGCACGGCGCCTCCAAACGGGGAGAAAGCGTACTCTCCCATCCGCGTCCCACTTTCAAGCTGAATGACGCAGCATGTTTCTCGGGAGGCTCTGCTGAGCTACCTAGTACAAGGGAGAGAGTGCCTGCCTCTGCCGAGAAAGGTTTTGACGTGGGGATTGCTGGACGTGCGGAAGAGCGTTCCCCAGGCCGTGCCAAGTTTAGGCTTTGTTGATTCTGGATGTTCCCAAGGGTCCAGAATTGTCCCTGGGAAAGCTGTCCTTTTTCTCTTTCTCTGGCTGGAAGTAAACATCTGGCAACAGACTGCCGTACGCAGGCGTCCTTGGGGAGCCCGCCCCCCCGGTTTCCTTTGGGACGCACATTGGTGTCTCACAGAAGAGCCCGCATTCCCAATTGGGGGCACACCAGCGTGGAATGTAAGGCTGTTTAGAACGGCGTACCTTGAGGCCGTGTGAAGGCCGTACAAACGAGAGCTTTCGAGCGAACAGGGCAGCGCTTCGTCATCGTCGTTGCACGTTCTCGGAGCTTAATCAAACGAATGCATTTACTTCCTGTGGCTCAAACGCCAGAGAGGAGTTGCAAGGCATCCAGTGCCCTTTGACAGTTGTTACAACGAACGTGAGTGCACGGTGTCTCGTGAAATAAAGCCCTAGCACTGTTGAGGCCCTCCGTTAACGCACGCTTCTTCGCTCCTATGGCACTCCGAGGTGTTCCTGCCGGGGGAAATCTGGACTTTTGCTTGAGGCCGGGGTGGGGCGAGGGGGACTCACAGTTCTTGTGCCGGCGAGCTCCCGAGCGCTCCGGCTGAAGCTCCCAGCAAGGAACTGAGAGCAGCAGGCCTCACACGCGTAAACTCAGACTTCTGCTGTCACGAGTAAACTCAGACTTCTTGTGGGAGGCCTTCCGGCAGCAAAGAGAAGGTGGGCGCGAGCAGTGTACTTCAGGCAGCTTAGGACCCGCCCCTGTCTCGTTTACCACGGAGGGGAATAAGGTTTAGCCAGGGTCGCCCAGCTTCAAACCGGAGCTCCTATAGGGATCCTCAGCGGTTTCTGATTACCTCAAGGAAACACAACGGGAGGAACAGGGCCCTTCCGTGGAGGCCCGTTTGGGCACAGGGACCTCCGCGTGGGAGCTACTGGGTAAGTATGGCAGTCCCTTAGGTAGGCCTCAGTGACCAAGGCTCTCTGGCTCATGCCTAGCTGTGTAAAGAAGTGTGGCAAACGTACGTACTGCTCCTCAGGCTGGGCGCACAGCCTAGCTTTCGCTTCTATGAGAGTGCTGTCCCGAGTCTCTTCCTGGAGCCAGTCGTCAGCACGGTGCCTTTTGGCACTGCGGTTCTCTTTCAGTCAAGGAGGCCGTTCGACTGGCAAAGGGAGTCTGCGCAGCACTGCTTTCGCGAGGCTCTTTGACGACTGGGGCACTCAACCCAGGCAAGCCAGAGAGCAGTACGTTGCCCTTGCTCTGAATGTGAAGAGCTTTCTCCAGGGGCCTGTTTAGGCTAAGGTTCCTCAGAAGCCAGGAGCCGCCGTTCCGGCACGGAGAGAAGTCATCCTGCGAAATTGGCGAACGAGCTCCTATCCTGTGTGCCCCCAGGAGCGTCGCAGAGTTAAGGCACTCCGTGGTGGAGTCTGGCCTCATGGAAACCACTGCACACCCAACTCCCCCGACGTGAAACGCTGGAACTTACCTTGAGGCCTGAGGTCACCTTTCGTTTGGCCGGAGCTGAACATGTAGTGCCGTGGGAGGAGTTTCTAGCAAGGTATTGCCAGCACGGTGTTCCGCTTTGAGAGAACACGCAGCCTCGGCCCACAACGACAATCCTGCCGTGCAGAGACGTCGGGCCGCTAGTGCTGTTCGGGCAGCTTTGAAGCCAAGCGCACGGCGCCTCCAAACGGGGAGAAAGCGTACTCTCCCATCCGCGTCCCACTTTCAAGCTGAATGACGCAGCATGTTTCTCGGGAGGCTCTGCCGAGCTATCTAGTACAAGGGAGAGAGTGCCTGCCTCTGCCGAGAAAGGTTTTGACGTGGGGATTGCTGGACGTGCGGAAGAGCGTTCCCCAGGCCGTGCCAAGTTTAGGCTTTGGTGATTCTGGATGTTCCCAAGGGTCCAGAATTGTCCCTGGGAAAGCTGTCCTTTTTCTCTTTCTCCGGCTGGAAGTAAACATCTGGCAACCGACTGCCGTACGCAGGCGTCCTTGGGGAGCCCCCCCCCCCGGTTTCCTTTGGGACGCACATTGGTGTCTCACAGAAGAGCCCGCATTCCCAATTGGGGGCACACCAGCGTGGAATGTAAGGCTGTTTAGAACGGCGTACCTTGAGGCCGTGTGAAGGCCGTACAAACGAGAGCTTTCGAGCGAACAGGGCAGCGCTTCGTCATCGTCGTTGCACGTTCTCGGAGCTTAATCAAACGAATGCATTTACTTCCTGTGGCTCAAACGCCAGAGAGGAGTTGGAAGGCATCCAGTGCCCTTTGACAGTTGTTACAACGAACGTGAGTGCACGGTGTCTCGTGAAATAAAGCCCTAGCACTGTTGAGGCCCTCCGTTAACGCACGCTTCTTCGCTCCTATGGCACTCCGAGGTGTTCCTGCCGGGGGAAATCTGGACTTTTGCTTGAGGCCGGGGTGGGGCGAGGGGACTCACAGTTCTTGTGCCGGCGAGCTCCCGAGCGCTCCGGCTGAAGCTCCCAGCAAGGAACTGAGAGCAGCAGGCCTCACACGCGTAAAGTCAGACTTCTGCTGTCACGAGTAAACTCAGACTTCTTGTGCGAGGCCTTCCGGCAGCAAAGAGAAGGTGGGCGCGAGCAGTGTACTTCAGGCAGCTTAGGACCCGCCCCTGTCTCGTTTACCACGGAGGGGAATAAGGTTTAGCCAGGGTCGCCCAGCTTCAAACCGGAGCTCCTATAGGGATCCTCAGCGGTTTCTGATTACCTCAAGGAAACACAACGGGAGGAACAGGGCCCTTCCGTGGAGGCCCGTTTGGGCACAGGGACCTCCGCGTGGGAGCTACTGGGTAAGTATGGCAGTCCCTTAGGTAGGCCTCAGTGACCAAGGCTCTCTGGCTCATGCCTAGCTGTGTAAAGAAGTGTGGCAAACGTACGTACTGCTCCTCAGGCTGGGCGCACAGCCTAGCTTTCGCTTCTATGAGAGTGCTGTCCCGAGTCTCTTCCTGGAGCCAGTCGTCAGCACGGTGCCTTTTGGCACTGCGGTTCTCTTTCAGTCAAGGAGGCCGTTCGACTGGCAAAGGGAGTCTGCGCAGCACTGCTTTCGCGAGGCTCTTTGACGACTGGGGCACTCAACCCAGGCAAGCCAGAGAGCAGTACGTTGCCCTTGCTCTGAATGTGAAGAGCTTTCTCCAGGGGCCTGTTTAGGCTAAGGTTCCTCAGAAGCCAGGAGCCGCCGTTCCGGCACGGAGAGAAGTCATCCTGCGAAATTGGCGAACGAGCTCCTATCCTGTGTGCCCCCAGGAGCGTCGCAGAGTTAAGGCACTCCGTGGTGGAGTCTGGCCTCATGGAAACCACTGCACACCCAACTCCCCCGACGTGAAACGCTGGAACTTACCTTGAGGGCTGAGGTCACCTTTCGTTTGGCCGGAGCTGAACACGTAGTGCCGTGGGAGGAGTTTCTAGCAAGGTATTGCCAGCACGGTTTTCCGCTTTGAGACAACACGCAGCCTCGGCCCACAACGACAATCCTGCCGTGCAGAGACGTCGGGCCGCTAGTGCTGTTCGGGCAGCTTTGAAGCCAAGCGCACGGCGCCTCCAAACGGGGAGAAAGCGTACTCTCCCATCCGCGTCCCACTTTCAGGCTGAATGACGCAGCATGTTTCTCGGGGGGCTCTGCCGAGCTATCTAGTACAAGGGAGAGAGAGCCTGCCTCTGCCGAGAAAGGTTTTGACGTGGGGATTGCTGGACGTGCGGAAGAGCGTTCCCCAGGCCGTGCCAAGTTTAGGCTTTGGTGATTCTGGATGTTCCCAAGGGTCCAGAATTGTCCCTGGGAAAGCTGTCCTTTTTCTCTTTCTCCGGCTGGAAGTAAACATCTGGCAACCGACTGCCGTACGCAGGCGTCCTGGGGGAGACCCCCCCACCCCGGTTTCCTTTGGGACGCACATTGGTGTCTCACAGAAGTGCCCGCATTCCCAATTGGGGGCACACCAGCGTGGAATGTAAGGCTGTTTAGAACGACGTACCTTGAGGCCGTGTGAAGGCCGTACAAACGAGAGCTTTCGAGCGAACAGGGCAGCGCTTCGTCATCGTCGTTGCACGTTCTCGGAGCTTAATCAAACGAATGCATTTACTTCCTGTGGCTCAAACGCCAGAGAGGAGTTGGAAGGCATCCAGTGCCCTTTGACAGTTGTTACAACGAACGTGAGTGCACGGTGTCTCGTGAAATAAAGCCCTAGCACTGTTGAGGCCCTCCGTTAACGCACGCTTCTTCGCTCCTATGGCACTCCGAGGTGTTCCTGCCGGGGGAAATCTGGACTTTTGCTTGAGGCCGGGGTGGGGCGAGGGGACTCACAGTTCTTGTGCCGGCGAGCTCCCGAGCGCTCCGGCTGAAGCTCCCAGCAAGGAACTGAGAGCAGCAGGCCTCACACGCGTAAAGTCAGACTTCTGCTGTCACGAGTAAACTCAGACTTCTTGTGGGAGGCCTTCCGGCAGCAAAGAGAAGGTGGGCGCGAGCAGTGTACTTCAGGCAGCTTAGGACCCGCCCCTGTCTCGTTTACCACGGAGGGGAATAAGGTTTAGCCAGGGTCGCCCAGCTTCAAACCGGAGCTCCTATAGGGATCCTCAGCGGTTTCTGATTACCTCAAGGAAACACAACGGGAGGAACAGGGCCCTTCCGTGGAGGCCCGTTTGGGCACAGGGACCTCCGCGTGGGAGCTACTGGGTAAGTATGGCAGTCCCTTAGGTAGGCCTCAGTGACCAAGGCTCTCTGGCTCATGCCTAGCTGTGTAAAGAAGTGTGGCAAACGTACGTACTGCTCCTCAGGCTGGGCGCACAGCCTAGCTTTCGCTTCTATGAGAGTGCTGTCCCGAGTCTCTTCCTGGAGCCAGTCGTCAGCACGGTGCCTTTTGGCACTGCGGTTCTCTTTCAGTCAAGGAGGCCGTTCGACTGGCAAAGGGAGTCTGCGCAGCACTGCTTTCGCGAGGCTCTTTGACGACTGGGGCACTCAACCCAGGCAAGCCAGAGAGCAGTACGTTGCCCTTGCTCTGAATGTGAAGAGCTTTCTCCAGGGGCCTGTTTAGGCTAAGGTTCCTCAGAAGCCAGGAGCCGCCGTTCCGGCACGGAGAGAAGTCATCCTGCGAAATTGGCGAACGAGCTCCTATCCTGTGTGCCCCCAGGAGCGTCGCAGAGTTAAGGCACTCCGTGGTGGAGTCTGGCCTCATGGAAACCACTGCACACCCAACTCCCCCGACGTGAAACGCTGGAACTTACCTTGAGGCCTGAGGTCACCTTTCGTTTGGCCGGAGCTGAACATGTAGTGCCGTGGGAGGAGTTTCTAGCAAGGTATTGCCAGCACGGTGTTCCGCTTTGAGAGAACACGCAGCCTCGGCCCACAACGACAATCCTGCCGTGCAGAGACGTCGGGCCGCTAGTGCTGTTCGGGCAGCTTTGAAGCCAAGCGCACGGCGCCTCCAAACGGGGAGAAAGCGAACTCTCCCATCCGCGTCCCTCTTTCAAGCTGAATGACGCAGCATGTTTCTCGGGAGGCTCTGCCGAGCTATCTAGTACAAGGGAGAGAGTGCCTGCCTCTGCTGAGAAAGGTTTTGACGTGGGGATTGCTGGACGTGCGGAAGAGCGTTCCCCAGGCCGTGCCAAGTTTAGGCTTTGGTGATTCTGGATGTTCCCAAGGGTCCAGAATTGTCCCTGGGAAAGCTGTCCTTTTTCTCTTTCTCTGGCTGGAAGTAAACATCTGGCAACCGACTGCCGTACGCAGGCGTCCTGGGGGAGACCCCCCCACCCCGGTTTCCTTTGGGACGCACATTGGTGTCTCACAGAAGTGCCCGCATTCCCAATTGGGGGCACACCAGCGTGGAATGTAAGGCTGTTTAGAACGACGTACCTTGAGGCCGTGTGAAGGCCGTACAAACGAGAGCTTTCGAGCGAACAGGGCAGCGCTTCGTCATCGTCGTTGCACGTTCACGGAGCTAAATCAAACGAATGCATTTACTTCCTGTGGCTCAAACGCCAGAGAGGAGTTGGAAGGCATCCAGTGCCCTTTGACAGTTGTTACAACGAACGTGAGTGCACGGTGTCTCGTGAAATAAAGCCCTAGCACTGTTGAGGCCCTCCGTTAACGCACGCTTCTTCGCTCCTATGGCACTCCGAGGTGTTCCTGCCGGGGGAAAGCTGGACTTTTGCTTGAGGCCGGGGTGGGGCGACGGGGACTCACAGTTCTTGTGCCGGCGAGCTCCCGAGCGCTCCGGCTGAAGCTCCCAGCAAGGAACTGAGAGCAGCAGGCCTCACACGCGTAAACTCAGAGTTCTGCTGTCACGAGTAAACTCAGACTTCTTGTGGGAAGCCTTCCGGCAGCAAAGAGAAGGTGGGCGCCAGCAGTGTACTTCAGGCAGCTTAGGACCCGCCCCTGTCTCGTTTACCACGGAGGGGAATAAGGTTTAGCCAGGGTCGCCCAGCTTCAAACCGGAGCTCCTATAGGGATCCTCAGCGGTTTCTGATTACCTCAAGGAAACACAACGGGAGGAACAGGGCCCTTCCGTGGAGGCCCGTTTGGGCACAGGGACCTCCGCGTGGGAGCTACTGGGTAAGTATGGCAGTCCCTTAGGTAGGCCTCAGTGACCAAGGCTCTCTGGCTCATGCCTAGCTGTGTAAAGAAGTGTGGCAAACGTACGTACTGCTCCTCAGGCTGGGCGCACAGCCTAGCTTTCGCTTCTATGAGAGTGCTGTCCCGAGTCTCTTCCTGGAGCCAGTCGTCAGCACGGTGCCTTTTGGCACTGCGGTTCTCTTTCAGTCAAGGAGGCCGTTCGACTGGCAAAGGGAGTCTGCGCAGCACTGCTTTCGCGAGGCTCTTTGACGACTGGGGCACTCAACCCAGGCAAGCCAGAGAGCAGTACGTTGCCCTTGCTCAGAATGTGAAGAGCTTTCTCCAGGGGCCTGTTTAGGCTAAGGTTCCTCAGAAGCCAGGAGCCGCCGTTCCGGCACGGAGAGAAGTCATCCTGCGAAATTGGCGAACGAGCTCCTATCCTGTGTGCCCCCAGGAGCGTCGCAGAGTTAAGGCACTCCGTGGTGGAGTCTGGCCTCATGGAAACCACTGCACACCCAACTCCCCCGACGTGAAACGCTGGAACTTACCTTGAGGCCTGAGGTCACCTTTCGTTTGGCCGGAGCTGAACATGTAGTGCCATGGGAGGAGTTTCTAGCAAGGTATTGCCAGCACGGTGTTCCGCTTTGAGAGAACACGCAGCCTCGGCCCACAACGACAATCCTGCCGTGCAGAGACGTCGGGCCGCTAGTGCTGTTCGGGCAGCTTTGAAGCCAAGCGCACGGCGCCTCCAAACGGGGAGAAAGCGTACTCTCCCATCCGCGTCCCACTTTCAGGCTGAATGACGCAGCATGTTTCTCGGAAGGTTCTGCCGAGCTATCTAGTACAAGGGAGAGAGTGCCTGCCTCTGCCGAGAAAGGTTTTGACGTGGGGATTGCTGGACGTGCGGAAGAGCGTTCCCCAGGCCGTGCCATGTTTAGGCTTTGGTGATTCTGGATGTTCCCAAGGGTCCAGAATTGTCCCTGGGAAAGCTCTCCTTTTTCTCTTTCTCCGGCTGGAAGTAAACATCTGGCAACCGACTGCCGTACGCAGGCGTCCTGGGGGAGACCCCCCCACCCCGGTTTCCTTTGGGACGCACATTGGTGTCTCACAGAAGTGCCCGCATTCCCAATTGGGAGCACACCAACGTGGAATGTAAGGCTGTTTAGAACGACGTACCTTGAGGCCGTGTGAAGGCCGTACAAACGAGAGCTTTCGAGCGAACAGGGCAGCGCTTCGTCATCGTCGTTGCACGTTCACGGAGCTTAATCAAACGAATGCATTTACTTCCTGTGGCTCAAACGCCAGAGAGGAGTTGGAAGGCATCCAGTGCCCTTTGACAGTTGTTACAACGAACGTGAGTGCACGGTGTCTCGTGAAATAAAGCCCTAGCACTGTTGAGGCCCTCCGTTAACGCACGCTTCTTCGCTCCTATGGCACTCCGAGGTGTTCCTGACGGGGGAATTCTGGACTTTTGCTTGAGGCCGGGGTGGGGCGAGGGGACTCACAGTTCTTGTGCCGGCGAGCTCCCGAGCGCTCCGGCTGAAGCTCCCAGCAAGGAACTGAGAGCAGCAGGCCTCACACGCGTAAAGTCAGACTTCTGCTGTCACGAGTAAACTCAGACTTCTTGTGGGAGGCCTTCCGGCAGCAAAGAGAAGGTGGGCGCGAGCAGTGTACTTCAGGCAGCTTAGGACCCGCCCCTGTCTCGTTTACCACGGAGGGGAATAAGGTTTAGCCAGGGTCGCCCAGCTTCAAACCGGAGCTCCTATAGGGATCCTCAGCGGTTTCTGATTACCTCAAGGAAACACAACGGGAGGAACAGGGCCCTTCCGTGGAGGCCCGTTTGGGCACAGGGACCTCCGCGTGGGAGCTACTGGGTAAGTATGGCAGTCCCTTAGGTAGGCCTCAGTGACCAAGGCTCTCTGGCTCATGCCTAGCTGTGTAAAGAAGTGTGGCAAACGTACGTACTGCTCCTCAGGCTGGGCGCACAGCCTAGCTTTCGCTTCTATGAGAGTGCTGTCCCGAGTCTCTTCCTGGAGCCAGTCGTCAGCACGGTGCCTTTTGGCACTGCGGTTCTCTTTCAGTCAAGGAGGCCGTTCGACTGGCAAAGGGAGTCTGCGCAGCACTGCTTTCGCGAGGCTCTTTGACGACTGGGGCACTCAACCCAGGCAAGCCAGAGAGCAGTACGTTGCCCTTGCTCTGAATGTGAAGAGCTTTCTCCGGGGGCCTGTTTAGGCTAAGGTTCCTCAGAAGCCAGGAGCCGCCGTTCCGGCACGGAGAGAAGTCATCCTGCGAAATTGGCGAACGAGCTCCTATCCTGTGTGCCCCCAGGAGCGTCGCAGAGTTAAGGCACTCCGTGGTGGAGTCTGGCCTCATGGAAACCACTGCACACCCAACTCCCCCGACGTGAAACGCTGGAACTTACCTTGAGGCCTGAGGTCACCTTTCGTTTGGCCGGAGCTGAACATGTAGTGCCGTGGGAGGAGTTTCTAGCAAGGTATTGCCAGCACGGTGTTCCGCTTTGAGAGAACACGCAGCCTCGGCCCACAACGACAATCCTGCCGTGCAGAGACGTCGGGCCGCTAGTGCTGTTCGGGCAGCTTTGAAGCCAAGCGCACGGCGCCTCCAAACGGGGAGAAAGCGTACTCTCCCATCCGCGTCCCACTTTCAGGCTGAATGACGCAGCATGTTTCTCGGAAGGTTCTGCCAAGCTATCTAGTACAAGGGAGAGAGTGCCTGCCTCTGCCGAGAAAGGTTTTGACGTGGGGATTGCTGGACGTGCGGAAGAGCGTTCTCCAGGCCGTGCCAAGTGTAGGCTTTGGTGATTCTGGATGTTCCCAAGGGTCCAGAATTGTCCATGGGAAAGCTGTCCTTTTTCTCTTTCTCCGGCTAGAAGTAAACATCTGGCAACCGACTGCCGTACGCAGGCGTCCTGGGGGAGACCCCCCCACCCCGGTTTCCTTTGGGACGCACATTGGTGTCTCACAGAAGTGCCCGCATTCCCAATTGGGGGCACACCAGTGTGGAATGTAAGGCTGTTTAGAACGACGTACCTTGAGGCCGTGTGAAGGCCGTACAAACGAGAGCTTTCGAGCGAACAGGGCAGCGCTTCGTCATCGTCGTTGCACGTTCACGGAGCTTAATCAAACGAATGCATTTACTTCCTGTGGCTCAAACGCCAGAGAGGAGTTGGAAGGCATCCAGTGCCCTTTGACAGTTGTTACAACGAACGTGAGTGCACGGTGTCTCGTGAAATAAAGCCCTAGCACTGTTGAGGCCCTCCGTTAACGCACGCTTCTTCGCTCCTATGGCACTCCGAGGTGTTCCTGACGGGGGAAATCTGGACTTTTGCTTGAGGCCGGGGTGGGGCGAGGGGACTCACAGTTCTTGTGCCGGCGAGCTCCCGAGCGCTCCTGCTGAAGCTCCCAGCAAGGAACTGAGAGCAGCAGGCCTCACACGCGTAAACTCAGACTTCTGCTGTCACGAGTAAACTCAGACTTCTTGTGGGAGGCCTTCCGGCAGCAAAGAGAAGGTGGGCGAGAGCAGTGTACTTCAGGCAGCTTAGGACCCGCCCCTGTCTCGTTTACCACGGAGGGGAATAAGGTTTAGCCAGGGTCGCCCAGCTTCAAACCGGAGCTCCTATAGGGATCCTCAGCGGTTTCTGATTACCTCAAGGAAACACAACGGGAGGAACAGGGCCCTTCCGTGGAGGCCCGTTTGGGCACAGGGACCTCCGCGTGGGAGCTACTGGGTAAGTATGGCAGTCCCTTAGGTAGGCCTCAGTGACCAAGGCTCTCTGGCTCATGCCTAGCTGTGTAAAGAAGTGTGGCAAACGTACGTACTGCTCCTCAGGCTGGGCGCACAGCCTAGCTTTCGCTTCTATGAGAGTGCTGTCCCGAGTCTCTTCCTGGAGCCAGTCGTCAGCACGGTGCCTTTTGGCACTGCGGTTCTCTTTCAGTCAAGGAGGCCGTTCGACTGGCAAAGGGAGTCTGCGCAGCACTGCTTTCGCGAGGCTCTTTGACGACTGGGGCACTCAACCCAGGCAAGCCAGAGAGCAGTACGTTGCCCTTGCTCTGAATGTGAAGAGCTTTCTCCAGGGGCCTGTTTAGGCTAAGGTTCCTCAGAAGCCAGGAGCCGCCGTTCCGGCACGGAGAGAAGTCATCCTGCGAAATTGGCGAACGAGCTCCTATCCTGTGTGCCCCCAGGAGCGTCGCAGAGTTAAGGCACTCCGTGGTGGAGTCTGGCCTCATGGAAACCACTGCACACCCTACTCCCCCGACGTGAAACGCTGGAACTTACCTTGAGGCCTGAGGTCACCTTTCGTTTGGCCGGAGCTGAACATGTAGTGCCGTGGGAGGAGTTTCTAGCAAGGTATTGCCAGCACGGTGTTCCGCTTTGAGAGAACACGCAGCCTCGGCCCACAACGACAATCCTGCCGTGCAGAGACGTCGGGCCGCTAGTGCTGTTCGGGCAGCTTTGAAGCCAAGCGCACGGCGCCTCCAAACGGGGAGAAAGCGTACTCTCCCATCCGCGTCCCACTTTCAAGCTGAATGACGCAGCATGTTTCTCGGGAGGCTCTGCTGAGCTACCTAGTACAAGGGAGAGAGTGCCTGCCTCTGCCGAGAAAGGTTTTGACGTGGGGATTGCTGGACGTGCGGAAGAGCGTTCCCCAGGCCGTGCCAAGTTTAGGCTTTGTTGATTCTGGATGTTCCCAAGGGTCCAGAATTGTCCCTGGGAAAGCTGTCCTTTTTCTCTTTCTCTGGCTGGAAGTAAACATCTGGCAACAGACTGCCGTACGCAGGCGTCCTTGGGGAGCCCGCCCCCCCGGTTTCCTTTGGGACGCACATTGGTGTCTCACAGAAGAGCCCGCATTCCCAATTGGGGGCACACCAGCGTGGAATGTAAGGCTGTTTAGAACGGCGTACCTTGAGGCCGTGTGAAGGCCGTACAAACGAGAGCTTTCGAGCGAACAGGGCAGCGCTTCGTCATCGTCGTTGCACGTTCTCGGAGCTTAATCAAACGAATGCATTTACTTCCTGTGGCTCAAACGCCAGAGAGGAGTTGCAAGGCATCCAGTGCCCTTTGACAGTTGTTACAACGAACGTGAGTGCACGGTGTCTCGTGAAATAAAGCCCTAGCACTGTTGAGGCCCTCCGTTAACGCACGCTTCTTCGCTCCTATGGCACTCCGAGGTGTTCCTGCCGGGGGAAATCTGGACTTTTGCTTGAGGCCGGGGTGGGGCGAGGGGGACTCACAGTTCTTGTGCCGGCGAGCTCCCGAGCGCTCCGGCTGAAGCTCCCAGCAAGGAACTGAGAGCAGCAGGCCTCACACGCGTAAACTCAGACTTCTGCTGTCACGAGTAAACTCAGACTTCTTGTGGGAGGCCTTCCGGCAGCAAAGAGAAGGTGGGCGCGAGCAGTGTACTTCAGGCAGCTTAGGACCCGCCCCTGTCTCGTTTACCACGGAGGGGAATAAGGTTTAGCCAGGGTCGCCCAGCTTCAAACCGGAGCTCCTATAGGGATCCTCAGCGGTTTCTGATTACCTCAAGGAAACACAACGGGAGGAACAGGGCCCTTCCGTGGAGGCCCGTTTGGGCACAGGGACCTCCGCGTGGGAGCTACTGGGTAAGTATGGCAGTCCCTTAGGTAGGCCTCAGTGACCAAGGCTCTCTGGCTCATGCCTAGCTGTGTAAAGAAGTGTGGCAAACGTACGTACTGCTCCTCAGGCTGGGCGCACAGCCTAGCTTTCGCTTCTATGAGAGTGCTGTCCCGAGTCTCTTCCTGGAGCCAGTCGTCAGCACGGTGCCTTTTGGCACTGCGGTTCTCTTTCAGTCAAGGAGGCCGTTCGACTGGCAAAGGGAGTCTGCGCAGCACTGCTTTCGCGAGGCTCTTTGACGACTGGGGCACTCAACCCAGGCAAGCCAGAGAGCAGTACGTTGCCCTTGCTCTGAATGTGAAGAGCTTTCTCCAGGGGCCTATTTAGGCTAAGGTTCCTCAGAAGCCAGGAGCCGCCGTTCCGGCACGGAGAGAAGTCATCCTGCGAAATTGGCGAACGAGCTCCTATCCTGTGTGCCCCCAGGAGCGTCGCAGAGTTAAGGCACTCCGTGGTGGAGTCTGGCCTCATGGAAACCACTGCACACCCAACTCCCCCGACGTGAAACGCTGGAACTTACCTTGAGGCCTGAGGTCACCTTTCGTTTGGCCGGAGCTGAACATGTAGTGCCGTGGGAGGAGTTTCTAGCAAGGTATTGCCAGCACGGTGTTCCGCTTTGAGAGAACACGCAGCCTCGGCCCACAACGACAATCCTGCCGTGCAGAGACGTCGGGCCGCTAGTGCTGTTCGGGCAGCTTTGAAGCCAAGCGCACGGCGCCTCCAAACGGGGAGAAAGCGTACTCTCCCATCCGCGTCCCACTTTCAAGCTGAATGACGCAGCATGTTTCTCGGGAGGCTCTGCTGAGCTACCTAGTACAAGGGAGAGAGTGCCTGCCTCTGCCGAGAAAGGTTTTGACGTGGGGATTGCTGGACGTGCGGAAGAGCGTTCCCCAGGCCGTGCCAAGTTTAGGCTTTGTTGATTCTGGATGTTCCCAAGGGTCCAGAATTGTCCCTGGGAAAGCTGTCCTTTTTCTCTTTCTCTGGCTGGAAGTAAACATCTGGCAACAGACTGCCGTACGCAGGCGTCCTTGGGGAGCCCGCCCCCCCGGTTTCCTTTGGGACGCACATTGGTGTCTCACAGAAGAGCCCGCATTCCCAATTGGGGGCACACCAGCGTGGAATGTAAGGCTGTTTAGAACGGCGTACCTTGAGGCCGTGTGAAGGCCGTACAAACGAGAGCTTTCGAGCGAACAGGGCAGCGCTTCGTCATCGTCGTTGCACGTTCTCGGAGCTTAATCAAACGAATGCATTTACTTGCTGTGGCTCAAACGCCAGAGAGGAGTTGGAAGGCATCCAGTGCCCTTTGACAGTTGTTACAACGAACGTGAGTGCACGGTGTCTCGTGAAATAAAGCCCTAGCACTGTTGAGGCCCTCCGTTAACGCACGCTTCTTCGCTCCTATGGCACTCCGAGGTGTTCCTGCCGGGAGAAATCTGGACTTTTGCTTGAGGCCGGGGTGGGGCGAGGGGGACTCACAGTTCTTGTGCCGGCGAGCTCCCGAGCGCTCCGGCTGAAGCTCCCAGCAAGGAACTGAGAGCAGCAGGCCTCACACGCGTAAAGTCAGACTTCTGCTGTCACGAGTAAACTCAGACTTCTTGTGGGAGGCCTTCCGGCAGCAAAGAGTAGGTGGGCGCGAGCAGTGTACTTCAGGCAGCTTAGGACCCGCCCCTGTCTCGTTTACCACGGAGGGGAATAAGGTTTAGCCAGGGTCGCCCAGCTTCAAACCGGAGCTCCTATAGGGATCCTCAGCGGTTTCTGATTACCTCAAGGAAACACAACGGGAGGAACAGGGCCCTTCCGTGGAGGCCCGTTTGGGCACAGGGACCTCCGCGTGGGAGCTACTGGGTAAGTATGGCAGTCCCTTAGGTAGGCCTCAGTGACCAAGGCTCTCTGGCTCATGCCTAGCTGTGTAAAGAAGTGTGGCAAACGTACGTACTGCTCCTCAGGCTGGGCGCACAGCCTAGCTTTCGCTTCTATGAGAGTGCTGTCCCGAGTCTCTTCCTGGAGCCAGTCGTCAGCACGGTGCCTTTTGGCACTGCGGTTCTCTTTCAGTCAAGGAGGCCGTTCGACTGGCAAAGGGAGTCTGCGCAGCACTGCTTTCGCGAGGCTCTTTGACGACTGGGGCACTCAACCCAGGCAAGCCAGAGAGCAGTACGTTGCCCTTGCTCTGAATGTGAAGAGCTTTCTCCAGGGGCCTGTTTAGGCTAAGGTTCCTCAGAAGCCAGGAGCCGCCGTTCCGGCAAGGAGAGAAGTCATCCTGCGAAATTGGCGAACGAGCTCCTATCCTGTGTGCCCCCAGGAGCGTCGCAGAGTTAAGGCACTCCGTGGTGGAGTCTGGCCTCATGGAAACCACTGCACACCCAACTCCCCCGACGTGAAACGCTGGAACTTACCTTGAGGGCTGAGGTCACCTTTCGTTTGGCCGGAGCTGAACATGTAGTGCCGTGGGAGGAGTTTCTAGCAAGGTATTGCCAGCACGGTTTTCCGCTTTGAGAGAACACGCAGCCTCGGCCCACAACGACAATCCTGCCGTGCAGAGACGTCGGGCCGCTAGTGCTGTTCGGGCAGCTTTGAAGCCAAGCGCACGGCGCCTCCAAACGGGGAGAAAGCGTACTCTCCCATCCGCGTCCCACTTTCAGGCTGAATGACGCAGCATGTTTCTCGGAAGGTTCTGCCGAGCTATCTAGTACAAGGGAGAGAGTGCCTGCCTCTGCCGAGAAAGGTTTTGACGTGGGGATTGCTGGACGTGCGGAAGAGCATTCCCCAGGCCGTGCCAAGTTTAGGCTTTGGTGATTCTGGATGTTCCCAAGGGTCCAGAATTGTCCCTGGGAAAGCTGTCCTTTTTCTCTTTCTCCGGCTGGAAGTAAACATCTGGCAACCGACTGCCGTACGCAGGCGTCCTGGGGGAGACCCCCCCACCCCGGTTTCCTTTGGGACGCACATTGGTGTCTCACAGAAGTGCCCGCATTCCCAATTGGGGGCACACCAGTGTGGAATGTAAGGCTGTTTAGAACGACGTACCTTGAGGCCGTGTGAAGGCTGTACAAACGAGAGCTTTCGAGCGAACAGGGCAGCGCTTCGTCATCGTCGTTGCACGTTCACGGAGCTTAATCAAACGAATGCATTTACTTCCTGTGGCTCAAACGCCAGAGAGGAGTTGGAAGGCATCCAGTGCCCTTTGACAGTTGTTACAACGAACGTGAGTGCACGGTGTCTCGTGAAATAAAGCCCTAGCACTGTTGAGGCCCTCCGTTAACGCATGCTTCTTCGCTCCTATGGCACTCCGAGGTGTTCCTGACGGGGGAAATCTGGACTTTTGCTTGAGGCCGGGGTGGGGCGAGGGGACTCACAGTTCTTGTGCCGGCGAGCTCCCGAGCGCTCCTGCTGAAGCTCCCAGCAAGGAACTGAGAGCAGCAGGCCTCACACGCGTAAACTCAGACTTCTGCTGTCACGAGTAAACTCAGACTTCTTGTGGGAGGCCTTCCGGCAGCAAAGAGAAGGTGGGCGCGAGCAGTGTACTTCAGGCAGCTTAGGACCCGCCCCTGTCTCGTTTACCACGGAGGGGAATAAGGTTTAGCCAGGGTCGCCCAGCTTCAAACCGGAGCTCCTATAGGGATCCTCAGCGGTTTCTGATTACCTCAAGGAAACACAACGGGAGGAACAGGGCCCTTCCGTGGAGGCCCGTTTGGGCACAGGGACCTCCGCGTGGGAGCTACTGGGTAAGTATGGCAGTCCCTTAGGTAGGCCTCAGTGACCAAGGCTCTCTGGCTCATGCCTAGCTGTGTAAAGAAGTGTGGCAAACGTACGTACTGCTCCTCAGGCTGGGCGCACAGCCTAGCTTTCGCTTCTATGAGAGTGCTGTCCCGAGTCTCTTCCTGGAGCCAGTCGTCAGCACGGTGCCTTTTGGCACTGCGGTTCTCTTTCAGTCAAGGAGGCCGTTCGACTGGCAAAGGGAGTCTGCGCAGCACTGCTTTCGCGAGGCTCTTTGACGACTGGGGCACTCAACCCAGGCAAGCCAGAGAGCAGTACGTTGCCCTTGCTCTGAATGTGAAGAGCTTTCTCCAGGGGCCTGTTTAGGCTAAGGTTCCTCAGAAGCCAGGAGCCGCCGTTCCGGCACGGAGAGAAGTCATCCTGCGAAATTGGCGAACGAGCTCCTATCCTGTGTGCCCCCAGGAGCGTCGCAGAGTTAAGGCACTCCGTGGTGGAGTCTGGCCTCATGGAAACCACTGCACACCCAACTCCCCCGACGTGAAACGCTGGAACTTACCTTGAGGCCTGAGGTCACCTTTCGTTTGGCCGGAGCTGAACATGTAGTGCCGTGGGAGGAGTTTCTAGCAAGGTTTTGCCAGCACGGTGTTCCGCTTTGAGAGAACACGCAGCCTCGGCCCACAACGACAATCCTGCCGTGCAGAGACGTCGGGCCGCTAGTGCTGTTCGGGCAGCTTTGAAGCCAAGCGCACGGCGCCTCCAAACGGGGAGAAAGCGTACTCTCCCATCCGCGTCCCACTTTCAAGCTGAATGACGCAGCATGTTTCTCGGGAGGCTCTGCCGAGCTATCTAGTACAAGGGAGAGAGTGCCTGCCTCTGCCGAGAAAGGTTTTGACGTGGGGATTGCTGGACGTGCGGAAGAGCGTTCCCCAGGCCGTGCCAAGTTTAGGCTTTGTTGATTCTGGATGTTCCCAAGGGTCCAGAATTGTCCCTGGGAAAGCTGTCCTTTTTCTCTTTCTCTGGCTGGAAGTAAACATCTGGCAACAGACTGCCGTACGCAGGCGTCCTTGGGGAGCCCGCCCCCCCGGTTTCCTTTGGGACGCACATTGGTGTCTCACAGAAGAGCCCGCATTCCCAATTGGGGGCACACCAGCGTGGAATGTAAGGCTGTTTAGAACGGCGTACCTTGAGGCCGTGTGAAGGCCGTACAAACGAGAGCTTTCGAGCGAACAGGGCAGCGCTTCGTCATCGTCGTTGCACGTTCTCGGAGCTTAATCAAACGAATGCATTTACTTCCTGTGGCTCAAAAGCCAGAGAGGAGTTGGAAGGCATCCAGTGCCCTTTGACAGTTGTTACAACGAACGTGAGTGCACGGTGTCTCGTGAAATAAAGCCCTAGCACTGTTGAGGCCCTCCGTTAACGCACGCTTCTTCGCTCCTATGGCACTCCGAGGTGTTCCTGCCGGGGGAAATCTGGACTTTTGCTTGAGGCCGGGGTGGGGCGAGGGGACTCACAGTTCTTGTGCCGGCGAGCTCCCGAGCGCTCCGGCTGAAGCTCCCAGCAAGGAACTGAGAGCAGCAGGCCTCACACGCGTAAAGTCAGACTTCTGCTGTCACGAGTAAACTCAGACTTCTTGTGGGAGGCCTTCCGGCAGCAAAGAGAAGGTGGGCGAGAGCAGTGTACTTCAGGCAGCTTAGGACCCGCCCCTGTCTCGTTTACCACGGAGGGGAATAAGGTTTAGCCAGGGTCGCCCAGCTTCAAACCGGAGCTCCTATAGGGATCCTCAGCGGTTTCTGATTACCTCAAGGAAACACAACGGGAGGAACAGGGCCCTTCCGTGGAGGCCCGTTTGGGCACAGGGACCTCCGCGTGGGAGCTACTGGGTAAGTATGGCAGTCCCTTAGGTAGGCCTCAGTGACCAAGGCTCTCTGGCTCATGCCTAGCTGTGTAAAGAAGTGTGGCAAACGTACGTACTGCTCCTCAGGCTGGGCGCACAGCCTAGCTTTCGCTTCTATGAGAGTGCTGTCCCGAGTCTCTTCCTGGAGCCAGTCGTCAGCACGGTGCCTTTTGGCACTGCGGTTCTCTTTCAGTCAAGGAGGCCGTTCGACTGGCAAAGGGAGTCTGCGCAGCACTGCTTTCGCGAGGCTCTTTGACGACTGGGGCACTCAACCCAGGCAAGCCAGAGAGCAGTACGTTGCCCTTGCTCTGAATGTGAAGAGCTTTCTCCGGGGGCCTGTTTAGGCTAAGGTTCCTCAGAAGCCAGGAGCCGCCGTTCCGGCACGGAGAGAAGTCATCCTGCGAAATTGGCGAACGAGCTCCTATCCTGTGTGCCCCCAGGAGCGTCGCAGAGTTAAGGCACTCCGTGGTGGAGTCTGGCCTCATGGAAACCACTGCACACCCAACTCCCCCGACGTGAAACGCTGGAACTTACCTTGAGGCCTGAGGTCACCTTTCGTTTGGCCGGAGCTGAACATGTAGTGCCGTGGGAGGAGTTTCTAGCAAGGTTTTGCCAGCACGGTGTTCCGCTTTGAGAGAACACGCAGCCTCGGCCCACAACGACAATCCTGCCGTGCAGAGACGTCGGGCCGCTAGTGCTGTTCGGGCAGCTTTGAAGCCAAGCGCACGGCGCCTCCAAACGGGGAGAAAGCGTACTCTCCCATCCGCGTCCCACTTTCAGGCTGAATGACGCAGCATGTTTCTCGGAAGGTTCTGCCGAGCTATCTAGTACAAGGGAGAGAGTGCCTGCCTCTGCCGAGAAAGGTTTTGACGTGGGGATTGCTGGACGTGCGGAAGAGCGTTCTCCAGGCCGTGCCAAGTTTAGGCTTTGGTGATTCTGGATGTTCCCAAGGGTCCAGAATTGTCCATGGGAAAGCTGTCCTTTTTCTCTTTCTCCGGCTAGAAGTAAACATCTGGCAACCGACTGCCGTACGCAGGCGTCCTGGGGGAGACCCCCCCACCCCGGTTTCCTTTGGGACGCACATTGGTGTCTCACAGAAGTGCCCGCATTCCCAATTGGGGGCACACCAGTGTGGAATGTAAGGCTGTTTAGAACGACGTACCTTGAGGCCGTGTGAAGGCCGTACAAACGAGAGCTTTCGAGCGAACAGGGCAGCGCTTCGTCATCGTCGTTGCACGTTCACGGAGCTTAATCAAACGAATGCATTTACTTCCTGTGGCTCAAACGCCAGAGAGGAGTTGGAAGGCATCCAGTGCCCTTTGACAGTTGTTACAACGAACGTGAGTGCACGGTGTCTCGTGAAATAAAGCCCTAGCACTGTTGAGGCCCTCCGTTAACGCACGCTTCTTCGCTCCTATGGCACTCCGAGGTGTTCCTGACGGGGGAAATCTGGACTTTTGATTGAGGCTGGGGTGGGGCGAGGGGGACTCACAGTTCTTGTGCCGGCGAGCTCCCGAGCGCTCCGGCTGAAGCTCCCAGCAAGGAACTGAGAGCAGCAGGCCTCACACGCGTAAAGTCAGACTTCTGCTGTCACGAGTAAACTCAGACTTCTTGTGGGAGGCCTTCCGGCAGCAAAGAGAAGGTGGGCGCGAGCAGTGTACTTCAGGCAGCTTAGGACCCGCCCCTGTCTCGTTTACCACGGAGGGGAATAAGGTTTAGCCAGGGTCGCCCAGCTTCAAACCGGAGCTCCTATAGGGATCCTCAGCGGTTTCTGATTACCTCAAGGAAACACAACGGGAGGAACAGGGCCCTTCCGTGGAGGCCCGTTTGGGCACAGGGACCTCCGCGTGGGAGCTACTGGGTAAGTATGGCAGTCCCTTAGGTAGGCCTCAGTGACCAAGGCTCTCTGGCTCATGCCTAGCTGTGTAAAGAAGTGTGGCAAACGTACGTACTGCTCCTCAGGCTGGGCGCACAGCCTAGCTTTCGCTTCTATGAGAGTGCTGTCCCGAGTCTCTTCCTGGAGCCAGTCGTCAGCACGGTGCCTTTTGGCACTGCGGTTCTCTTTCAGTCAAGGAGGCCGTTCGACTGGCAAAGGGAGTCTGCGCAGCACTGCTTTCGCGAGGCTCTTTGACGACTGGGGCACTCAACCCAGGCAAGCCAGAGAGCAGTACGTTGCCCTTGCTCTGAATGTGAAGAGCTTTCTCCGGGGGCCTGTTTAGGCTAAGGTTCCTCAGAAGCCAGGAGCCGCCGTTCCGGCACGGAGAGAAGTCATCCTGCGAAATTGGCGAACGAGCTCCTATCCTGTGTGCCCCCAGGAGCGTCGCAGAGTTAAGGCACTCCGTGGTGGAGTCTGGCCTCATGGAAACCACTGCACACCCAACTCCCCCGACGTGAAACGCTGGAACTTACCTTGAGGGCTGAGGTCACCTTTCGTTTGGCCGGAGCTGAACATGTAGTGCCGTGGGAGGAGTTTCTAGCAAGGTATTGCCAGCACGGTTTTCCGCTTTGAGAGAACACGCAGCCTCGGCCCACAACGACAATCCTGCCGTGCAGAGACGTCGGGCCGCTAGTGCTGTTCGGGCATCTTTGAAGCCAAGCGCACGGCGCCTCCAAACGGGGAGAAAGCGTACTCTCCCATCCGCGTCCCACTTTCAGGCTGAATGACGCAGCATGTTTCTCGGAAGGTTCTGCCGAGCTATCTAGTACAAGGGAGAGAGTGCCTGCCTCTGCCGAGAAAGGTTTTGACGTGGGGATTGCTGGACGTGCGGAAGAGCGTTCTCCAGGCCGTGCCAAGTTTAGGCTTTGGTGATTCTGGATGTTCCCAAGGGTCCAGAATTGTCCATGGGAAAGCTGTCCTTTTTCTCTTTCTCCGGCTAGAAGTAAACATCTGGCAACCGACTGCCGTACGCAGGCGTCCTGGGGGAGACCCCCCCACCCCGGTTTCCTTTGGGACGCACATTGGTGTCTCACAGAAGTGCCCGCATTCCCAATTGGGGGCACACCAGTGTGGAATGTAAGGCTGTTTAGAACGACGTACCTTGAGGCCGTGTGAAGGCCGTACAAACGAGAGCTTTCGAGCGAACAGGGCAGCGCTTCGTCATCGTCGTTGCACGTTCACGGAGCTTAATCAAACGAATGCATTTACTTCCTGTGGCTCAAACGCCAGAGAGGAGTTGGAAGGCATCCAGTGCCCTTTGACAGTTGTTACAACGAACGTGAGTGCACGGTGTCTCGTGAAATAAAGCCCTAGCACTGTTGAGGCCCTCCGTTAACGCACGCTTCTTCGCTCCTATGGCACTCCGAGGTGTTCCTGACGGGGGAAATCTGGACTTTTGATTGAGGCTGGGGTGGGGCAAGGGGGACTCACAGTTCTTGTGCCGGCGAGCTCCCGAGCGCTCCGGCTGAAGCTCCCAGCAAGGAACTGAGAGCAGCAGGCCTCACACGCGTAAAGTCAGACTTCTGCTGTCACGAGTAAACTCAGACTTCTTGTGGGAGGCCTTCCGGCAGCAAAGAGAAGGTGGGCGCGAGCAGTGTACTTCAGGCAGCTTAGGACCCGCCCCTGTCTCGTTTACCACGGAGGGGAATAAGGTTTAGCCAGGGTCGCCCAGCTTCAAACCGGAGCTCCTATAGGGATCCTCAGCGGTTTCTGATTACCTCAAGGAAACACAACGGGAGGAACAGGGCCCTTCCGTGGAGGCCCGTTTGGGCACAGGGACCTCCGCGTGGGAGCTACTGGGTAAGTATGGCAGTCCCTTAGGTAGGCCTCAGTGACCAAGGCTCTCTGGCTCATGCCTAGCTGTGTAAAGAAGTGTGGCAAACGTACGTACTGCTCCTCAGGCTGGGCGCACAGCCTAGCTTTCGCTTCTATGAGAGTGCTGTCCCGAGTCTCTTCCTGGAGCCAGTCGTCAGCACGGTGCCTTTTGGCACTGCGGTTCTCTTTCAGTCAAGGAGGCCGTTCGACTGGCAAAGGGAGTCTGCGCAGCACTGCTTTCGCGAGGCTCTTTGACGACTGGGACACTCAACCCAGGCAAGCCAGAGAGCAGTACGTTGCCCTTGCTCTGAATGTGAAGAGCTTTCTCCAGGGGCCTGTTTAGGCTAAGGTTCCTCAGAAGCCAGGAGCCGCCGTTCCGGCAAGGAGAGAAGTCATCCTGCGAAATTGGCGAACGAGCTCCTATCCTGTGTGCCCCCAGGAGCGTCGCAGAGTTAAGGCACTCCGTGGTGGAGTCTGGCCTCATGGAAACCACTGCACACCCAACTCCCCCGACGTGAAACGCTGGAACTTACCTTGAGGGCTGAGGTCACCTTTCGTTTGGCCGGAGCTGAACATGTAGTGCCGTGGGAGGAGTTTCTAGCAAGGTATTGCCAGCACGGTTTTCCGCTTTGAGAGAACACGCAGCCTCGGCCCACAACGACAATCCTGCCGTGCAGAGACGTCGGGCCGCTAGTGCTGTTCGGGCAGCTTTGAAGCCAAGCGCACGGCGCCTCCAAACGGGGAGAAAGCGTACTCTCCCATCCGCGTCCCACTTTCAGGCTGAATGACGCAGCATGTTTCTCGGAAGGTTCTGCCGAGCTATCTAGTACAAGGGAGAGAGTGCCTGCCTCTGCCGAGAAAGGTTTTGACGTGGGGATTGCTGGACGTGCGGAAGAGCGTTCCCCAGGCCGTGCCAAGTTTAGGCTTTGGTGATTCTGGATGTTCCCAAGGGTCCAGAATTGTCCCTGGGAAAGCTGTCCTTTTTCTCTTTCTCCGGCTGGAAGTAAACATCTGGCAACCGACTGCCGTACGCAGGCGTCCCGGGGGAGACCCCCCCCCCCTGTTTCCTTTGGGACGCACATTGGTGTCTCACAGAAGTGCCCGCATTCCCAATTGGGGGCACACCAGTGTGGAATGTAAGGCTGTTTAGAACGACGTACCTTGAGGCCGTGTGAAGGCCGTACAAACGAGAGCTTTCGAGCGAACAGGGCAGCGCTTCGTCATCGTCGTTGCACGTTCACGGAGCTTAATCAAACGAATGCATTTACTTCCTGTGGCTCAAACGCCAGAGAGGAGTTGGAAGGCATCCAGTGCCCTTTGACAGTTGTTACAACGAACGTGAGTGCACGGTGTCTCGTGAAATAAAGCCCTAGCACTGTTGAGGCCCTCCGTTAACGCACGCTTCTTCGCTCCTATGGCACTCCGAGGTGTTCCTGACGGGGGAAATCTGGACTTTTGATTGAGGCTGGGGTGGGGCGAGGGGGACTCACAGTTCTTGTGCCGGCGAGCTCCCGAGCGCTCCGGCTGAAGCTCCCAGCAAGGAACTGAGAGCAGCAGGCCTCACACGCGTAAACTCAGACTTCTGCTTTCACGAGTAAACTCAGACTTCTTGTGGGAGGCCTTCCGGCAGCAAAGAGAAGGTGGGCGCGAGCAGTGTACTTCAGGCAGCTTAGGACCCACCCCTGTCTCGTTTACCTCGGAGGGGAATAAGGTTTAGTCAGGGTCGCCCAGCTTCAAACCGGAGCTCCTATAGGGATCCTCAGCGGTTTCTGATTACCTCAAGGAAACACAACGGGAGGAACAGGGCCCTTCCGTGGAGGCCCGTTTGGGCACAAGGACCTCCGCGTGGGAGCTACTGGGTAAGTATGGCAGTCCCTTAGGTAGGCCTCAGTGACCAAGGCTCTCTGGCTCATGCCTAGCTGTGTAAAGAAGTGTGGCAAACGTACGTACTGCTCCTCAGGCTGGGCACACAGCCTAGCTTTCGCTTCTATGAGAGTGCTGTCCCGAGTCTCTTCCTGGAGCCAGTCGTCAGCACGGTGCCTTTTGGCACTGCGGTTCTCTTTCAGTCAAGGAGGCCGTTCGACTGGCAAAGGGAGTCTGCGCAGCACTGCTTTCGCGAGGCTCTTTGACGACTGGGGCACTCAACCCAGGCAAGCCAGAGAGCAGTACGTTGCCCTTGCTCTGAATGTGAAGAGCTTTCTCCAGGGGCCTGTTTAGGCTAAGGTTCCTCAGAAGCCAGGAGCCGCCGTTCCGGCACGGAGAGAAGTCATCCTGCGAAATTGGCGAACGAGCTCCTATCCTGTGTGCCCCCAGGAGCGTCGCAGAGTTAAGGCACTCCGTGGTGGAGTCTGGCCTCATGGAAACCACTGCACACCCTACTCCCCAGACGTGAAACGCTGGAACTTACCTTGAGGCCTGAGGTCACCTTTCGTTTGGCCGGAGCTGAACATGTAGTGCCGTGGGAGGAGTTTCTAGCAAGGTATTGCCAGCACGGTGTTCCGCTTTGAGACAACACGCAGCCTCGGCCCACAACGACAATCCTGCCGTGCAGAGACGTCGGGCCGCTAGTGCTGTTCGGGCAGCTTTGAAGCCAAGCGCACGGCGCCTCCAAACGGGGAGAAAGCGTACTCTCCCATCCGCGTCCCACTTTCAAGCTGAATGACGCAGCATGTTTCTCGGGAGGCTCTGCTGAGCTACCTAGTACAAGGGAGAGAGTGCCTGCCTCTGCCGAGAAAGGTTTTGACGTGGGGATTGCTGGACGTGCGGAAGAGCGTTCCCCAGGCCGTGCCAAGTTTAGGCTTTGTTGATTCTGGATGTTCCCAAGGGTCCAGAATTGTCCCTGGGAAAGCTGTCCTTTTTCTCTTTCTCTGGCTGGAAGTAAACATCTGGCAACAGACTGCCGTACGCAGGCGTCCTTGGGGAGCCCGCCCCCCCGGTTTCCTTTGGGACGCACATTGGTGTCTCACAGAAGAGCCCGCATTCCCAATTGGGGGCACACCAGCGTGGAATGTAAGGCTGTTTAGAACGGCGTACCTTGAGGCCGTGTGAAGGCCGTACAAACGAGAGCTTTCGAGCGAACAGGGCAGCGCTTCGTCATCGTCGTTGCACGTTCTCGGAGCTTAATCAAACGAATGCATTTACTTCCTGTGGCTCAAACGCCAGAGAGGAGTTGGAAGGCATCCAGTGCCCTTTGACAGTTGTTACAACGAACGTGAGTGCACGGTGTCTCGTGAAATAAAGCCCTAGCACTGTTGAGGCCCTCCGTTAACGCACGCTTCTTCGCTCCTATGGCACTCCGAGGTGTTCCTGCCGGGGGAAATCTGGACTTTTGCTTGAGGCCGGGGTGGGGCGAGGGGGACTCACAGTTCTTGTGCCGGCGAGCTCCCGAGCGCTCCGGCTGAAGCTCCCAGCAAGGAACTGAGAGCAGCAGGCCTCACACGCGTAAACTCAGACTTCTGCTGTCACGAGTAAACTCAGACTTCTTGTGGGAGGCCTTCCGGCAGCAAAGAGAAGGTGGGCGTGAGCAGTGTACTTCAGGCAGCTTAGGACCCGCCCCTGTCTCGTTTACCACGGAGGGGAATAAGGTTTAGCCAGGGTCGCCCAGCTTCAAACCGGAGCTCCTATAGGGATCCTCAGCGGTTTCTGATTACCTCAAGGAAACACAACGGGAGGAACAGGGCCCTTCCGTGGAGGCCCGTTTGGGCACAGGGACCTCCGCGTGGGAGCTACTGGGTAAGTATGGCAGTCCCTTAGGTAGGCCTCAGTGACCAAGGCTCTCTGGCTCATGCCTAGCTGTGTAAAGAAGTGTGGCAAACGTACGTACTGCTCCTCAGGCTGGGCGCACAGCCTAGCTTTCGCTTCTATGAGAGTGCTGTCCCGAGTCTCTTCCTGGAGCCAGTCGTCAGCACGGTGCCTTTTGGCACTGCGGTTCTCTTTCAGTCAAGGAGGCCGTTCGACTGGCAAAGGGAGTCTGCGCAGCACTGCTTTCGCGAGGCTCTTTGACGACTGGGGCACTCAACCCAGGCAAGCCAGAGAGCAGTACGTTGCCCTTGCTCTGAATGTGAAGAGCTTTCTCCAGGGGCCTGTTTAGGCTAAGGTTCCTCAGAAGCCAGGAGCCGCCGTTCCGGCACGGAGAGAAGTCATCCTGCGAAATTGGCGAACGAGCTCCTATCCTGTGTGCCCCCAGGAGCGTCGCAGAGTTAAGGCACTCCGTGGTGGAGTCTGGCCTCATGGAAACCACTGCACACCCAACTCCCCCGACGTGAAACGCTGGAACTTACCTTGAGGCCTGAGGTCACCTTTCGTTTGGCCGGAGCTGAACATGTAGTGCCGTGGGAGGAGTTTCTAGCAAGGTATTGCCAGCACGGTGTTCCGCTTTGAGAGAACACGCAGCCTCGGCCCACAACGACAATCCTGCCGTGCAGAGACGTCGGGCCGCTAGTGCTGTTCGGGCAGCTTTGAAGCCAAGCGCACGGCGCCTCCAAACGGGGAGAAAGCGTACTCTCCCATCCGCGTCCCACTTTCAAGCTGAATGACGCAGCATGTTTCTCGGGAGGCTCTGCTGAGCTACCTAGTACAAGGGAGAGAGTGCCTGCCTCTGCCGAGAAAGGTTTTGACGTGGGGATTGCTGGACGTGCGGAAGAGCGTTCCCCAGGCCGTGCCAAGTTTCGGCTTTGTTGATTCTGGATGTTCCCAAGGGTCCAGAATTGTCCCTGGGAAAGCTGTCCTTTTTCTCTTTCTCTGGCTGGAAGTAAACATCTGGCAACAGACTGCCGTACGCAGGCGTCCTTGGGGAGCCCGCCCCCCCGGTTTCCTTTGGGACGCACATTGGTGTCTCACAGAAGAGCCCGCATTCCCAATTGGGGGCACACCAGCGTGGAATGTAAGGCTGTTTAGAACGGCGTACCTTGAGGCCGTGTGAAGGCCGTACAAACGAGAGCTTTCGAGCGAACAGGGCAGCGCTTCGTCATCGTCGTTGCACGTTCTCGGAGCTTAATCAAACGAATGCATTTACTTCCTGTGGCTCAAACGCCAGAGAGGAGTTGGAAGGCATCCAGTGCCCTTTGACAGTTGTTACAACGAACGTGAGTGCACGGTGTCTCGTGAAATAAAGCCCTAGCACTGTTGAGGCCCTCCGTTAACGCACGCTTCTTCGCTCCTATGGCACTCCGAGGTGTTCCTGCCGGGAGAAATCTGGACTTTTGCTTGAGGCCGGGGTGGGGCGAGGGGGACTCACAGTTCTTGTGCCGGCGAGCTCCCGAGCGCTCCGGCTGAAGCTCCCAGCAAGGAACTGAGAGCAGCAGGCCTCACACGCGTAAAGTCAGACTTCTGCTGTCACGAGTAAACTCAGACTTCTTGTGGGAGGCCTTCCGGCAGCAAAGAGAAGGTGGGCGCGAGCAGTGTACTTCAGGCAGCTTAGGACCCGCCCCTGTCTCGTTTACCACGGAGGGGAATAAGGTTTAGCCAGGGTCGCCCAGCTTCAAACCGGAGCTCCTATAGGGATCCTCAGCGGTTTCTGATTACCTCAAGGAAACACAACGGGAGGAACAGGGCCCTTCCGTGGAGGCCCGTTTGGGCACAGGGACCTCCGCGTGGGAGCTACTGGGTAAGTATGGCAGTCCCTTAGGTAGGCCTCAGTGACCAAGGCTCTCTGGCTCATGCCTAGCTGTGTAAAGAAGTGTGGCAAACGTACGTACTGCTCCTCAGGCTGGGCGCACAGCCTAGCTTTCGCTTCTATGAGAGTGCTGTCCCGAGTCTCTTCCTGGAGCCAGTCGTCAGCACGGTGCCTTTTGGCACTGCGGTTCTCTTTCAGTCAAGGAGGCCGTTCGACTGGCAAAGGGAGTCTGCGCAGCACTGCTTTCGCGAGGCTCTTTGACGACTGGGGCACTCAACCCAGGCAAGCCAGAGAGCAGTACGTTGCCCTTGCTCTGAATGTGAAGAGCTTTCTCCAGGGGCCTGTTTAGGCTAAGGTTCCTCAGAAGCCAGGAGCCGCCGTTCCGGCAAGGAGAGAAGTCATCCTGCGAAATTGGCGAACGAGCTCCTATCCTGTGTGCCCCCAGGAGCGTCGCAGAGTTAAGGCACTCCGTGGTGGAGTCTGGCCTCATGGAAACCACTGCACACCCAACTCCCCCGACGTGAAACGCTGGAACTTACCTTGAGGGCTGAGGTCACCTTTCGTTTGGCCGGAGCTGAACATGTAGTGCCGTGGGAGGAGTTTCTAGCAAGGTATTGCCAGCACGGTTTTCCGCTTTGAGAGAACACGCAGCCTCGGCCCACAACGACAATCCTGCCGTGCAGAGACGTCGGGCCGCTAGTGCTGTTCGGGCAGCTTTGAAGCCAAGCGCACGGCGCCTCCAAACGGGGAGAAAGCGTACTCTCCCATCCGCGTCCCACTTTCAGGCTGAATGACGCAGCATGTTTCTCGGAAGGTTCTGCCGAGCTATCTAGTACAAGGGAGAGAGTGCCTGCCTCTGCCGAGAAAGGTTTTGACGTGGGGATTGCTGGACGTGCGGAAGAGCATTCCCCAGGCCGTGCCAAGTTTAGGCTTTGGTGATTCTGGATGTTCCCAAGGGTCCAGAATTGTCCCTGGGAAAGCTGTCCTTTTTCTCTTTCTCCGGCTGGAAGTAAACATCTGGCAACCGACTGCCGTACGCAGGCGTCCTGGGGGAGACCCCCCCACCCCGGTTTCCTTTGGGACGCACATTGGTGTCTCACAGAAGTGCCCGCATTCCCAATTGGGGGCACACCAGTGTGGAATGTAAGGCTGTTTAGAACGACGTACCTTGAGGCCGTGTGAAGGCTGTACAAACGAGAGCTTTCGAGCGAACAGGGCAGCGCTTCGTCATCGTCGTTGCACGTTCACGGAGCTTAATCAAACGAATGCATTTACTTCCTGTGGCTCAAACGCCAGAGAGGAGTTGGAAGGCATCCAGTGCCCTTTGACAGTTGTTACAACGAACGTGAGTGCACGGTGTCTCGTGAAATAAAGCCCTAGCACTGTTGAGGCCCTCCGTTAACGCATGCTTCTTCGCTCCTATGGCACTCCGAGGTGTTCCTGACGGGGGAAATCTGGACTTTTGCTTGAGGCCGGGGTGGGGCGAGGGGACTCACAGTTCTTGTGCCGGCGAGCTCCCGAGCGCTCCTGCTGAAGCTCCCAGCAAGGAACTGAGAGCAGCAGGCCTCACACGCGTAAACTCAGACTTCTGCTGTCACGAGTAAACTCAGACTTCTTGTGGGAGGCCTTCCGGCAGCAAAGAGAAGGTGGGCGCGAGCAGTGTACTTCAGGCAGCTTAGGACCCGCCCCTGTCTCGTTTACCACGGAGGGGAATAAGGTTTAGCCAGGGTCGCCCAGCTTCAAACCGGAGCTCCTATAGGGATCCTCAGCGGTTTCTGATTACCTCAAGGAAACACAACGGGAGGAACAGGGCCCTTCCGTGGAGGCCCGTTTGGGCACAGGGACCTCCGCGTGGGAGCTACTGGGTAAGTATGGCAGTCCCTTAGGTAGGCCTCAGTGACCAAGGCTCTCTGGCTCATGCCTAGCTGTGTAAAGAAGTGTGGCAAACGTACGTACTGCTCCTCAGGCTGGGCGCACAGCCTAGCTTTCGCTTCTATGAGAGTGCTGTCCCGAGTCTCTTCCTGGAGCCAGTCGTCAGCACGGTGCCTTTTGGCACTGCGGTTCTCTTTCAGTCAAGGAGGCCGTTCGACTGGCAAAGGGAGTCTGCGCAGCACTGCTTTCGCGAGGCTCTTTGACGACTGGGGCACTCAACCCAGGCAAGCCAGAGAGCAGTACGTTGCCCTTGCTCTGAATGTGAAGAGCTTTCTCCAGGGGCCTGTTTAGGCTAAGGTTCCTCAGAAGCCAGGAGCCGCCGTTCCGGCAAGGAGAGAAGTCATCCTGCGAAATTGGCGAACGAGCTCCTATCCTGTGTGCCCCCAGGAGCGTCGCAGAGTTAAGGCACTCCGTGGTGGAGTCTGGCCTCATGGAAACCACTGCACACCCAACTCCCCCGACGTGAAACGCTGGAACTTACCTTGAGGCCTGAGGTCACCTTTCGTTTGGCCGGAGCTGAACATGTAGTGCCGTGGGAGGAGTTTCTAGCAAGGTTTTGCCAGCACGGTGTTCCGCTTTGAGAGAACACGCAGCCTCGGCCCACAACGACAATCCTGCCGTGCAGAGACGTCGGGCCGCTAGTGCTGTTCGGGCAGCTTTGAAGCCAAGCGCACGGCGCCTCCAAACGGGGAGAAAGCGTACTCTCCCATCCGCGTCCCACTTTCAAGCTGAATGACGCAGCATGTTTCTCGGGAGGCTCTGCCGAGCTATCTAGTACAAGGGAGAGAGTGCCTGCCTCTGCCGAGAAAGGTTTTGACGTGGGGATTGCTGGACGTGCGGAAGAGCGTTCCCCAGGCCGTGCCAAGTTTAGGCTTTGTTGATTCTGGATGTTCCCAAGGGTCCAGAATTGTCCCTGGGAAAGCTGTCCTTTTTCTCTTTCTCTGGCTGGAAGTAAACATCTGGCAACAGACTGCCGTACGCAGGCGTCTTTGGGGAGCCCGCCCCCCCGGTTTCCTTTGGGACGCACATTGGTGTCTCACAGAAGAGCCCGCATTCCCAATTGGGGGCACACCAGCGTGGAATGTAAGGCTGTTTAGAACGGCGTACCTTGAGGCCGTGTGAAGGCCGTACAAACGAGAGCTTTCGAGCGAACAGGGCAGCGCTTCGTCATCGTCGTTGCACGTTCTCGGAGCTTAATCAAACGAATGCATTTACTTCCTGTGGCTCAAACGCCAGAGAGGAGTTGGAAGGCATCCAGTGCCCTTTGACAGTTGTTACAACGAACGTGAGTGCACGGTGTCTCGTGAAATAAAGCCCTAGCACTGTTGAGGCCCTCCGTTAACGCACGCTTCTTCGCTCCTATGGCACTCCGAGGTGTTCCTGACGGGGGAAATCTGGACTTTTGCTTGAGGCCGGGGTGGGGCGAGGGGACTCACAGTTCTTGTGCCGGCGAGCTCCCGAGCGCTCCGGCTGAAGCTCCCAGCAAGGAACTGAGAGCAGCAGGCCTCACACGCGTAAAGTCAGACTTCTGCTGTCACGAGTAAACTCAGACTTCTTGTGGGAGGCCTTCCGGCAGCAAAGAGAAGGTGGGCGCGAGCAGTGTACTTCAGGCAGCTTAGGACCCGCCCCTGTCTCGTTTACCACGGAGGGGAATAAGGTTTAGCCAGGGTCGCCCAGCTTCAAACCGGAGCTCCTATAGGGATCCTCAGCGGTTTCTGATTACCTCAAGGAAACACAACGGGAGGAACAGGGCCCTTCCGTGGAGGCCCGTTTGGGCACAGGGACCTCCGCGTGGGAGCTACTGGGTAAGTATGGCAGTCCCTTAGGTAGGCCTCAGTGACCAAGGCTCTCTGGCTCATGCCTAGCTGTGTAAAGAAGTGTGGCAAACGTACGTACTGCTCCTCAGGCTGGGCGCACAGCCTAGCTTTCGCTTCTATGAGAGTGCTGTCCCGAGTCTCTTCCTGGATCCAGTCGTCAGCACGGTGCCTTTTGGCACTGCGGTTCTCTTTCAGTCAAGGAGGCCGTTCGACTGGCAAAGGGAGTCTGCGCAGCACTGCTTTCGCGAGGCTCTTTGACGACTGGGGCACTCAACCCAGGCAAGCCAGAGAGCAGTACGTTGCCCTTGCTCTGAATGTGAAGAGCTTTCTCCGGGGGCTTGTTTAGGCTAAGGTTCCTCAGAAGCCAGGAGCCGCCGTTCCGGCACGGAGAGAAGTCATCCTGCGAAATTGGCGAACGAGCTCCTATCCTGTGTGCCCCCAGGAGCGTCGCAGAGTTAAGGCACTCCGTGGTGGAGTCTGGCCTCATGGAAACCACTGCACACCCAACTCCCCCGACGTGAAACGCTGGAACTTACCTTGAGGCCTGAGGTCACCTTTCGTTTGGCCGGAGCTGAACATGTAGTGCCGTGGGAGGAGTTTCTAGCAAGGTATTGCCAGCACGGTGTTCCGCTTTGAGAGAACACGCAGCCTCGGCCCACAACGACAATCCTGCCGTGCAGAGACGTCGGGCCGCTAGTGCTGTTCGGGCATCTTTGAAGCCAAGCGCACGGCGGCTCCAAACGGGGAGAAAGCGTACTCTCCCATCCGCGTCCCACTTTCAGGCTGAATGACGCAGCATGTTTCTCGGAAGGTTCTGCCGAGCTATCTAGTACAAGGGAGAGAGTGCCTGCCTCTGCCGAGAAAGGTTTTGACGTGGGGATTGCTGGACGTGCGGAAGAGCGTTCTCCAGGCCGTGCCAAGTTTAGGCTTTGGTGATTCTGGATGTTCCCAAGGGTCCAGAATTGTCCATGGGAAAGCTGTCCTTTTTCTCTTTCTCCGGCTAGAAGTAAACATCTGGCAACCGACTGCCGTACGCAGGCGTCCTGGGGGAGACCCCCCCACCCCGGTTTCCTTTGGGACGCACATTGGTGTCTCACAGAAGTGCCCGCATTCCCAATTGGGGGCACACCAGTGTGGAATGTAAGGCTGTTTAGAACGACGTACCTTGAGGCCGTGTGAAGGCCGTACAAACGAGAGCTTTCGAGCGAACAGGGCAGCGCTTCGTCATCGTCGTTGCACGTTCACGGAGCTTAATCAAACGAATGCATTTACTTCCTGTGGCTCAAATGCCAGAGAGGAGTTGGAAGGCATCCAGTGCCCTTTGACAGTTGTTACAACGAACGTGAGTGCACGGTGTCTCGTGAAATAAAGCCCTAGCACTGTTGAGGCCCTCCGTTAACGCACGCTTCTTCGCTCCTATGGCACTCCGAGGTGTTCCTGACGGGGGAAATCTGGACTTTTGCTTGAGGCCGGGGTGGGGCGAGGGGGACTCACAGTTCTTGTGCCGGCGAGCTCCCGAGCGCTCCGGCTGAAGCTCCCAGCAAGGAACTGAGAGCAGCAGGCCTCACACGCGTAAAGTCAGACTTCTGCTGTCACGAGTAAACTCAGACTTCTTGTGGGAGGCCTTCCGGCAGCAAAGAGAAGGTGGGCGCGAGCAGTGTACTTCAGGCAGCTTAGGACCCGCCCCTGTCTCGTTTACCACGGAGGGGAATAAGGTTTAGCCAGGGTCGCCCAGCTTCAAACCGGAGCTCCTATAGGGATCCTCAGCGGTTTCTGATTACCTCAAGGAAACACAACGGGAGGAACAGGGCCCTTCCGTGGAGGCCCGTTTGGGCACAGGGACCTCCGCGTGGGAGCTACTGGGTAAGTATGGCAGTCCCTTAGGTAGGCCTCAGTGACCAAGGCTCTCTGGCTCATGCCTAGCTGTGTAAAGAAGTGTGGCAAACGTACGTACTGCTCCTCAGGCTGGGCACACAGCCTAGCTTTCGCTTCTATGAGAGTGCTGTCCCGAGTCTCTTCCTGGAGCCAGTCGTCAGCACGGTGCCTTTTGGCACTGCGGTTCTCTTTCAGTCAAGGAGGCCGTTCGACTGGCAAAGGGAGTCTGCGCAGCACTGCTTTCGCGAGGCTCTTTGACGACTGGGGCACTCAACCCAGGCAAGCCAGAGAGCAGTACGTTGCCCTTGCTCTGAATGTGAAGAGCTTTCTCCAGGGGCCTGTTTAGGCTAAGGTTCCTCAGAAGCCAGGAGCCGCCGTTCCGGCAAGGAGAGAAGTCATCCTGCGAAATTGGCGAACGAGCTCCTATCCTGTGTGCCCCCAGGAGCGTCGCAGAGTTAAGGCACTCCGTGGTGGAGTCTGGCCTCATGGAAACCACTGCACACCCAACTCCCCCGACGTGAAACGCTGGAACTTACCTTGAGGGCTGAGGTCACCTTTCGTTTGGCCGGAGCTGAACATGTAGTGCCGTGGGAGGAGTTTCTAGCAAGGTATTGCCAGCACGGTTTTCCGCTTTGAGAGAACACGCAGCCTCGGCCCACAACGACAATCCTGCCGTGCAGAGACGTCGGGCCGCTAGTGCTGTTCGGGCAGCTTTGAAGCCAAGCGCACGGCGCCTCCAAACGGGGAGAAAGCGTACTCTCCCATCCGCGTCCCACTTTCAGGCTGAATGACGCAGCATGTTTCTCGGAAGGTTCTGCCGAGCTATCTAGTACAAGGGAGAGAGTGCCTGCCTCTGCCGAGAAAGGTTTTGACGTGGGGATTGCTGGACGTGCGGAAGAGCGTTCCCCAGGCCGTGCCAAGTTTAGGCTTTGGTGATTCTGGATGTTCCCAAGGGTCCAGAATTGTCCCTGGGAAAGCTGTCCTTTTTCTCTTTCTCCGGCTGGAAGTAAACATCTGGCAACCGACTGCCGTACGCAGGCGTCCCGGGGGAGACCCCCCCCCCGGTTTCCTTTGGGACGCACATTGGTGTCTCACAGAAGTGCCCGCATTCCCAATTGGGGGCACACCAGTGTGGAATGTAAGGCTGTTTAGAACGACGTACCTTGAGGCCGTGTGAAGGCCGTACAAACGAGAGCTTTCGAGCGAACAGGGCAGCGCTTCGTCATCGTCGTTGCACGTTCACGGAGCTTAATCAAAAGAATGCATTTACTTCCTGTGGCTCAAACGCCAGAGAGGAGTTGGAAGGCATCCAGTGCCCTTTGACAGTTGTTACAACGAACGTGAGTGCACGGTGTCTCGTGAAATAAAGCCCTAGCACTGTTGAGGCCCTCCGTTAACGCACGCTTCTTCGCTCCTATGGCACTCCGAGGTGTTCCTGACGGGGGAAATCTGGACTTTTGCTTGAGGCCGGGGTGGGGCGAGGGGACTCACAGTTCTTGTGCCGGCGAGCTCCCGAGCGCTCCTGCTGAAGCTCCCAGCAAGGAACTGAGAGCAGCAGGCCTCACACGCGTAAACTCAGACTTCTGCTGTCACGAGTAAACTCAGACTTCTTGTGGGAGGCCTTCCGGCAGCAAAGAGAAGGTGGGCGCGAGCAGTGTACTTCAGGCAGCTTAGGACCCGCCCCTGTCTCGTTTACCACGGAGGGGAATAAGGTTTAGTCAGGGTCGCCCAGCTTCAAACCGGAGCTCCTATAGGGATCCTCAGCGGTTTCTGATTACCTCAAGGAAACACAACGGGAGGAACAGGGCCCTTCCGTGGAGGCCCGTTTGGGCACAGGGACCTCCGCGTGGGAGCTACTGGGTAAGTATGGCAGTCCCTTAGGTAGGCCTCAGTGACCAAGGCTCTCTGGCTCATGCCTAGCTGTGTAAAGAAGTGTGGCAAACGTACGTACTGCTCCTCAGGCTGGGCGCACAGCCTAGCTTTCGCTTCTATGAGAGTGCTGTCCCGAGTCTCTTCCTGGAGCCAGTCGTCAGCACGGTGCCTTTTGGCACTGCGGTTCTCTTTCAGTCAAGGAGGCCGTTCGACTGGCAAAGGGAGTCTGCGCAGCACTGCTTTCGCGAGGCTCTTTGACGACTGGGGCACTCAACCCAGGCAAGCCAGAGAGCAGTACGTTGCCCTTGCTCTGAATGTGAAGAGCTTTCTCCAGGGGCCTGTTTAGGCTAAGGTTCCTCAGAAGCCAGGAGCCGCCGTTCCGGCACGGAGAGAAGTCATCCTGCGAAATTGGCGAACGAGCTCCTATCCTGTGTGCCCCCAGGAGCGTCGCAGAGTTAAGGCACTCCGTGGTGGAGTCTGGCCTCATGGAAACCACTGCACACCCAACTCCCCCGACGTGAAACGCTGGAACTTACCTTGAGGCCTGAGGTCACCTTTCGTTTGGCCGGAGCTGAACATGTAGTGCCGTGGGAGGAGTTTCTAGCAAGGTATTGCCAGCACGGTGTTCCGCTTTGAGAGAACACGCAGCCTCGGCCCACAACGACAATCCTGCCGTGCAGAGACGTCGGGCCGCTAGTGCTGTTCGGGCAGCTTTGAAGCCAAGCGCACGGCGCCTCCAAACGGGGAGAAAGCGTACTCTCCCATCCGCGTCCCACTTTCAGGCTGAATGACGCAGCATGTTTCTCGGGAGGCTCTGCTGAGCGACCTAGTACAAGGGAGAGAGTGCCTGCCTCTGCCGAGAAAGGTTTTGACGTGGGGATTGCTGGACGTGCGGAAGAGCGTTCCCCAGGCCGTGCCAAGTTTAGGCTTTGGTGATTCTGGATGTTCCCAAGGGTCCAGAATTGTCCCTGGGAAAGCTGTCCTTTTTCTCTTTCTCCGGCTGGAAGTAAACATCTGGCAACCGACTGCCGTACGCAGGCGTCCTGGGGGAGACCCCCCCACCCCGGTTTCCTTTGGGACGCACATTGGTGTCTCACAGAAGTGCCCGCATTCCCAATTGGGGGCACACCAGCGTGGAATGTAAGGCTGTTTAGAACGACGTACCTTGAGACCGTGTGAAGGCCGTACAAACGAGAGCTTTCGAGCGAACAGGGCAGCGCTTCGTCATCGTCGTTGCACGTTCTCGGAGCTTAATCAAACGAATGCATTTACTTCCTGTGGCTCAAACGCCAGAGAGGAGTTGGAAGGCATCCAGTGCCCTTTGACAGTTGTTACAACGAACGTGAGTGCACGGTGTCTCGTGAAATAAAGCCCTAGCACTGTTGAGGCCCTCCGTTAACGCACGCTTCTTCGCTCCTATGGCACTCCGAGGTGTTCCTGCCGGGGGAAATCTGGACTTTTGCTTGAGGCCGGGGTGGGGCGAGGGGGACTCACAGTTCTTGTGCCGGCGAGCTCCCGAGCGCTCCGGCTGAAGCTCCCAGCAAGGAACTGAGAGCAGCAGGCCTCACACGCGTAAACTCAGACTTCTGCTGTCACGAGTAAACTCAGACTTCTTGTGGGAGGCCTTCCGGCAGCAAAGAGAAGGTGGGCGTGAGCAGTGTACTTCAGGCAGCTTAGGACCCGCCCCTGTCTCGTTTACCACGGAGGGGAATAAGGTTTAGCCAGGGTCGCCCAGCTTCAAACCGGAGCTCCTATAGGGATCCTCAGCGGTTTCTGATTACCTCAAGGAAACACAACGGGAGGAACAGGGCCCTTCCGTGGAGGCCCGTTTGGGCACAGGGACCTCCGCGTGGGAGCTACTGGGTAAGTATGGCAGTCCCTTAGGTAGGCCTCAGTGACCAAGGCTCTCTGGCTCATGCCTAGCTGTGTAAAGAAGTGTGGCAAACGTACGTACTGCTCCTCAGGCTGGGCGCACAGCCTAGCTTTCGCTTCTATGAGAGTGCTGTCCCGAGTCTCTTCCTGGAGCCAGTCGTCAGCACGGTGCCTTTTGGCACTGCGGTTCTCTTTCAGTCAAGGAGGCCGTTCGACTGGCAAAGGGAGTCTGCGCAGCACTGCTTTCGCGAGGCTCTTTGACGACTGGGGCACTCAACCCAGGCAAGCCAGAGAGCAGTACGTTGCCCTTGCTCTGAATGTGAAGAGCTTTCTCCAGGGGCCTGTTTAGGCTAAGGTTCCTCAGAAGCCAGGAGCCGCCGTTCCGGCACGGAGAGAAGTCATCCTGCGAAACTGGCGAACGAGCTCCTATCCTGTGTGTCCCCAGGAGCGTCGCAGAGTTAAGGCACTCCGTGGTGGAGTCTGGCCTCATGGAAACCACTGCACACCCAACTCCCCCGACGTGAAACGCTGGAACTTACCTTGAGGCCTGAGGTCACCTTTCGTTTGGCCGGAGCTGAACATGTAGTGCCGTGGGAGGAGTTTCTAGCAAGGTATTGCCAGCACGGTGTTCCGCTTTGAGAGAACACGCAGCCTCGGCCCACAACGACAATCCTGCCGTGCAGAGACGTCGGGCCGCTAGTGCTGTTCGGGCAGCTTTGAAGCCAAGCGCACGGCGCCTCCAAACGGGGAGAAAGCGTACTCTCCCATCCGCGTCCCACTTTCAAGCTGAATGACGCAGCATGTTTCTCGGGAGGCTCTGCTGAGCTATCTAGTACAAGGGAGAGAGTGCCTGCCTCTGCCGAGAAAGGTTTTGACGTGGGGATTGCTGGACGTGCGGAAGAGCGTTCCCCAGGCCGTGCCAAGTTTAGGCTTTGGTGATTCTGGATGTTCCCAAGGGTCCAGAATTGTCCCTGGGAAAGCTGTCCTTTTTCTCTTTCTCCGGCTGGAAGTAAACATCTGGCAACCGACTGCCGTACGCAGGCGTCCTTGGGGATCACACCCCCGGTTTCCTTTGGGACGCACATTGGTGTCTCACAGAAGTGCCCGCATTCCCAATTGGGGGCACACCAGCGTGGAATGTAAGGCTGTTTAGAACGACGTACCTTGAGACCGTGTGAAGGCCGTACAAACGAGAGCTTTCGAGCGAACAGGGCAGCGCTTCGTCATCGTCGTTGCACGTTCTCGGAGCTTAATCAAACGAATGCATTTACTTCCTGTGGCTCAAACGCCAGAGAGGAGTTGGAAGGCATCCAGTGCCCTTTGACAGTTGTTACAACGAACGTGAGTGCACGGTGTCTCGTGAAATAAAGCCCTAGCACTGTTGAGGCCCTCCGTTAACGCACGCTTCTTCGCTCCTATGGCACTCCGAGGTGTTCCTGCCGGGGGAAATCTGGACTTTTGCTTGAGGCCGGGGTGGGGCGAGGGGACTCACAGTTCTTGTGCCGGCGAGCTCCCGAGCGCTCCGGCTGAAGCTCCCAGCAAGGAACTGAGAGCAGCAGGCCTCACACGCGTAAACTCAGACTTCTGCTGTCACGAGTAAACTCAGACTTCTTGTGGGAGGCCTTCCGGCAGCAAAGAGAAGGTGGGCGCGAGCAGTGTACTTCAGGCAGCTTAGGACCCGCCCCTGTCTCGTTTACCACGGAGGGGAATAAGGTTTAGCCAGGGTCGCCCAGCTTCAAACCGGAGCTCCTATAGGGATCCTCAGCGGTTTCTGATTACCTCAAGGAAACACAACGGGAGGAACAGGGCCCTTCCGTGGAGGCCCGTTTGGGCACAGGGACCTCCGCGTGGGAGCTACTGGGTAAGTATGGCAGTCCCTTAGGTAGGCCTCAGTGACCAAGGCTCTCTGGCTCATGCCTAGCTGTGTAAAGAAGTGTGGCAAACATACGTACTGCTCCTCAGGCTGGGCGCACAGCCTAGCTTTCGCTTCTATGAGAGTGCTGTCCCGAGTCTCTTCCTGGAGCCAGTCGTCAGCACGGTGCCTTTTGGCACTGCGGTTCTCTTTCAGTCAAGGAGGCCGTTCGACTGGCAAAGGGAGTCTGCGCAGCACTGCTTTCGCGAGGCTCTTTGACGACTGGGGCACTCAACCCAGGCAAGCCAGAGAGCAGTACGTTGCCCTTGCTCTGAATGTGAAGAGCTTTCTCCGGGGGCCTGTTTAGGCTAAGGTTCCTCAGAAGCCAGGAGCCGCCGTTCCGGCACGGAGAGAAGTCATCCTGCGAAACTGGCGAACGAGCTCCTATCCTGTGTGCCCCCAGGAGCGTCGCAGAGTTAAGGCACTCCGTGGTGGAGTCTGGCCTCATGGAAACCACTGCACACCCAACTCCCCCGACGTGAAACGCTGGAACTTACCTTGAGGGCTGAGGTCACCTTTCGTTTGGCCGGAGCTGAACATGTAGTGCCGTGGGAGGAGTTTCTAGCAAGGTATTGCCAGCACGGTTTTCCGCTTTGAGAGAACACGCAGCCTCGGCGCACAACGACAATCCTGCCATGCAGAGACGTCGGGCCGCTAGTGCTGTTCGGGCAGCTTTGAAGCCAAGCGCACGGCGCCTCCAAACGGGGAGAAAGCGTACTCTCCCATCCGCGTCCCACTTTCAGGCTGAATGACGCAGCATGTTTCTCGGAAGGTTCTGCCGAGCTATCTAGTACAAGGGAGAGAGTGCCTGCCTCTGCCGAGAAAGGTTTTGACGTGGGGATTGCTGGACGTGCGGAAGAGCGTTCCCCAGGCCGTGCCAAGTTTAGGCTTTGGTGATTCTGGATGTTCCCAAGGGTCCAGAATTGTCCCTGGGAAAGCTGTCCTTTTTCTCTTTCTCCGGCTGGAAGTAAACATCTGGCAACAGACTGCCGTACGCAGGCGTCCTTGGGGAGCCCGCCCCCCCGGTTTCCTTTGGGACGCACATTGGTGTCTCACAGAAGAGCCCGCATTCCCAATTGGGGGCACACCAGCGTGGAATGTAAGGCTGTTTAGAACGGCGTACCTTGAGGCCGTGTGAAGGCCGTACAAACGAGAGCTTTCGAGCGAACAGGGCAGCGCTTCGTCATCGTCGTTGCACGTTCTCGGAGCTTAATCAAACGAATGCATTTACTTCCTGTGGCTCAAACGCCAGAGAGGAGTTGGAAGGCATCCAGTGCCCTTTGACAGTTGTTACAACGAACGTGAGTGCACGGTGTCTCGTGAAATAAAGCCCTAGCACTGTTGAGGCCCTCCGTTAACGCACGCTTCTTCGCTCCTATGGCACTCCGAGGTGTTCCTGCCGGGGGAAATCTGGACTTTTGCTTGAGGCCGGGGTGGGGCGAGGGGGACTCACAGTTCTTGTGCCGGCGAGCTCCCGAGCGCTCCGGCTGAAGCTCCCAGCAAGGAACTGAGAGCAGCAGGCCTCACACGCGTAAACTCAGACTTCTGCTGTCACGAGTAAACTCAGACTTCTTGTGGGAGGCCTTCCGGCAGCAAAGAGAAGGTGGGCGCGAGCAGTGTACTTCAGGCAGCTTAGGACCCGCCCCTGTCTCGTTTACCACGGAGGGGAATAAGGTTTAGCCAGGGTCGCCCAGCTTCAAACCGGAGCTCCTATAGGGATCCTCAGCGGTTTCTGATTACCTCAAGGAAACACAACGGGAGGAACAGGGCCCTTCCGTGGAGGCCCGTTTGGGCACAGGGACCTCCGCGTGGGAGCTACTGGGTAAGTATGGCAGTCCCTTAGGTAGGCCTCAGTGACCAAGGCTCTCTGGCTCATGCCTAGCTGTGTAAAGAAGTGTGGCAAACGTACGTACTGCTCCTCAGGCTGGGCGCACAGCCTAGCTTTCGCTTCTATGAGAGTGCTGTCCCGAGTCTCTTCCTGGAGCCAGTCGTCAGCACGGTGCCTTTTGGCACTGCGGTTCTCTTTCAGTCAAGGAGGCCGTTCGACTGGCAAAGGGAGTCTGCGCAGCACTGCTTTTGCGAGGCTCTTTGACGACTGGGGCACTCAACCCAGGCAAGCCAGAGAGCAGTACGTTGCCCTTGCTCTGAATGTGAAGAGCTTTCTCCAGGGGCCTGTTTAGGCTAAGGTTCCTCAGAAGCCAGGAGCCGCCGTTCCGGCACGGAGAGAAGTCATCCTGCGAAATTGGCGAACGAGCTCCTATCCTGTGTGCCCCCAGGAGCGTCGCAGAGTTAAGGCACTCCGTGGTGGAGTCTGGCCTCATGGAAACCACTGCACACCCAACTCCCCCGACGTGAAACGCTGGAACTTACCTTGAGGCCTGAGGTCACCTTTCGTTTGGCCGGAGCTGAACATGTAGTGCCGTGGGAGGAGTTTCTAGCAAGGTATTGCCAGCACGGTGTTCCGCTTTGAGAGAACACGCAGCCTCGGCCCACAACGACAATCCTGCCGTGCAGAGACGTCGGGCCGCTAGTGCTGTTCGGGCAGCTTTGAAGCCAAGCGCACGGCGCCTCCAAACGGGGAGAAAGCGTACTCTCCCATCCGCGTCCCACTTTCAGGCTGAATGACGCAGCATGTTTCTCGGGAGGCTCTGCCGAGCTATCTAGTACAAGGGAGAGAGTGCCTGCCTCTGCCGAGAAAGGTTTTGACGTGGGGATTGCTGGACGTGCGGAAGAGCGTTCCCCAGGCCGTGCCAAGTTTAGGCTTTGGTGATTCTGGATGTTCCCAAGGGTCCAGAATTGTCCCTGGGAAAGCTGTCCTTTTTCTCTTTCTCCGGCTGGAAGTAAACATCTGGCAACCGACTGCCGTACGCAGGCGTCCTTGGGGAGCCCCCCCCCCCGGTTTCCTTTGGGACGCACATTGGTGTCTCACAGAAGAGCCCGCATTCCCAATTGGGGGCACACCAGCGTGGAATGTAAGGCTGTTTAGAACGGCGTACCTTGAGGCCGTGTGAAGGCCGTACAAACGAGAGCTTTCGAGCGAACAGGGCAGCGCTTCGTCATCGTCGTTGCACGTTCTCGGAGCTTAATGAAACGAATGCATTTACTTCCTGTGGCTCAAACGCCAGAGAGGAGTTGGAAGGCATCCAGTGCCCTTTGACAGTTGTTACAACGAACGTGAGTGCACGGTGTCTCGTGAAATAAAGCCCTAGCACTGTTGAGGCCCTCCGTTAACGCACGCTTCTTCGCTCCTATGGCACTCCGAGGTGTTCCTGCCGGGGGAAATCTGGACTTTTGCTTGAGGCCGGGGTGGGGCGAGGGGGACTCACAGTTCTTGTGCCGGCGAGCTCCCGAGCGCTCCGGCTGAAGCTCCCAGCAAGGAACTGAGAGCAGCAGGCCTCACACGCGTAAACTCAGACTTCTGCTGTCACGAGTAAACTCAGACTTCTTGTGGGAGGCCTTCCGGCAGCAAAGAGAAGGTGGGCGCGAGCAGTGTACTTCAGGCAGCTTAGGACCCGCCCCTGTCTCGTTTACCACGGAGGGGAATAAGGTTTAGCCAGGGTCGCCCAGCTTCAAACCGGAGCTCCTATAGGGATCCTCAGCGGTTTCTGATTACCTCAAGGAAACACAACGGGAGGAACAGGGCCCTTCCGTGGAGGCCCGTTTGGGCACAGGGACCTCCGCGTGGGAGCTACTGGGTAAGTATGGCAGTCCCTTAGGTAGGCCTCAGTGACCAAGGCTCTCTGGCTCATGCCTAGCTGTGTAAAGAAGTGTGGCAAACGTACGTACTGCTCCTCAGGCTGGGCGCACAGCCTAGCTTTCGCTTCTATGAGAGTGCTGTCCCGAGTCTCTTCCTGGAGCCAGTCGTCAGCACGGTGCCTTTTGGCACTGCGGTTCTCTTTCAGTCAAGGAGGCCATTCGACTGGCAAAGGGAGTCTGCGCAGCACTGCTTTCGCGAGGCTCTTTGACGACTGGGGCACTCAACCCAGGCAAGCCAGAGAGCAGTACGTTGCCCTTGCTCTGAATGTGAAGAGCTTTCTCCAGGGGCCTGTTTAGGCTAAGGTTCCTCAGAAGCCAGGAGCCGCCGTTCCGGCACGGAGAGAAGTCATCCTGCGAAATTGGCGAACGAGCTCCTATCCTGTGTGCCCCCAGGAGCGTCGCAGAGTTAAGGCACTCCGTGGTGGAGTCTGGCCTCATGGAAACCACTGCACACCCAACTCCCCCGACGTGAAACGCTGGAACTTACCTTGAGGCCTGAGGTCACCTTTCGTTTGGCCGGAGCTGAACATGTAGTGCCGTGGGAGGAGTTTCTAGCAAGGTATTGCCAGCACGGTGTTCCGCTTTGAGACAACACGCAGCCTCGGCCCACAACGACAATCCTGCCGTGCAGAGACGTCGGGCCGCTAGTGCTGTTCGGGCAGCTTTGAAGCCAAGCGCACGGCGCCTCCAAACGGGGAGAAAGCGTACTCTCCCATCCGCGTCCCACTTTCAAGCTGAATGACGCAGCATGTTTCTCGGGAGGCTCTGCTGAGCTATCTAGTACAAGGGAGAGAGTGCCTGCCTCTGCCGAGAAAGGTTTTGACGTGGGGATTGCTGGACGTGCGGAAGAGCGTTCCCCAGGCCGTGCCAAGTTTAGGCTTTGGTGATTCTGGATGTTCCCAAGGGTCCAGAATTGTCCCTGGGAAAGCTGTCCTTTTTCTCTTTCTCCGGCTGGAAGTAAACATCTGGCAACCGACTGCCGTACGCAGGCGTCCTTGGGGAGCCCGCCCCCCCGGTTTCCTTTGGGACGCACATTGGTGTCTCACAGAAGAGCCCGCATTCCCAATTGGGGGCACACCAGCGTGGAATGTAAGGCTGTTTAGAACGGCGTACCTTGAGGCCGTGTGAAGGCCGTACAAACGAGAGCTTTCGAGCGAACAGGGCAGCGCTTCGTCATCGTCGTTGCACGTTCTCGGAGCTTAATCAAACGAATGCATTTACTTCCTGTGGCTCAAACGCCAGAGAGGAGTTGGAAGGCATCCAGTGCCCTTTGACAGTTGTTACAACGAACGTGAGTGCACGGTGTCTCGTGAAATAAAGCCCTAGCACTGTTGAGGCCCTCCGTTAACGCACGCTTCTTCGCTCCTATGGCACTCCGAGGTGTTCCTGCCGGGGGAAATCTGGACTTTTGCTTGAGGCCGGGGTGGGGCGAGGGGACTCACAGTTCTTGTGCCGGCGAGCTCCCGAGCGCTCCGGCTGAAGCTCCCAGCAAGGAACTGAGAGCAGCAGGCCTCACACGCGTAAACTCAGACTTCTGCTGTCACGAGTAAACTCAGACTTCTTGTGCGAGGCCTTCCGGCAGCAAAGAGAAGGTGGGCGCGAGCAGTGTACTTCAGGCAGCTTAGGACCCGCCCCTGTCTCGTTTACCACGGAGGGGAATAAGGTTTAGCCAGGGTCGCCCAGCTTCAAACCGGAGCTCCTATAGGGATCCTCAGCGGTTTCTGATTACCTCAAGGAAACACAACGGGAGGAACAGGGCCCTTCCGTGGAGGCCCGTTTGGGCACAGGGACCTCCGCGTGGGAGCTACTGGGTAAGTATGGCAGTCCCTTAGGTAGGCCTCAGTGACCAAGGCTCTCTGGCTCATGCCTAGCTGTGTAAAGAAGTGTGGCAAACGTACGTACTGCTCCTCAGGCTGGGCGCACAGCCTAGCTTTCGCTTCTATGAGAGTGCTGTCCCGAGTCTCTTCCTGGAGCCAGTCGTCAGCACGGTGCCTTTTGGCACTGCGGTTCTCTTTCAGTCAAGGAGGCCGTTCGACTGGCAAAGGGAGTCTGCGCAGCACTGCTTTCGCGAGGCTCTTTGACGACTGGGGCACTCAACCCAGGCAAGCCAGAGAGCAGTACGTTGCCCTTGCTCTGAATGTGAAGAGCTTTCTCCAGGGGCCTGTTTAGGCTAAGGTTCCTCAGAAGCCAGGAGCCGCCGTTCCGGCACGGAGAGAAGTCATCCTGCGAAATTGGCGAACGAGCTCCTATCCTGTGTGCCCCCAGGAGCGTCGCAGAGTTAAGGCACTCCGTGGTGGAGTCTGGCCTCATGGAAACCACTGCACACCCAACTCCCCCGACGTGAAACGCTGGAACTTACCTTGAGGGCTGAGGTCACCTTTCGTTTGGCCGGAGCTGAACACGTAGTGCCGTGGGAGGAGTTTCTAGCAAGGTATTGCCAGCACGGTTTTCCGCTTTGAGACAACACGCAGCCTCGGCCCACAACGACAATCCTGCCGTGCAGAGACGTCGGGCCGCTAGTGCTGTTCGGGCAGCTTTGAAGCCAAGCGCACGGCGCCTCCAAACGGGGAGAAAGCGTACTCTCCCATCCGCGTCCCACTTTCAGGCTGAATGACGCAGCATGTTTCTCGGGGGGCTCTGCCGAGCTATCTAGTACAAGGGAGAGAGAGCCTGCCTCTGCCGAGAAAGGTTTTGACGTGGGGATTGCTGGACGTGCGGAAGAGCGTTCCCCAGGCCGTGCCAAGTTTAGGCTTTGGTGATTCTGGATGTTCCCAAGGGTCCAGAATTGTCCCTGGGAAAGCTGTCCTTTTTCTCTTTCTCCGGCTGGAAGTAAACATCTGGCAACCGACTGCCGTATGCAGGCGTCCTGGGGGAGACCCCCCCACCCCGGTTTCCTTTGGGACGCACATTGGTGTCTCACAGAAGTGCCCGCATTCCCAATTGGGGGCACACCAGCGTGGAATGTAAGGCTGTTTAGAACGACGTACCTTGAGGCCGTGTGAAGGCCGTACAAACGAGAGCTTTCGAGCGAACAGGGCAGCGCTTCGTCATCGTCGTTGCACGTTCTCGGAGCTTAATGAAACGAATGCATTTACTTCCTGTGGCTCAAACGCCAGAGAGGAGTTGGAAGGCATCCAGTGCCCTTTGACAGTTGTTACAACGAACGTGAGTGCACGGTGTCTCGTGAAATAAAGCCCTAGCACTGTTGAGGCCCTCCGTTAACGCACGCTTCTTCGCTCCTATGGCACTCCGAGGTGTTCCTGCCGGGGGAAATCTGGACTTTTGCTTGAGGCCGGGGTGGGGCGAGGGGGACTCACAGTTCTTGTGCCGGCGAGCTCCCGAGCGCTCCGGCTGAAGCTCCCAGCAAGGAACTGAGAGCAGCAGGCCTCACACGCGTAAACTCAGACTTCTGCTGTCACGAGTAAACTCAGACTTCTTGTGGGAGGCCTTCCGGCAGCAAAGAGAAGGTGGGCGCGAGCAGTGTACTTCAGGCAGCTTAGGACCCGCCCCTGTCTCGTTTACCACGGAGGGGAATAAGGTTTAGCCAGGGTCGCCCAGCTTCAAACCGGAGCTCCTATAGGGATCCTCAGCGGTTTCTGATTACCTCAAGGAAACACAACGGGAGGAACAGGGCCCTTCCGTGGAGGCCCGTTTGGGCACAGGGACCTCCGCGTGGGAGCTACTGGGTAAGTATGGCAGTCCCTTAGGTAGGCCTCAGTGACCAAGGCTCTCTGGCTCATGCCTAGCTGTGTAAAGAAGTGTGGCAAACGTACGTACTGCTCCTCAGGCTGGGCGCACAGCCTAGCTTTCGCTTCTATGAGAGTGCTGTCCCGAGTCTCTTCCTGGAGCCAGTCGTCAGCACGGTGCCTTTTGGCACTGCGGTTCTCTTTCAGTCAAGGAGGCCATTCGACTGGCAAAGGGAGTCTGCGCAGCACTGCTTTCGCGAGGCTCTTTGACGACTGGGGCACTCAACCCAGGCAAGCCAGAGAGCAGTACGTTGCCCTTGCTCTGAATGTGAAGAGCTTTCTCCAGGGGCCTGTTTAGGCTAAGGTTCCTCAGAAGCCAGGAGCCGCCGTTCCGGCACGGAGAGAAGTCATCCTGCGAAATTGGCGAACGAGCTCCTATCCTGTGTGCCCCCAGGAGCGTCGCAGAGTTAAGGCACTCCGTGGTGGAGTCTGGCCTCATGGAAACCACTGCACACCCAACTCCCCCGACGTGAAACGCTGGAACTTACCTTGAGGCCTGAGGTCACCTTTCGTTTGGCCGGAGCTGAACATGTAGTGCCGTGGGAGGAGTTTCTAGCAAGGTATTGCCAGCACGGTGTTCCGCTTTGAGACAACACGCAGCCTCGGCCCACAACGACAATCCTGCCGTGCAGAGACGTCGGGCCGCTAGTGCTGTTCGGGCAGCTTTGAAGCCAAGCGCACGGCGCCTCCAAACGGGGAGAAAGCGTACTCTCCCATCCGCGTCCCACTTTCAAGCTGAATGACGCAGCATGTTTCTCGGGAGGCTCTGCTGAGCTATCTAGTACAAGGGAGAGAGTGCCTGCCTCTGCCGAGAAAGGTTTTGACGTGGGGATTGCTGGACGTGCGGAAGAGCGTTCCCCAGGCCGTGCCAAGTTTAGGCTTTGGTGATTCTGGATGTTCCCAAGGGTCCAGAATTGTCCCTGGGAAAGCTGTCCTTTTTCTCTTTCTCCGGCTGGAAGTAAACATCTGGCAACCGACTGCCGTACGCAGGCGTCCTTGGGGAGCCCGCCCCCCCGGTTTCCTTTGGGACGCACATTGGTGTCTCACAGAAGAGCCCGCATTCCCAATTGGGGGCACACCAGCGTGGAATGTAAGGCTGTTTAGAACGGCGTACCTTGAGGCCGTGTGAAGGCCGTACAAACGAGAGCTTTCGAGCGAACAGGGCAGCGCTTCGTCATCGTCGTTGCACGTTCTCGGAGCTTAATCAAACGAATGCATTTACTTCCTGTGGCTCAAACGCCAGAGAGGAGTTGGAAGGCATCCAGTGCCCTTTGACAGTTGTTACAACGAACGTGAGTGCACGGTGTCTCGTGAAATAAAGCCCTAGCACTGTTGAGGCCCTCCGTTAACGCACGCTTCTTCGCTCCTATGGCACTCCGAGGTGTTCCTGCCGGGGGAAATCTGGACTTTTGCTTGAGGCCGGGGTGGGGCGAGGGGACTCACAGTTCTTGTGCCGGCGAGCTCCCGAGCGCTCCGGCTGAAGCTCCCAGCAAGGAACTGAGAGCAGCAGGCCTCACACGCGTAAAGTCAGACTTCTGCTGTCACGAGTAAACTCAGACTTCTTGTGCGAGGCCTTCCGGCAGCAAAGAGAAGGTGGGCGCGAGCAGTGTACTTCAGGCAGCTTAGGACCCGCCCCTGTCTCGTTTACCACGGAGGGGAATAAGGTTTAGCCAGGGTCGCCCAGCTTCAAACCGGAGCTCCTATAGGGATCCTCAGCGGTTTCTGATTACCTCAAGGAAACACAACGGGAGGAACAGGGCCCTTCCGTGGAGGCCCGTTTGGGCACAGGGACCTCCGCGTGGGAGCTACTGGGTAAGTATGGCAGTCCCTTAGGTAGGCCTCAGTGACCAAGGCTCTCTGGCTCATGCCTAGCTGTGTAAAGAAGTGTGGCAAACGTACGTACTGCTCCTCAGGCTGGGCGCACAGCCTAGCTTTCGCTTCTATGAGAGTGCTGTCCCGAGTCTCTTCCTGGAGCCAGTCGTCAGCACGGTGCCTTTTGGCACTGCGGTTCTCTTTCAGTCAAGGAGGCCGTTCGACTGGCAAAGGGAGTCTGCGCAGCACTGCTTTCGCGAGGCTCTTTGACGACTGGGGCACTCAACCCAGGCAAGCCAGAGAGCAGTACGTTGCCCTTGCTCTGAATGTGAAGAGCTTTCTCCAGGGGCCTGTTTAGGCTAAGGTTCCTCAGAAGCCAGGAGCCGCCGTTCCGGCACGGAGAGAAGTCATCCTGCGAAATTGGCGAACGAGCTCCTATCCTGTGTGCCCCCAGGAGCGTCGCAGAGTTAAGGCACTCCGTGGTGGAGTCTGGCCTCATGGAAACCACTGCACACCCAACTCCCCCGACGTGAAACGCTGGAACTTACCTTGAGGGCTGAGGTCACCTTTCGTTTGGCCGGAGCTGAACACGTAGTGCCGTGGGAGGAGTTTCTAGCAAGGTATTGCCAGCACGGTTTTCCGCTTTGAGACAACACGCAGCCTCGGCCCACAACGACAATCCTGCCGTGCAGAGACGTCGGGCCGCTAGTGCTGTTCGGGCAGCTTTGAAGCCAAGCGCACGGCGCCTCCAAACGGGGAGAAAGCGTACTCTCCCATCCGCGTCCCACTTTCAGGCTGAATGACGCAGCATGTTTCTCGGGGGGCTCTGCCGAGCTATCTAGTACAAGGGAGAGAGAGCCTGCCTCTGCCGAGAAAGGTTTTGACGTGGGGATTGCTGGACGTGCGGAAGAGCGTTCCCCAGGCCGTGCCAAGTTTAGGCTTTGGTGATTCTGGATGTTCCCAAGGGTCCAGAATTGTCCCTGGGAAAGCTGTCCTTTTTCTCTTTCTCCGGCTGGAAGTAAACATCTGGCAACCGACTGCCGTATGCAGGCGTCCTGGGGGAGACCCCCCCACCCCGGTTTCCTTTGGGACGCACATTGGTGTCTCACAGAAGTGCCCGCATTCCCAATTGGGGGCACACCAGCGTGGAATGTAAGGCTGTTTAGAACGACGTACCTTGAGGCCGTGTGAAGGCCGTACAAACGAGAGCTTTCGAGCGAACAGGGCAGCGCTTCGTCATCGTCGTTGCACGTTCTCGGAGCTTAATCAAACGAATGCATTTACTTCCTGTGGCTCAAACGCCAGAGAGGAGTTGGAAGGCATCCAGTGCCCTTTGACAGTTGTTACAACGAACGTGAGTGCACGGTGTCTCGTGAAATAAAGCCCTAGCACTGTTGAGGCCCTCCGTTAACGCACGCTTCTTCGCTCCTATGGCACTCCGAGGTGTTCCTGCCGGGGGAAATCTGGACTTTTGCTTGAGGCCGGGGTGGGGCGAGGGGACTCACAGTTCTTGTGCCGGCGAGCTCCCGAGCGCTCCGGCTGAAGCTCCCAGCAAGGAACTGAGAGCAGCAGGCCTCACACGCGTAAAGTCAGACTTCTGCTGTCACGAGTAAACTCAGACTTCTTGTGCGAGGCCTTCCGGCAGCAAAGAGAAGGTGGGCGCGAGCAGTGTACTTCAGGCAGCTTAGGACCCGCCCCTGTCTCGTTTACCACGGAGGGGAATAAGGTTTAGCCAGGGTCGCCCAGCTTCAAACCGGAGCTCCTATAGGGATCCTCAGCGGTTTCTGATTACCTCAAGGAAACACAACGGGAGGAACAGGGCCCTTCCGTGGAGGCCCGTTTGGGCACAGGGACCTCCGCGTGGGAGCTACTGGGTAAGTATGGCAGTCCCTTAGGTAGGCCTCAGTGACCAAGGCTCTCTGGCTCATGCCTAGCTGTGTAAAGAAGTGTGGCAAACGTACGTACTGCTCCTCAGGCTGGGCGCACAGCCTAGCTTTCGCTTCTATGAGAGTGCTGTCCCGAGTCTCTTCCTGGAGCCAGTCGTCAGCACGGTGCCTTTTGGCACTGCGGTTCTCTTTCAGTCAAGGAGGCCGTTCGACTGGCAAAGGGAGTCTGCGCAGCACTGCTTTCGCGAGGCTCTTTGACGACTGGGGCACTCAACCCAGGCAAGCCAGAGAGCAGTACGTTGCCCTTGCTCTGAATGTGAAGAGCTTTCTCCAGGGGCCTGTTTAGGCTAAGGTTCCTCAGAAGCCAGGAGCCGCCGTTCCGGCACGGAGAGAAGTCATCCTGCGAAATTGGCGAACGAGCTCCTATCCTGTGTGCCCCCAGGAGCGTCGCAGAGTTAAGGCACTCCGTGGTGGAGTCTGGCCTCATGGAAACCACTGCACACCCAACTCCCCCGACGTGAAACGCTGGAACTTACCTTGAGGCCTGAGGTCACCTTTCGTTTGGCCGGAGCTGAACATGTAGTGCCGTGGGAGGAGTTTCTAGCAAGGTATTGCCAGCACGGTGTTCCGCTTTGAGAGAACACGCAGCCTCGGCCCACAACGACAATCCTGCCGTGCAGAGACGTCGGGCCGCTAGTGCTGTTCGGGCAGCTTTGAAGCCAAGCGCACGGCGCCTCCAAACGGGGAGAAAGCGTACTCTCCCATCCGCGTCCCACTTTCAAGCTGAATGACGCAGCATGTTTCTCGGGAGGCTCTGCTGAGCTATCTAGTACAAGGGAGAGAGTGCCTGCCTCTGCCGAGAAAGGTTTTGACGTGGGGATTGCTGGACGTGCGGAAGAGCGTTCCCCAGGCCGTGCCAAGTTTAGGCTTTGGTGATTCTGGATGTTCCCAAGGGTCCAGAATTGTCCCTGGGAAAGCTGTCCTTTTTCTCTTTCTCCGGCTGGAAGTAAACATCTGGCAACCGACTGCCGTACGCAGGCGTCCTTGGGGAGCCCCCCCCCCCCGGTTTCCTTTGGGACGCACATTGGTGTCTCACAGAAGAGCCCGCATTCCCAATTGGGGGCACACCAGCGTGGAATGTAAGGCTGTTTAGAACGGCGTACCTTGAGGCCGTGTGAAGGCCGTACAAACGAGAGCTTTCGAGCGAACAGGGCAGCGCTTCGTCATCGTCGTTGCACGTTCTCGGAGCTTAATCAAACGAATGCATTTACTTCCTGTGGCTCAAACGCCAGAGAGGAGTTGGAAGGCATCCAGTGCCCTTTGACAGTTGTTACAACGAACGTGAGTGCACGGTGTCTCGTGAAATAAAGCCCTAGCACTGTTGAGGCCCTCCGTTAACGCACGCTTCTTCGCTCCTATGGCACTCCGAGGTGTTCCTGCCGGGGGAAATCTGGACTTTTGCTTGAGGCCGGGGTGGGGCGAGGGGACTCACAGTTCTTGTGCCGGCGAGCTCCCGAGCGCTCCGGCTGAAGCTCCCAGCAAGGAACTGAGAGCAGCAGGCCTCACACGCGTAAACTCAGACTTCTGCTGTCACGAGTAAACTCAGACTTCTTGTGCGAGGCCTTCCGGCAGCAAAGAGAAGGTGGGCGCCAGCAGTGTACTTCAGGCAGCTTAGGACCCGCCCCTGTCTCGTTTACCACGGAGGGGAATAAGGTTTAGCCAGGGTCGCCCAGCTTCAAACCGGAGCTCCTATAGGGATCCTCAGCGGTTTCTGATTACCTCAAGGAAACACAACGGGAGGAACAGGGCCCTTCCGTGGAGGCCCGTTTGGGCACAGGGACCTCCGCGTGGGAGCTACTGGGTAAGTATGGCAGTCCCTTAGGTAGGCCTCAGTGACCAAGGCTCTCTGGCTCATGCCTAGCTGTGTAAAGAAGTGTGGCAAACGTACGTACTGCTCCTCAGGCTGGGCGCACAGCCTAGCTTTCGCTTCTATGAGAGTGCTGTCCCGAGTCTCTTCCTGGAGCCAGTCGTCAGCACGGTGCCTTTTGGCACTGCGGTTCTCTTTCAGTCAAGGAGGCCGTTCGACTGGCAAAGGGAGTCTGCGCAGCACTGCTTTCGCGAGGCTCTTTGACGACTGGGGCACTCAACCCAGGCAAGCCAGAGAGCAGTACGTTGCCCTTGCTCTGAATGTGAAGAGCTTTCTCCAGGGGCCTGTTTAGGCTAAGGTTCCTCAGAAGCCAGGAGCCGCCGTTCCGGCACGGAGAGAAGTCATCCTGCGAAATTGGCGAACGAGCTCCTATCCTGTGTGCCCCCAGGAGCGTCGCAGAGTTAAGGCACTCCGTGGTGGAGTCTGGCCTCATGGAAACCACTGCACACCCAACTCCCCCGACGTGAAACGCTGGAACTTACCTTGAGGGCTGAGGTCACCTTTCGTTTGGCCGGAGCTGAACACGTAGTGCCGTGGGAGGAGTTTCTAGCAAGGTATTGCCAGCACGGTTTTCCGCTTTGAGACAACACGCAGCCTCGGCCCACAACGACAATCCTGCCGTGCAGAGACGTCGGGCCGCTAGTGCTGTTCGGGCAGCTTTGAAGCCAAGCGCACGGCGCCTCCAAACGGGGAGAAAGCGTACTCTCCCATCCGCGTCCCACTTTCAGGCTGAATGACGCAGCATGTTTCTCGGGGGGCTCTGCCGAGCTATCTAGTACAAGGGAGAGAGAGCCTGCCTCTGCCGAGAAAGGTTTTGACGTGGGGATTGCTGGACGTGCGGAAGAGCGTTCCCCAGGCCGTGCCAAGTTTAGGCTTTGGTGATTCTGGATGTTCCCAAGGGTCCAGAATTGTCCCTGGGAAAGCTGTCCTTTTTCTCTTTCTCCGGCTAGAAGTAAACATCTGGCAACCGACTGCCGTACGCAGGCGTCCTGGGGGAGACCCCCCCACCCCGGTTTCCTTTGGGACGCACATTGGTGTCTCACAGAAGTGCCCGCATTCCCAATTGGGGGCACACCAGCGTGGAATGTAAGGCTGTTTAGAACGACGTACCTTGAGGCCGTGTGAAGGCCGTACAAACGAGAGCTTTCGAGCGAACAGGGCAGCGCTTCGTCATCGTCGTTGCACGTTCTCGGAGCTTAATCAAACGAATGCATTTACTTCCTGTGGCTCAAACGCCAGAGAGGAGTTGGAAGGCATCCAGTGCCCTTTGACAGTTGTTACAACGAACGTGAGTGCACGGTGTCTCGTGAAATAAAGCCCTAGCACTGTTGAGGCCCTCCGTTAACGCACGCTTCTTCGCTCCTATGGCACTCCGAGGTGTTCCTGCCGGGGGAAATCTGGACTTTTGCTTGAGGCCGGGGTGGGGCGAGGGGACTCACAGTTCTTGTGCCGGCGAGCTCCCGAGCGCTCCGGCTGAAGCTCCCAGCAAGGAACTGAGAGCAGCAGGCCTCACACGCGTAAAGTCAGACTTCTGCTGTCACGAGTAAACTCAGACTTCTTGTGCGAGGCCTTCCGGCAGCAAAGAGAAGGTGGGCGCGAGCAGTGTACTTCAGGCAGCTTAGGACCCGCCCCTGTCTCGTTTACCACGGAGGGGAATAAGGTTTAGCCAGGGTCGCCCAGCTTCAAACCGGAGCTCCTATAGGGATCCTCAGCGGTTTCTGATTACCTCAAGGAAACACAACGGGAGGAACAGGGCCCTTCCGTGGAGGCCCGTTTGGGCACAGGGACCTCCGCGTGGGAGCTACTGGGTAAGTATGGCAGTCCCTTAGGTAGGCCTCAGTGACCAAGGCTCTCTGGCTCATGCCTAGCTGTGTAAAGAAGTGTGGCAAACGTACGTACTGCTCCTCAGGCTGGGCGCACAGCCTAGCTTTCGCTTCTATGAGAGTGCTGTCCCGAGTCTCTTCCTGGAGCCAGTCGTCAGCACGGTGCCTTTTGGCACTGCGGTTCTCTTTCAGTCAAGGAGGCCGTTCGACTGGCAAAGGGAGTCTGCGCAGCACTGCTTTCGCGAGGCTCTTTGACGACTGGGGCACTCAACCCAGGCAAGCCAGAGAGCAGTACGTTGCCCTTGCTCTGAATGTGAAGAGCTTTCTCCAGGGGCCTGTTTAGGCTAAGGTTCCTCAGAAGCCAGGAGCCGCCGTTCCGGCACGGAGAGAAGTCATCCTGCGAAATTGGCGAACGAGCTCCTATCCTGTGTGCCCCCAGGAGCGTCGCAGAGTTAAGGCACTCCGTGGTGGAGTCTGGCCTCATGGAAACCACTGCACACCCAACTCCCCCGACGTGAAACGCTGGAACTTACCTTGAGGCCTGAGGTCACCTTTCGTTTGGCCGGAGCTGAACATGTAGTGCCGTGGGAGGAGTTTCTAGCAAGGTATTGCCAGCACGGTGTTCCGCTTTGAGAGAACACGCAGCCTCGGCCCACAACGACAATCCTGCCGTGCAGAGACGTCGGGCCGCTAGTGCTGTTCGGGCAGCTTTGAAGCCAAGCGCACGGCGCCTCCAAACGGGGAGAAAGCGAACTCTCCCATCCGCGTCCCACTTTCAAGCTGAATGACGCAGCATGTTTCTCGGGAGGCTCTGCCGAGCTATCTAGTACAAGGGAGAGAGTGCCTGCCTCTGCTGAGAAAGGTTTTGACGTGGGGATTGCTGGACGTGCGGAAGAGCGTTCCCCAGGCCGTGCCAAGTTTAGGCTTTGGTGATTCTGGATGTTCCCAAGGGTCCAGAATTGTCCCTGGGAAAGCTGTCCTTTTTCTCTTTCTCCGGCTGGAAGTAAACATCTGGCAACCGACTGCCGTACGCAGGCGTCCTGGGGGAGACCCCCCCACCCCGGTTTCCTTTGGGACGCACATTGGTGTCTCACAGAAGTGCCCGCATTCCCAATTGGGGGCACACCAGCGTGGAATGTAAGGCTGTTTAGAACGACGTACCTTGAGGCCGTGTGAAGGCCGTACAAACGAGAGCTTTCGAGCGAACAGGGCAGCGCTTCGTCATCGTCGTTGCACGTTCACGGAGCTTAATCAAACGAATGCATTTACTTCCTGTGGCTCAAACGCCAGAGAGGAGTTGGAAGGCATCCAGTGCCCTTTGACAGTTGTTACAACGAACGTGAGTGCACGGTGTCTCGTGAAATAAAGCCCTAGCACTGTTGAGGCCCTCCGTTAACGCACGCTTCTTCGCTCCTATGGCACTCCGAGGTGTTCCTGCCGGGGGAAATCTGGACTTTTGCTTGAGGCCGGGGTGGGGCGAGGGGGACTCACAGTTCTTGTGCCGGCGAGCTCCCGAGCGCTCCGGCTGAAGCTCCCAGCAAGGAACTGAGAGCAGCAGGCCTCACACGCGTAAACTCAGAGTTCTGCTGTCACGAGTAAACTCAGACTTCTTGTGGGAAGCCTTCCGGCAGCAAAGAGAAGGTGGGCGCCAGCAGTGTACTTCAGGCAGCTTAGGACCCGCCCCTGTCTCGTTTACCACGGAGGGGAATAAGGTTTAGCCAGGGTCGCCCAGCTTCAAACCGGAGCTCCTATAGGGATCCTCAGCGGTTTCTGATTACCTCAAGGAAACACAACGGGAGGAACAGGGCCCTTCCGTGGAGGCCCGTTTGGGCACAGGGACCTCCGCGTGGGAGCTACTGGGTAAGTATGGCAGTCCCTTAGGTAGGCCTCAGTGACCAAGGCTCTCTGGCTCATGCCTAGCTGTGTAAAGAAGTGTGGCAAACGTACGTACTGCTCCTCAGGCTGGGCGCACAGCCTAGCTTTCGCTTCTATGAGAGTGCTGTCCCGAGTCTCTTCCTGGAGCCAGTCGTCAGCACGGTGCCTTTTGGCACTGCGGTTCTCTTTCAGTCAAGGAGGCCGTTCGACTGGCAAAGGGAGTCTGCGCAGCACTGCTTTCGCGAGGCTCTTTGACGACTGGGGCACTCAACCCAGGCAAGCCAGAGAGCAGTACGTTGCCCTTGCTCAGAATGTGAAGAGCTTTCTCCAGGGGCCTGTTTAGGCTAAGGTTCCTCAGAAGCCAGGAGCCGCCGTTCCGGCACGGAGAGAAGTCATCCTGCGAAATTGGCGAACGAGCTCCTATCCTGTGTGCCCCCAGGAGCGTCGCAGAGTTAAGGCAATCCGTGGTGGAGTCTGGCCTCATGGAAACCACTGCACACCCAACTCCCCCGACGTGAAACGCTGGAACTTACCTTGAGGCCTGAGGTCACCTTTCGTTTGGCCGGAGCTGAACATGTAGTGCCATGGGAGGAGTTTCTAGCAAGGTATTGCCAGCACGGTGTTCCGCTTTGAGAGAACACGCAGCCTCGGCCCACAACGACAATCCTGCCGTGCAGAGACGTCGGGCCGCTAGTGCTGTTCGGGCAGCTTTGAAGCCAAGCGCACGGCGCCTCCAAACGGGGAGAAAGCGAACTCTCCCATCCGCGTCCCACTTTCAAGCTGAATGACGCAGCATGTTTCTCGGGAGGCTCTGCCGAGCTATCTAGTACAAGGGAGAGAGTGCCTGCCTCTGCCGAGAAAGGTTTTGACGTGGGGATTGCTGGACGTGCGGAAGAGCGTTCCCCAGGCCGTGCCAAGTTTAGGCTTTGGTGATTCTGGATGTTCCCAAGGGTCCAGAATTGTCCCTGGGAAAGCTGTCCTTTTTCTCTTTCTCCGGCTGGAAGTAAACATCTGGCAACCGACTGCCGTACGCAGGCGTCCTGGGGGAGACCCCCCCACCCCGGTTTCCTTTGGGACGCACATTGGTGTCTCACAGAAGTGCCCGCATTCCCAATTGGGGGCACACCAGCGTGGAATGTAAGGCTGTTTAGAACGACGTACCTTGAGGCCTTGTGAAGGCCGTACAAACGAGAGCTTTCGAGCGAACAGGGCAGCGCTTCGTCATCGTCGTTGCACGTTCACGGAGCTTAATCAAACGAATGCATTTACTTCCTGTGGCTCAAACGCCAGAGAGGAGTTGGAAGGCATCCAGTGCCCTTTGACAGTTGTTACAACGAACGTGAGTGCACGGTGTCTCGTGAAATAAAGCCCTAGCACTGTTGAGGCCCTCCGTTAACGCACGCTTCTTCGCTCCTATGGCACTCCGAGGTGTTCCTGCCGGGAGAAATCTGGACTTTTGCTTGAGGCCGGGGTGGGGCGAGGGGGACTCACAGTTCTTGTGCCGGCGAGCTCCCGAGCGCTCCGGCTGAAGCTCCCAGCAAGGAACTGAGAGCAGCAGGCCTCACACGCGTAAAGTCAGACTTCTGCTGTCACGAGTAAACTCAGACTTCTTGTGGGAGGCCTTCCGGCAGCAAAGAGAAGGTGGGCGCCAGCAGTGTACTTCAGGCAGCTTAGGACCCGCCCCTGTCTCGTTTACCACGGAGGGGAATAAGGTTTAGCCAGGGTCGCCCAGCTTCAAACCGGAGCTCCTATAGGGATCCTCAGCGGTTTCTGATTACCTCAAGGAAACACAACGGGAGGAACAGGGCCCTTCCGTGGAGGCCCGTTTGGGCACAGGGACCTCCGCGTGGGAGCTACTGGGTAAGTATGGCAGTCCCTTAGGTAGGCCTCAGTGACCAAGGCTCTCTGGCTCATGCCTAGCTGTGTAAAGAAGTGTGGCAAACGTACGTACTGCTCCTCAGGCTGGGCGCACAGCCTAGCTTTCGCTTCTATGAGAGTGCTGTCCCGAGTCTCTTCCTGGAGCCAGTCGTCAGCACGGTGCCTTTTGGCACTGCGGTTCTCTTTCAGTCAAGGAGGCCGTTCGACTGGCAAAGGGAGTCTGCGCAGCACTGCTTTCGCGAGGCTCTTTGACGACTGGGGCACTCAACCCAGGCAAGCCAGAGAGCAGTACGTTGCCCTTGCTCTGAATGTGAAGAGCTTTCTCCAGGGGCCTGTTTAGGCTAAGGTTCCTCAGAAGCCAGGAGCCGCCGTTCCGGCAAGGAGAGAAGTCATCCTGCGAAATTGGCGAACGAGCTCCTATCCTGTGTGCCCCCAGGAGCGTCGCAGAGTTAAGGCACTCCGTGGTGGAGTCTGGCCTCATGGAAACCACTGCACACCCAACTCCCCCGACGTGAAACGCTGGAACTTACCTTGAGGGCTGAGGTCACCTTTCGTTTGGCCGGAGCTGAACATGTAGTGCCGTGGGAGGAGTTTCTAGCAAGGTATTGCCAGCACGGTTTTCCGCTTTGAGAGAACACGCAGCCTCGGCCCACAACGACAATCCTGCCGTGCAGAGACGTCAGGCCGCTAGTGCTGTTCGGGCAGCTTTGAAGCCAAGCGCACGGCGCCTCCAAACGGGGAGAAAGCGTACTCTCCCATCCGCGTCCCACTTTCAGGCTGAATGACGCAGCATGTTTCTCGGAAGGTTCTGCCGAGCTATCTAGTACAAGGGAGAGAGTGCCTGCCTCTGCCGAGAAAGGTTTTGACGTGGGGATTGCTGGACGTGCGGAAGAGCATTCCCCAGGCCGTGCCAAGTTTAGGCTTTGGTGATTCTGGATGTTCCCAAGGGTCCAGAATTGTCCCTGGGAAAGCTGTCCTTTTTCTCTTTCTCTGGCTGGAAGTAAACATCTGGCAACAGACTGCCGTACGCAGGCGTCCTTGGGGAGCCCGCCCCCCCGGTTTCCTTTGGGACGCACATTGGTGTCTCACAGAAGAGCCCGCATTCCCAATTGGGGGCACACCAGCGTGGAATGTAAGGCTGTTTAGAACGGCGTACCTTGAGGCCCTGTGAAGGCCGTACAAACGAGAGCTTTCGAGCGAACAGGGCAGCGCTTCGTCATCGTCGTTGCACGTTCTCGGAGCTTAATCAAACGAATGCATTTACTTCCTGTGGCTCAAACGCCAGAGAGGAGTTGGAAGGCATCCAGTGCCCTTTGACAGTTGTTACAACGAACGTGAGTGCACGGTGTCTCGTGAAATAAAGCCCTAGCACTGTTGAGGCCCTCCGTTAACGCACGCTTCTTCGCTCCTATGGCACTCCGAGGTGTTCCTGCCGGGGGAAATCTGGACTTTTGCTTGAGGCCGGGGTGGGGCGAGGGGGACTCACAGTTCTTGTGCCGGCGAGCTCCCGAGCGCTCCGGCTGAAGCTCCCAGCAAGGAACTGAGAGCAGCAGGCCTCACACGCCTAAACTCAGAGTTCTGCTGTCACGAGTAAACTCAGACTTCTTGTGGGAAGCCTTCCGGCAGCAAAGAGAAGGTGGGCGCCAGCAGTGTACTTCAGGCAGCTTAGGACCCGCCCCTGTCTCGTTTACCACGGAGGGGAATAAGGTTTAGCCAGGGTCGCCCAGCTTCAAACCGGAGCTCCTATAGGGATCCTCAGCGGTTTCTGATTACCTCAAGGAAACACAACGGGAGGAACAGGGCCCTTCCGTGGAGGCCCGTTTGGGCACAGGGACCTCCGCGTGGGAGCTACTGGGTAAGTATGGCAGTCCCTTAGGTAGGCCTCAGTGACCAAGGCTCTCTGGCTCATGCCTAGCTGTGTAAAGAAGTGTGGCAAACGTACGTACTGCTCCTCAGGCTGGGCGCACAGCCTAGCTTTCGCTTCTATGAGAGTGCTGTCCCGAGTCTCTTCCTGGAGCCAGTCGTCAGCACGGTGCCTTTTGGCACTGCGGTTCTCTTTCAGTCAAGGAGGCCGTTCGACTGGCAAAGGGAGTCTGCGCAGCACTGCTTTCGCGAGGCTCTTTGACGACTGGGGCACTCAACCCAGGCAAGCCAGAGAGCAGTACGTTGCCCTTGCTCAGAATGTGAAGAGCTTTCTCCAGGGGCCTGTTTAGGCTAAGGTTCCTCAGAAGCCAGGAGCCGCCGTTCCGGCACGGAGAGAAGTCATCCTGCGAAATTGGCGAACGAGCTCCTATCCTGTGTGCCCCCAGGAGCGTCGCAGAGTTAAGGCAATCCGTGGTGGAGTCTGGCCTCATGGAAACCACTGCACACCCAACTCCCCCGACGTGAAACGCTGGAACTTACCTTGAGGCCTGAGGTCACCTTTCGTTTGGCCGGAGCTGAACATGTAGTGCCATGGGAGGAGTTTCTAGCAAGGTATTGCCAGCACGGTGTTCCGCTTTGAGAGAACACGCAGCCTCGGCCCACAACGACAATCCTGCCGTGCAGAGACGTCGGGCCGCTAGTGCTGTTCGGGCAGCTTTGAAGCCAAGCGCACGGCGCCTCCAAACGGGGAGAAAGCGAACTCTCCCATCCGCGTCCCACTTTCAAGCTGAATGACGCAGCATGTTTCTCGGGAGGCTCTGCCGAGCTATCTAGTACAAGGGAGAGAGTGCCTGCCTCTGCCGAGAAAGGTTTTGACGTGGGGATTGCTGGACGTGCGGAAGAGCGTTCCCCAGGCCGTGCCAAGTTTAGGCTTTGGTGATTCTGGATGTTCCCAAGGGTCCAGAATTGTCCCTGGGAAAGCTGTCCTTTTTCTCTTTCTCCGGCTGGAAGTAAACATCTGGCAACCGACTGCCGTACGCAGGCGTCCTGGGGGAGACCCCCCCACCCCGGTTTCCTTTGGGACGCACATTGGTGTCTCACAGAAGTGCCCGCATTCCCAATTGGGGGCACACCAGCGTGGAATGTAAGGCTGTTTAGAACGACGTACCTTGAGGCCTTGTGAAGGCCGTACAAACGAGAGCTTTCGAGCGAACAGGGCAGCGCTTCGTCATCGTCGTTGCACGTTCACGGAGCTTAATCAAACGAATGCATTTACTTCCTGTGGCTCAAACGCCAGAGAGGAGTTGGAAGGCATCCAGTGCCCTTTGACAGTTGTTACAACGAACGTGAGTGCACGGTGTCTCGTGAAATAAAGCCCTAGCACTGTTGAGGCCCTCCGTTAACGCACGCTTCTTCGCTCCTATGGCACTCCGAGGTGTTCCTGCCGGGAGAAATCTGGACTTTTGCTTGAGGCCGGGGTGGGGCGAGGGGGACTCACAGTTCTTGTGCCGGCGAGCTCCCGAGCGCTCCGGCTGAAGCTCCCAGCAAGGAACTGAGAGCAGCAGGCCTCACACGCGTAAAGTCAGACTTCTGCTGTCACGAGTAAACTCAGACTTCTTGTGGGAGGCCTTCCGGCAGCAAAGAGAAGGTGGGCGCCAGCAGTGTACTTCAGGCAGCTTAGGACCCGCCCCTGTCTCGTTTACCACGGAGGGGAATAAGGTTTAGCCAGGGTCGCCCAGCTTCAAACCGGAGCTCCTATAGGGATCCTCAGCGGTTTCTGATTACCTCAAGGAAACACAACGGGAGGAACAGGGCCCTTCCGTGGAGGCCCGTTTGGGCACAGGGACCTCCGCGTGGGAGCTACTGGGTAAGTATGGCAGTCCCTTAGGTAGGCCTCAGTGACCAAGGCTCTCTGGCTCATGCCTAGCTGTGTAAAGAAGTGTGGCAAACGTACGTACTGCTCCTCAGGCTGGGCGCACAGCCTAGCTTTCGCTTCTATGAGAGTGCTGTCCCGAGTCTCTTCCTGGAGCCAGTCGTCAGCACGGTGCCTTTTGGCACTGCGGTTCTCTTTCAGTCAAGGAGGCCGTTCGACTGGCAAAGGGAGTCTGCGCAGCACTGCTTTCGCGAGGCTCTTTGACGACTGGGGCACTCAACCCAGGCAAGCCAGAGAGCAGTACGTTGCCCTTGCTCTGAATGTGAAGAGCTTTCTCCAGGGGCCTGTTTAGGCTAAGGTTCCTCAGAAGCCAGGAGCCGCCGTTCCGGCAAGGAGAGAAGTCATCCTGCGAAATTGGCGAACGAGCTCCTATCCTGTGTGCCCCCAGGAGCGTCGCAGAGTTAAGGCACTCCGTGGTGGAGTCTGGCCTCATGGAAACCACTGCACACCCAACTCCCCCGACGTGAAACGCTGGAACTTACCTTGAGGGCTGAGGTCACCTTTCGTTTGGCCGGAGCTGAACATGTAGTGCCGTGGGAGGAGTTTCTAGCAAGGTATTGCCAGCACGGTTTTCCGCTTTGAGAGAACACGCAGCCTCGGCCCACAACGACAATCCTGCCGTGCAGAGACGTCAGGCCGCTAGTGCTGTTCGGGCAGCTTTGAAGCCAAGCGCACGGCGCCTCCAAACGGGGAGAAAGCGTACTCTCCCATCCGCGTCCCACTTTCAGGCTGAATGACGCAGCATGTTTCTCGGAAGGTTCTGCCGAGCTATCTAGTACAAGGGAGAGAGTGCCTGCCTCTGCCGAGAAAGGTTTTGACGTGGGGATTGCTGGACGTGCGGAAGAGCATTCCCCAGGCCGTGCCAAGTTTAGGCTTTGGTGATTCTGGATGTTCCCAAGGGTCCAGAATTGTCCCTGGGAAAGCTGTCCTTTTTCTCTTTCTCTGGCTGGAAGTAAACATCTGGCAACAGACTGCCGTACGCAGGCGTCCTTGGGGAGCCCGCCCCCCCGGTTTCCTTTGGGACGCACATTGGTGTCTCACAGAAGAGCCCGCATTCCCAATTGGGGGCACACCAGCGTGGAATGTAAGGCTGTTTAGAACGACGTACCTTGAGGCCGTGTGAAGGCCGTACAAACGAGAGCTTTCGAGCGAACAGGGCAGCGCTTCGTCATCGTCGTTGCACGTTCTCGGAGCTTAATCAAACGAATGCATTTACTTCCTGTGGCTCAAACGCCAGAGAGGAGTTGGAAGGCATCCAGTGCCCTTTGACAGTTGTTACAACGAACGTGAGTGCACGGTGTCTCGTGAAATAAAGCCCTAGCACTGTTGAGGCCCTCCGTTAACGCACGCTTCTTCGCTCCTATGGCACTCCGAGGTGTTCCTGCCGGGGGAAATCTGGACTTTTGCTTGAGGCCGGGGTGGGGCGAGGGGGACTCACAGTTCTTGTGCCGGCGAGCTCCCGAGCGCTCCGGCTGAAGCTCCCAGCAAGGAACTGAGAGCAGCAGGCCTCACACGCGTAAACTCAGACTTCTGCTGTCACGAGTAAACTCAGACTTCTTGTGGGAGGCCTTCCGGCAGCAAAGAGAAGGTGGGCGCGAGCAGTGTACTTCAGGCAGCTTAGGACCCGCCCCTGTCTCGTTTACCACGGAGGGGAATAAGGTTTAGCCAGGGTCGCCCAGCTTCAAACCGGAGCTCCTATAGGGATCCTCAGCGGTTTCTGATTACCTCAAGGAAACACAACGGGAGGAACAGGGCCCTTCCGTGGAGGCCCGTTTGGGCACAGGGACCTCCGCGTGGGAGCTACTGGGTAAGTATGGCCGTCCCTTAGGTAGGCCTCAGTGACCAAGGCTCTCTGGCTCATGCCTAGCTGTGTAAAGAAGTGTGGCAAACGTACGTACTGCTCCTCAGGCTGGGCGCACAGCCTAGCTTTCGCTTCTATGAGAGTGCTGTCCCGAGTCTCTTCCTGGAGCCAGTCGTCAGCACGGTGCCTTTTGGCACTGCGGTTCTCTTTCAGTCAAGGAGGCCGTTCGACTGGCAAAGGGAGTCTGCGCAGCACTGCTTTCGCGAGGCTCTTTGACGACTGGGGCACTCAACCCAGGCAAGCCAGAGAGCAGTACGTTGCCCTTGCTCTGAATGTGAAGAGCTTTCTCCAGGGGCCTGTTTAGGCTAAGGTTCCTCAGAAGCCAGGAGCCGCCGTTCCGGCAAGGAGAGAAGTCATCCTGCGAAATTGGCGAACGAGCTCCTATCCTGTGTGCCCCCAGGAGCGTCGCAGAGTTAAGGCACTCCGTGGTGGAGTCTGGCCTCATGGAAACCACTGCACACCCAACTCCCCCGACGTGAAACGCTGGAACTTACCTTGAGGCCTGAGGTCACCTTTCGTTTGGCCGGAGCTGAACATGTAGTGCCGTGGGAGGAGTTTCTAGCAAGGTATTGCCAGCACGGTTTTCCGCTTTGAGAGAACACGCAGCCTCGGCCCACAACGACAATCCTGCCGTGCAGAGACGTCGGGCCGCTAGTGCTGTTCGGGCAGCTTTGAAGCCAAGCGCACGGCGCCTCCAAACGGGGAGAAAGCGTACTCTCCCATCCGCGTCCCACTTTCAGGCTGAATGACGCAGCATGTTTCTCGGAAGGTTCTGCCGAGCTATCTAGTACAAGGGAGAGAGTGCCTGCCTCTGCCGAGAAAGGTTTTGACGTGGGGATTGCTGGACGTGCGGAAGAGCGTTCCCCAGGCCGTGCCAAGTTTAGGCTTTGGTGATTCTGGATGTTCCCAAGGGTCCAGAATTGTCCCTGGGAAAGCTGTCCTTTTTCTCTTTCTCCGGCTGGAAGTAAACATCTGGCAACCGACTGCCGTACGCAGGCGTCCCGGGGGAGACCCCCCCCCCGGTTTCCTTTGGGACGCACATTGGTGTCTCACAGAAGTGCCCGCATTCCCAATTGGGGGCACACCAGTGTGGAATGTAAGGCTGTTTAGAACGACGTACCTTGAGGCCGTGTGAAGGCCGTACAAACGAGAGCTTTCGAGCGAACAGGGCAGCGCTTCGTCATCGTCGTTGCACGTTCACGGAGCTTAATCAAACGAATGCATTTACTTCCTGTGGCTCAAACGCCAGAGAGGAGTTGGAAGGCATCCAGTGCCCTTTGACAGTTGTTACAACGAACGTGAGTGCACGGTGTCTCGTGAAATAAAGCCCTAGCACTGTTGAGGCCCTCCGTTAACGCACGCTTCTTCGCTCCTATGGCACTCCGAGGTGTTCCTGACGGGGGAAATCTGGACTTTTGCTTGAGGCCGGGGTGGGGCGAGGGGACTCACAGTTCTTGTGCCGGCGAGCTCCCGAGCGCTCCTGCTGAAGCTCCCAGCAAGGAACTGAGAGCAGCAGGCCTCACACGCGTAAACTCAGACTTCTGCTGTCACGAGTAAACTCAGACTTCTTGTGGGAGGCCTTCCGGCAGCAAAGAGAAGGTGGGCGCGAGCAGTGTACTTCAGGCAGCTTAGGACCCGCCCCTGCCTCGTTTACCACGGAGGGGAATAAGGTTTAGTCAGGGTCGCCCAGCTTCAAACCGGAGCTCCTATAGGGATCCTCAGCGGTTTCTGATTACCTCAAGGAAACACAACGGGAGGAACAGGGCCCTTCCGTGGAGGCCCGTTTGGGCACAGGGACCTCCGCGTGGGAGCTACTGGGTAAGTATGGCAGTCCCTTAGGTAGGCCTCAGTGACCAAGGCTCTCTGGCTCATGCCTAGCTGTGTAAAGAAGTGTGGCAAACGTACGTACTGCTCCTCAGGCTGGGCGCACAGCCTAGCTTTCGCTTCTATGAGAGTGCTGTCCCGAGTCTCTTCCTGGAGCCAGTCGTCAGCACGGTGCCTTTTGGCACTGCGGTTCTCTTTCAGTCAAGGAGGCCGTTCGACTGGCAAAGGGAGTCTGCGCAGCACTGCTTTCGCGAGGCTCTTTGACGACTGGGGCACTCAACCCAGGCAAGCCAGAGAGCAGTACGTTGCCCTTGCTCTGAATGTGAAGAGCTTTCTCCAGGGGCCTGTTTAGGCTAAGGTTCCTCAGAAGCCAGGAGCCGCCGTTCCGGCACGGAGAGAAGTCATCCTGCGAAATTGGCGAACGAGCTCCTATCCTGTGTGCCCCCAGGAGCGTCGCAGAGTTAAGGCACTCCGTGGTGGAGTCTGGCCTCATGGAAACCACTGCACACCCAACTCCCCCGACGTGAAACGCTGGAACTTACCTTGAGGCCTGAGGTCACCTTTCGTTTGGCCGGAGCTGAACATGTAGTGCCGTGGGAGGAGTTTCTAGCAAGGTAGTGCCAGCACGGTGTTCCGCTTTGAGAGAACACGCAGCCTCGGCCCACAACGACAATCCTGCCGTGCAGAGACGTCGGGCCGCTAGTGCTGTTCGGGCAGCTTTGAAGCCAAGCGCACGGCGCCTCCAAACGGGGAGAAAGCGTACTCTCCCATCCGCGTCCCACTTTCAAGCTGAATGACGCAGCATGTTTCTCGGGAGGCTCTGCTGAGCGACCTAGTACAAGGGAGAGAGTGCCTGCCTCTGCCGAGAAAGGTTTTGACGTGGGGATTGCTGGACGTGCGGAAGAGCGTTCCCCAGGCCGTGCCAAGTTTAGGCTTTGTTGATTCTGGATGTTCCCAAGGGTCCAGAATTGTCCTTGGGAAAGCTGTCCTTTTTCTCTTTCTCTGGCTGGAAGTAAACATCTGGCAACAGACTGCCGTACGCAGGCGTCCTTGGGGAGCCCGCCCCCCCGGTTTCCTTTGGGACGCACATTGGTGTCTCACAGAAGAGCCCGCATTCCCAATTGGGGGCACACCAGCGTGGAATGTAAGGCTGTTTAGAACGGCGTACCTTGAGGCCGTGTGAAGGCCGTACAAACGAGAGCTTTCGAGCGAACAGGGCAGCGCTTCGTCATCGTCGTTGCACGTTCTCAGAGCTTAATCAAACGAATGCATTTACTTCCTGTGGCTCAAACGCCAGAGAGGAGTTGGAAGGCATCCAGTGCCCTTTGACAGTTGTTACAACGAACGTGAGTGCACGGTGTCTCGTGAAATAAAGCCCTAGCACTGTTGAGGCCCTCCGTTAACGCACGCTTCTTCGCTCCTATGGCACTCCGAGGTGTTCCTGCCGGGGGAAATCTGGACTTTTGCTTGAGGCCGGGGTGGGGCGAGGGGGACTCACAGTTCTTGTGCCGGCGAGCTCCCGAGCGCTCCGGCTGAAGCTCCCAGCAAGGAACTGAGAGCAGCAGGCCTCACACGCGTAAAGTCAGACTTCTGCTGTCACGAGTAAACTCAGACTTCTTGTGGGAGGCCTTCCGGCAGCAAAGAGAAGGTGGGCGCGAGCAGTGTACTTCAGGCAGCTTAGGACCCGCCCCTGTCTCGTTTACCACGGAGGGGAATAAGGTTTAGCCAGGGTCGCCCAGCTTCAAACCGGAGCTCCTATAGGGATCCTCAGCGGTTTCTGATTACCTCAAGGAAACACAACGGGAGGAACAGGGCCCTTCCGTGGAGGCCCGTTTGGGCACAGGGACCTCCGCGTGGGAGCTACTGGGTAAGTATGGCAGTCCCTTAGGTAGGCCTCAGTGACCAAGGCTCTCTGGCTCATGCCTAGCTGTGTAAAGAAGTGTGGCAAACGTACGTACTGCTCCTCAGGCTGGGCGCACAGCCTAGCTTTCGCTTCTATGAGAGTGCTGTCCCGAGTCTCTTCCTGGAGCCAGTCGTCAGCACGGTGCCTTTTGGCACTGCGGTTCTCTTTCAGTCAAGGAGGCCGTTCGACTGGCAAAGGGAGTCTGCGCAGCACTGCTTTCGCGAGGCTCTTTGACGACTGGGGCACTCAACCCAGGCAAGCCAGAGAGCAGTACGTTGCCCTTGCTCTGAATGTGAAGAGCTTTCTCCAGGGGCCTGTTTAGGCTAAGGTTCCTCAGAAGCCAGGAGCCGCCGTTCCGGCACGGAGAGAAGTCATCCTGCGAAATTGGCGAACGAGCTCCTATCCTGTGTGCCCCCAGGAGCGTCGCAGAGTTAAGGCACTCCGTGGTGGAGTCTGGCCTCATGGAAACCACTGCACACCCAACTCCCCCGACGTGAAACGCTGGAACTTACCTTGAGGCCTGAGGTCACCTTTCGTTTGGCCGGAGCTGAACATGTAGTGCCGTGGGAGGAGTTTCTAGCAAGGTATTGCCAGCACGGTGTTCCGCTTTGAGACAACACGCAGCCTCGGCCCACAACGACAATCCTGCCGTGCAGAGACGTCGGGCCGCTAGTGCTGTTCGGGCAGCTTTGAAGCCAAGCGCACGGCGCCTCCAAACGGGGAGAAAGCGTACTCTCCCATCCGCGTCCCACTTTCAGGCTGAATGACGCAGCATGTTTCTCGGAAGGTTCTGCCGAGCTATCTAGTACAAGGGAGAGAGTGCCTGCCTCTGCCGAGAAAGGTTTTGACGTGGGGATTGCTGGACGTGCGGAAGAGCGTTCCCCAGGCCGTGCCAAGTTTAGGCTTTGGTGATTCTGGATGTTCCCAAGGGTCCAGAATTGTCCCTGGGAAAGCTGTCCTTTTTCTCTTTCTCTGGCTGGAAGTAAACATCTGGCAACCGACTGCCGTACGCAGGCGTCCTGGGGGAGACCCCCCCACCCCGGTTTCCTTTGGGACGCACATTGGTGTCTCACAGAAGTGCCCGCATTCCCAATTGGGGGCACACCAGCGTGGAATGTAAGGCTGTTTAGAACGACGTACCTTGAGGCCGTGTGAAGGCCGTAGAAACGAGAGCTTTCGAGCGAACAGGGCAGCGCTTCGTCATCGTCGTTGCACGTTCTCGGAGCTTAATCAAACGAATGCATTTACTTCCTGTGGCTCAAACGCCAGAGAGGAGTTGGAAGGCATCCAGTGCCCTTTGACAGTTGTTACAACGAACGTGAGTGCACGGTGTCTCGTGAAATAAAGCCCTAGCACTGTTGAGGCCCTCCGTTAACGCACGCTTCTTCGCTCCTATGGCACTCCGAGGTGTTCCTGCCGGGGGAAATCTGGACTTTTGCTTGAGGCCGGGGTGGGGCGAGGGGGACTCACAGTTCTTGTGCCGGCGAGCTCCCGAGCGCTCCGGCTGAAGCTCCCAGCAAGGAACTGAGAGCAGCAGGCCTCACACGCGTAAAGTCAGACTTCTGCTGTCACGAGTAAACTCAGACTTCTTGTGGGAGGCCTTCCGGCAGCAAAGAGAAGGTGGGCGCGAGCAGTGTACTTCAGGCAGCTTAGGACCCGCCCCTGTCTCGTTTACCACGGAGGGGAATAAGGTTTAGCCAGGGTCGCCCAGCTTCAAACCGGAGCTCCTATAGGGATCCTCAGCGGTTTCTGATTACCTCAAGGAAACACAACGGGAGGAACAGGGCCCTTCCGTGGAGGCCCGTTTGGGCACAGGGACCTCCGCGTGGGAGCTACTGGGTAAGTATGGCAGTCCCTTAGGTAGGCCTCAGTGACCAAGGCTCTCTGGCTCATGCCTAGCTGTGTAAAGAAGTGTGGCAAACGTACGTACTGCTCCTCAGGCTGGGCGCACAGCCTAGCTTTCGCTTCTATGAGAGTGCTGTCCCGAGTCTCTTCCTGGAGCCAGTCGTCAGCACGGTGCCTTTTGGCACTGCGGTTCTCTTTCAGTCAAGGAGGCCGTTCGACTGGCAAAGGGAGTCTGCGCAGCACTGCTTTCGCGAGGCTCTTTGACGACTGGGGCACTCAACCCAGGCAAGCCAGAGAGCAGTACGTTGCCCTTGCTCTGAATGTGAAGAGCTTTCTCCAGGGGCCTGTTTAGGCTAAGGTTCCTCAGAAGCCAGGAGCCGCCGTTCCGGCACGGAGAGAAGTCATCCTGCGAAATTGGCGAACGAGCTCCTATCCTGTGTGCCCCCAGGAGCGTCGCAGAGTTAAGGCACTCCGTGGTGGAGTCTGGCCTCATGGAAACCACTGCACACCCAACTCCCCCGACGTGAAACGCTGGAACTTACCTTGAGGCCTGAGGTCACCTTTCGTTTGGCCGGAGCTGAACATGTAGTGCCGTGGGAGGAGTTTCTAGCAAGGTATTGCCAGCACGGTGTTCCGCTTTGAGACAACACGCAGCCTCGGCCCACAACGACAATCCTGCCGTGCAGAGACGTCGGGCCGCTAGTGCTGTTCGGGCAGCTTTGAAGCCAAGCGCACGGCGCCTCCAAACGGGGAGAAAGCGTACTCTCCCATCCGCGTCCCACTTTCAAGCTGAATGACGCAGCATGTTTCTCGGGAGGCTCTGCTGAGCTATCTAGTACAAGGGAGAGAGTGCCTGCCTCTGCCGAGAAAGGTTTTGACGTGGGGATTGCTGGACGTGCGGAAGAGCGTTCCCCAGGCCGTGCCAAGTTTAGGCTTTGGTGATTCTGGATGTTCCCAAGGGTCCAGAATTGTCCCTGGGAAAGCTGTCCTTTTTCTCTTTCTCCGGCTGGAAGTAAACATCTGGCAACCGACTGCCGTACGCAGGCGTCCTTGGGGAGCCCCCCCCCCCGGTTTCCTTTGGGACGCACATTGGTGTCTCACAGAAGAGCCCGCATTCCCAATTGGGGGCACACCAGCGTGGAATGTAAGGCTGTTTAGAACGGCGTACCTTGAGGCCGTGTGAAGGCCGTACAAACGAGAGCTTTCGAGCGAACAGGGCAGCGCTTCGTCATCGTCGTTGCACGTTCTCGGAGCTTAATCAAACGAATGCATTTACTTCCTGTGGCTCAAACGCCAGAGAGGAGTTGGAAGGCATCCAGTGCCCTTTGACAGTTGTTACAACGAACGTGAGTGCACGGTGTCTCGTGAAATAAAGCCCTAGCACTGTTGAGGCCCTCCGTTAACGCACGCTTCTTCGCTCCTATGGCACTCCGAGGTGTTCCTGCCGGGGGAAATCTGGACTTTTGCTTGAGGCCGGGGTGGGGCGAGGGGACTCACAGTTCTTGTGCCGGCGAGCTCCCGAGCGCTCCGGCTGAAGCTCCCAGCAAGGAACTGAGAGCAGCAGGCCTCACACGCGTAAACTCAGACTTCTGCTGTCACGAGTAAACTCAGACTTCTTGTGGGAGGCCTTCCGGCAGCAAAGAGAAGGTGGGCGCGAGCAGTGTACTTCAGGCAGCTTAGGACCCGCCCCTGTCTCGTTTACCACGGAGGGGAATAAGGTTTAGCCAGGGTCGCCCAGCTTCAAACCGGAGCTCCTATAGGGATCCTCAGCGGTTTCTGATTACCTCAAGGAAACACAACGGGAGGAACAGGGCCCTTCCGTGGAGGCCCGTTTGGGCACAGGGACCTCCGCGTGGGAGCTACTGGGTAAGTATGGCAGTCCCTTAGGTAGGCCTCAGTGACCAAGGCTCTCTGGCTCATGCCTAGCTGTGTAAAGAAGTGTGGCAAACGTACGTACTGCTCCTCAGGCTGGGCGCACAGCCTAGCTTTCGCTTCTATGAGAGTGCTGTCCCGAGTCTCTTCCTGGAGCCAGTCGTCAGCACGGTGCCTTTTGGCACTGCGGTTCTCTTTCAGTCAAGGAGGCCGTTCGACTGGCAAAGGGAGTCTGCGCAGCACTGCTTTCGCGAGGCTCTTTGACGACTGGGGCACTCAACCCAGGCAAGCCAGAGAGCAGTACGTTGCCCTTGCTCTGAATGTGAAGAGCTTTCTCCAGGGGCCTGTTTAGGCTAAGGTTCCTCAGAAGCCAGGAGCCGCCGTTCCGGCACGGAGAGAAGTCATCCTGCGAAATTGGCGAACGAGCTCCTATCCTGTGTGCCCCCAGGAGCGTCGCAGAGTTAAGGCACTCCGTGGTGGAGTCTGGCCTCATGGAAACCACTGCACACCCAACTCCCCCGACGTGAAACGCTGGAACTTACCTTGAGGCCTGAGGTCACCTTTCGTTTGGCCGGAGCTGAACATGTAATGCCGTGGGAGGAGTTTCTAGCAAGGTATTGCCAGCACGGTGTTCCGCTTTGAGACAACACGCAGCCTCGGCCCACAACGACAATCCTGCCGTGCAGAGACGTCGGGCCGCTAGTGCTGTTCGGGCAGCTTTGAAGCCAAGCGCACGGCGCCTCCAAACGGGGAGAAAGCGTACTCTCCCATCCGCGTCCCACTTTCAAGCTGAATGACGCAGCATGTTTCTCGGGAGGCTCTGCTGAGCTATCTAGTACAAGGGAGAGAGTGCCTGCCTCTGCCGAGAAAGGTTTTGACGTGGGGATTGCTGGACGTGCGGAAGAGCGTTCCCCAGGCCGTGCCAAGTTTAGGCTTTGGTGATTCTGGATGTTCCCAAGGGTCCAGAATTGTCCCTGGGAAAGCTGTCCTTTTTCTCTTTCTCCGGCTGGAAGTAAACATCTGGCAACCGACTGCCGTACGCAGGCGTCCTTGGGGAGCCCCCCCCCCCGGTTTCCTTTGGGACGCACATTGGTGTCTCACAGAAGAGCCCGCATTCCCAATTGGGGGCACACCAGCGTGGAATGTAAGGCTGTTTAGAACGGCGTACCTTGAGGCCGTGTGAAGGCCGTACAAACGAGAGCTTTCGAGCGAACAGGGCAGCGCTTCGTCATCGTCGTTGCACGTTCTCGGAGCTTAATCAAACGAATGCATTTACTTCCTGTGGCTCAAACGCCAGAGAGGAGTTGGAAGGCATCCAGTGCCCTTTGACAGTTGTTACAACGAACGTGAGTGCACGGTGTCTCGTGAAATAAAGCCCTAGCACTGTTGAGGCCCTCCGTTAACGCACGCTTCTTCGCTCCTATGGCACTCCGAGGTGTTCCTGCCGGGGGAAATCTGGACTTTTGCTTGAGGCCGGGGTGGGGCGAGGGGACTCACAGTTCTTGTGCCGGCGAGCTCCCGAGCGCTCCGGCTGAAGCTCCCAGCAAGGAACTGAGAGCAGCAGGCCTCACACGCGTAAACTCAGACTTCTGCTGTCACGAGTAAACTCAGACTTCTTGTGCGAGGCCTTCCGGCAGCAAAGAGAAGGTGGGCGCGAGCAGTGTACTTCAGGCAGCTTAGGACCCGCCCCTGTCTCGTTTACCACGGAGGGGAATAAGGTTTAGCCAGGGTCGCCCAGCTTCAAACCGGAGCTCCTATAGGGATCCTCAGCGGTTTCTGATTACCTCAAGGAAACACAACGGGAGGAACAGGGCCCTTCCGTGGAGGCCCATTTGGGCACAGGGACCTCCGCGTGGGAGCTACTGGGTAAGTATGGCAGTCCCTTAGGTAGGCCTCAGTGACCAAGGCTCTCTGGCTCATGCCTAGCTGTGTAAAGAAGTGTGGCAAACGTACGTACTGCTCCTCAGGCTGGGCGCACAGCCTAGCTTTCGCTTCTATGAGAGTGCTGTCCCGAGTCTCTTCCTGGAGCCAGTCGTCAGCACGGTGCCTTTTGGCACTGCGGTTCTCTTTCAGTCAAGGAGGCCGTTCGACTGGCAAAGGGAGTCTGCGCAGCACTGCTTTCGCGAGGCTCTTTGACGACTGGGGCACTCAACCCAGGCAAGCCAGAGAGCAGTACGTTGCCCTTGCTCTGAATGTGAAGAGCTTTCTCCAGGGGCCTGTTTAGGCTAAGGTTCCTCAGAAGCCAGGAGCCGCCGTTCCGGCACGGAGAGAAGTCATCCTGCGAAATTGGCGAACGAGCTCCTATCCTGTGTGCCCCCAGGAGCGTCGCAGAGTTAAGGCACTCCGTGGTGGAGTCTGGCCTCATGGAAACCACTGCACACCCAACTCCCCCGACGTGAAACGCTGGAACTTACCTTGAGGGCTGAGGTCACCTTTCGTTTGGCCGGAGCTGAACACGTAGTGCCGTGGGAGGAGTTTCTAGCAAGGTATTGCCAGCACGGTTTTCCGCTTTGAGACAACACGCAGCCTCGGCCCACAACGACAATCCTGCCGTGCAGAGACGTCGGGCCGCTAGTGCTGTTCGGGCAGCTTTGAAGCCAAGCGCACGGCGCCTCCAAACGGGGAGAAAGCGTACTCTCCCATCCGCGTCCCACTTTCAGGCTGAATGACGCAGCATGTTTCTCGGGGGGCTCTGCCGAGCTATCTAGTACAAGGGAGAGAGAGCCTGCCTCTGCCGAGAAAGGTTTTGACGTGGGGATTGCTGGACGTGCGGAAGAGCGTTCCCCAGGCCGTGCCAAGTTTAGGCTTTGGTGATTCTGGATGTTCCCAAGGGTCCAGAATTGTCCCTGGGAAAGCTGTCCTTTTTCTCTTTCTCCGGCTGGAAGTAAACATCTGGCAACCGACTGCCGTACGCAGGCGTCCTGGGGGAGACCCCCCCACCCCGGTTTCCTTTGGGACGCACATTGGTGTCTCACAGAAGTGCCCGCATTCCCAATTGGGGGCACACCAGCGTGGAATGTAAGGCTGTTTAGAACGACGTACCTTGAGGCCGTGTGAAGGCCGTACAAACGAGAGCTTTCGAGCGAACAGGGCAGCGCTTCGTCATCGTCGTTGCACGTTCTCGGAGCTTAATCAAACGAATGCATTTACTTCCTGTGGCTCAAACGCCAGAGAGGAGTTGGAAGGCATCCAGTGCCCTTTGACAGTTGTTACAACGAAAGTGAGTGCACGGTGTCTCGTGAAATAAAGCCCTAGCACTGTTGAGGCCCTCCGTTAACGCACGCTTCTTCGCTCCTATGGCACTCCGAGGTGTTCCTGCCGGGGGAAATCTGGACTTTTGCTTGAGGCCGGGGTGGGGCGAGGGGGACTCACAGTTCTTGTGCCGGCGAGCTCCCGAGCGCTCCGGCTGAAGCTCCCAGCAAGGAACTGAGAGCAGCAGGCCTCACACGCGTAAACTCAGACTTCTGCTGTCACGAGTAAACTCAGACTTCTTGTGGGAGGCCTTCCGGCAGCAAAGAGAAGGTGGGCGCGAGCAGTGTACTTCAGGCAGCTTAGGACCCGCCCCTGTCTCGTTTACCACGGAGGGGAATAAGGTTTAGCCAGGGTCGCCCAGCTTCAAACCGGAGCTCCTATAGGGATCCTCAGCGGTTTCTGATTACCTCAAGGAAACACAACGGGAGGAACAGGGCCCTTCCGTGGAGGCCCGTTTGGGCACAGGGACCTCCGCGTGGGAGCTACTGGGTAAGTATGGCAGTCCCTTAGGTAGGCCTCAGTGACCAAGGCTCTCTGGCTCATGCCTAGCTGTGTAAAGAAGTGTGGCAAACGTACGTACTGCTCCTCAGGCTGGGCGCACAGCCTAGCTTTCGCTTCTATGAGAGTGCTGTCCCGAGTCTCTTCCTGGAGCCAGTCGTCAGCACGGTGCCTTTTGGCACTGCGGTTCTCTTTCAGTCAAGGAGGCCGTTCGACTGGCAAAGGGAGTCTGCGCAGCACTGCTTTCGCGAGGCTCTTTGACGACTGGGGCACTCAACCCAGGCAAGCCAGAGAGCAGTACGTTGCCCTTGCTCTGAATGTGAAGAGCTTTCTCCAGGGGCCTGTTTAGGCTAAGGTTCCTCAGAAGCCAGGAGCCGCCGTTCCGGCACGGAGAGAAGTCATCCTGCGAAATTGGCGAACGAGCTCCTATCCTGTGTGCCCCCAGGAGCGTCGCAGAGTTAAGGCACTCCGTGGTGGAGTCTGGCCTCATGGAAACCACTGCACACCCAACTCCCCCGACGTGAAACGCTGGAACTTACCTTGAGGCCTGAGGTCACCTTTCGTTTGGCCGGAGCTGAACATGTAGTGCCGTGGGAGGAGTTTCTAGCAAGGTATTGCCAGCACGGTGTTCCGCTTTGAGACAACACGCAGCCTCGGCCCACAACGACAATCCTGCCGTGCAGAGACGTCGGGCCGCTAGTGCTGTTCGGGCAGCTTTGAAGCCAAGCGCACGGCGCCTCCAAACGGGGAGAAAGCGTACTCTCCCATCCGCGTCCCACTTTCAAGCTGAATGACGCAGCATGTTTCTCGGGAGGCTCTGCTGAGCTATCTAGTACAAGGGAGAGAGTGCCTGCCTCTGCCGAGAAAGGTTTTGACGTGGGGATTGCTGGACGTGCGGAAGAGCGTTCCCCAGGCCGTGCCAAGTTTAGGCTTTGGTGATTCTGGATGTTCCCAAGGGTCCAGAATTGTCCCTGGGAAAGCTGTCCTTTTTCTCTTTCTCCGGCTGGAAGTAAACATCTGGCAACCGACTGCCGTACGCAGGCGTCCTTGGGGAGCCCCCCCCCCCGGTTTCCTTTGGGACGCACATTGGTGTCTCACAGAAGAGCCCGCATTCCCAATTGGGGGCACACCAGCGTGGAATGTAAGGCTGTTTAGAACGGCGTACCTTGAGGCCGTGTGAAGGCCGTACAAACGAGAGCTTTCGAGCGAACAGGGCAGCGCTTCGTCATCGTCGTTGCACGTTCTCGGAGCTTAATCAAACGAATGCATTTACTTCCTGTGGCTCAAACGCCAGAGAGGAGTTGGAAGGCATCCAGTGCCCTTTGACAGTTGTTACAACGAACGTGAGTGCACGGTGTCTCGTGAAATAAAGCCCTAGCACTGTTGAGGCCCTCCGTTAACGCACGCTTCTTCGCTCCTATGGCACTCCGAGGTGTTCCTGCCGGGGGAAATCTGGACTTTTGCTTGAGGCCGGGGTGGGGCGAGGGGACTCACAGTTCTTGTGCCGGCGAGCTCCCGAGCGCTCCGGCTGAAGCTCCCAGCAAGGAACTGAGAGCAGCAGGCCTCACACGCGTAAACTCAGACTTCTGCTGTCACGAGTAAACTCAGACTTCTTGTGCGAGGCCTTCCGGCAGCAAAGAGAAGGTGGGCGCGAGCAGTGTACTTCAGGCAGCTTAGGACCCGCCCCTGTCTCGTTTACCACGGAGGGGAATAAGGTTTAGCCAGGGTCGCCCAGCTTCAAACCGGAGCTCCTATAGGGATCCTCAGCGGTTTCTGATTACCTCAAGGAAACACAACGGGAGGAACAGGGCCCTTCCGTGGAGGCCCGTTTGGGCACAGGGACCTCCGCGTGGGAGCTACTGGGTAAGTATGGCAGTCCCTTAGGTAGGCCTCAGTGACCAAGGCTCTCTGGCTCATGCCTAGCTGTGTAAAGAAGTGTGGCAAACGTACGTACTGCTCCTCAGGCTGGGCGCACAGCCTAGCTTTCGCTTCTATGAGAGTGCTGTCCCGAGTCTCTTCCTGGAGCCAGTCGTCAGCACGGTGCCTTTTGGCACTGCGGTTCTCTTTCAGTCAAGGAGGCCGTTCGACTGGCAAAGGGAGTCTGCGCAGCACTGCTTTCGCGAGGCTCTTTGACGACTGGGGCACTCAACCCAGGCAAGCCAGAGAGCAGTACGTTGCCCTTGCTCTGAATGTGAAGAGCTTTCTCCAGGGGCCTGTTTAGGCTAAGGTTCCTCAGAAGCCAGGAGCCGCCGTTCCGGCACGGAGAGAAGTCATCCTGCGAAATTGGCGAACGAGCTCCTATCCTGTGTGCCCCCAGGAGCGTCGCAGAGTTAAGGCACTCCGTGGTGGAGTCTGGCCTCATGGAAACCACTGCACACCCAACTCCCCCGACGTGAAACGCTGGAACTTACCTTGAGGCCTGAGGTCACCTTTCGTTTGGCCGGAGCTGAACATGTAGTGCCGTGGGAGGAGTTTCTAGCAAGGTATTGCCAGCACGGTGTTCCGCTTTGAGACAACACGCAGCCTCGGCCCACAACGACAATCCTGCCGTGCAGAGACGTCGGGCCGCTAGTGCTGTTCGGGCAGCTTTGAAGCCAAGCGCACGGCGCCTCCAAACGGGGAGAAAGCGTACTCTCCCATCCGCGTCCCACTTTCAGGCTGAATGACGCAGCATGTTTCTCGGGGGGCTCTGCCGAGCTATCTAGTACAAGGGAGAGAGAGCCTGCTTCTGCCGAGAAAGGTTTTGACGTGGGGATTGCTGGACGTGCGGAAGAGCGTTCCCCAGGCCGTGCCAAGTTTAGGCTTTGGTGATTCTGGATGTTCCCAAGGGTCCAGAATTGTCCCTGGGAAAGCTGTCCTTTTTCTCTTTCTCCGGCTGGAAGTAAACATCTGGCAACCGACTGCCGTACGCAGGCGTCCTGGGGGAGACCCCCCCACCCCGGTTTCCTTTGGGACGCACATTGGTGTCTCACAGAAGTGCCCGCATTCCCAATTGGGGGCACACCAGCGTGGAATGTAAGGCTGTTTAGAACGACGTACCTTGAGGCCGTGTGAAGGCCGTACAAACGAGAGCTTTCGAGCGAACAGGGCAGCGCTTCGTCATCGTCGTTGCACGTTCTCGGAGCTTAATCAAACGAATGCATTTACTTCCTGTGGCTCAAACGCCAGAGAGGAGTTGGAAGGCATCCAGTGCCCTTTGACAGTTGTTACAACGAACGTGAGTGCACGGTGTCTCGTGAAATAAAGCCCTAGCACTGTTGAGGCCCTCCGTTAACGCACGCTTCTTCGCTCCTATGGCACTCCGAGGTGTTCCTGCCGGGGGAAATCTGGACTTTTGCTTGAGGCCGGGGTGGGGCGAGGGGACTCACAGTTCTTGTGCCGGCGAGCTCCCGAGCGCTCCGGCTGAAGCTCCCAGCAAGGAACTGAGAGCAGCAGGCCTCACACGCGTAAAGTCAGACTTCTGCTGTCACGAGTAAACTCAGACTTCTTGTGCGAGGCCTTCCGGCAGCAAAGAGAAGGTGGGCGCGAGCAGTGTACTTCAGGCAGCTTAGGACCCGCCCCTGTCTCGTTTACCACGGAGGGGAATAAGGTTTAGCCAGGGTCGCCCAGCTTCAAACCGGAGCTCCTATAGGGATCCTCAGCGGTTTCTGATTACCTCAAGGAAACACAACGGGAGGAACAGGGCCCTTCCGTGGAGGCCCGTTTGGGCACAGGGACCTCCGCGTGGGAGCTACTGGGTAAGTATGGCAGTCCCTTAGGTAGGCCTCAGTGACCAAGGCTCTCTGGCTCATGCCTAGCTGTGTAAAGAAGTGTGGCAAACGTACGTACTGCTCCTCAGGCTGGGCGCACAGCCTAGCTTTCGCTTCTATGAGAGTGCTGTCCCGAGTCTCTTCCTGGAGCCAGTCGTCAGCACGGTGCCTTTTGGCACTGCGGTTCTCTTTCAGTCAAGGAGGCCGTTCGACTGGCAAAGGGAGTCTGCGCAGCACTGCTTTCGCGAGGCTCTTTGACGACTGGGGCACTCAACCCAGGCAAGCCAGAGAGCAGTACGTTGCCCTTGCTCTGAATGTGAAGAGCTTTCTCCAGGGGCCTGTTTAGGCTAAGGTTCCTCAGAAGCCAGGAGCCGCCGTTCCGGCACGGAGAGAAGTCATCCTGCGAAATTGGCGAACGAGCTCCTATCCTGTGTGCCCCCAGGAGCGTCGCAGAGTTAAGGCACTCCGTGGTGGAGTCTGGCCTCATGGAAACCACTGCACACCCAACTCCCCCGACGTGAAACGCTGGAACTTACCTTGAGGCCTGAGGTCACCTTTCGTTTGGCCGGAGCTGAACATGTAGTGCCGTGGGAGGAGTTTCTAGCAAGGTATTGCCAGCACGGTGTTCCGCTTTGAGACAACACGCAGCCTCGGCCCACAACGACAATCCTGCCGTGCAGAGACGTCGGGCCGCTAGTGCTGTTCGGGCAGCTTTGAAGCCAAGCGCACGGCGCCTCCAAACGAGGAGAAAGCGTACTCTCCCATCCGCGTCCCACTTTCAGGCTGAATGACGCAGCATGTTTCTCGGGGGGCTCTGCTGAGCTATCTAGTACAAGGGAGAGAGTGCCTGCCTCTGCCGAGAAAGGTTTTGACGTGGGGATTGCTGGACGTGCGGAAGAGCGTTCCCCAGGCCGTGCCAAGTTTAGGCTTTGGTGATTCTGGATGTTCCCAAGGGTCCAGAATTGTCCCTGGGAAAGCTGTCCTTTTTCTCTTTCTCCGGCTGGAAGTAAACATCTGGCAACCGACTGCCGTACGCAGGTGTCCTTGGGGAGCACCCCCCCGGTTTCCTTTGGGACGCACATTGGTGTCTCACAGAAGAGCCCGCATTCCCAATTGGGGGCACACCAGCGTGGAATGTAAGGCTGTTTAGAACGGCGTACCTTGAGGATGTTTGAAGGCCGTACAAACGAGAGCTTTCGAGCGAACAGGGCAGCGCTTCGTCATCGTCGTTGCACGTTCTCGGAGCTTAATCAAACGAATGCATTTACTTCCTGTGGCTCAAACGCCAGAGAGGAGTTGGAAGGCATCCAGTGCCCTTTGACAGTTGTTACAACGAACGTGAGTGCACGGTGTCTCGTGAAATAAAGCCCTAGCACTGTTGAGGCCCTCCGTTAACGCACGCTTCTTCGCTCCTATGGCACTCCGAGGTGTTCCTGCCGGGGGAAATCTGGACTTTTGCTTGAGGCCGGGGTGGGGCGAGGGGACTCACAGTTCTTGTGCCGGCGAGCTCCCGAGCGCTCCGGCTGAAGCTCCCAGCAAGGAACTGAGAGCAGCAGGCCTCACACGCGTAAACTCAGACTTCTGCTGTCACGAGTAAACTCAGACTTCTTGTGGGAGGCCTTCCGGCAGCAAAGAGAAGGTGGGCGCGAGCAGTGTACTTCAGGCAGCTTAGGACCCGCCCCTGTCTCGTTTACCACGGAGGGGAATAAGGTTTAGCCAGGGTCGCCCAGCTTCAAACCGGAGCTCCTATAGGGATCCTCAGCGGTTTCTGATTACCTCAAGGAAACACAACGGGAGGAACAGGGCCCTTCCGTGGAGGCCCGTTTGGGCACAGGGACCTCCGCGTGGGAGCTACTGGGTAAGTATGGCAGTCCCTTAGGTAGGCCTCAGTGACCAAGGCTCTCTGGCTCATGCCTAGCTGTGTAAAGAAGTGTGGCAAACGTACGTACTGCTCCTCAGGCTGGGCGCACAGCCTAGCTTTCGCTTCTATGAGAGTGCTGTCCCGAGTCTCTTCCTGGAGCCAGTCGTCAGCACGGTGCCTTTTGGCACTGCGGTTCTCTTTCAGTCAAGGAGGCCGTTCGACTGGCAAAGGGAGTCTGCGCAGCACTGCTTTCGCGAGGCTCTTTGACGACTGGGGCACTCAACCCAGGCAAGCCAGAGAGCAGTACGTTGCCCTTGCTCTGAATGTGAAGAGCTTTCTCCGGGGGCCTGTTTAGGCTAAGGTTCCTCAGAAGCCAGGAGCCGCCGTTCCGGCACGGAGAGAAGTCATCCTGCGAAATTGGCGAACGAGCTCCTATCCTGTGTGCCCCCAGGAGCGTCGCAGAGTTAAGGCACTCCGTGGTGGAGTCTGGCCTCATGGAAACCACTGCACACCCAACTCCCCCGACGTGAAACGCTGGAACTTACCTTGAGGCCTGAGGTCACCTTTCGTTTGGCCGGATCTGAACATGTAGTGCCGTGGGAGGAGTTTCTAGCAAGGTATTGCCAGCACGGTGTTCCGCTTTGAGAGAACACGCAGCCTCGGCCCACAACGACAATCCTGCCGTGCAGAGACGTCGGGCCGCTAGTGCTGTTCGGGCATCTTTGAAGCCAAGCGCACGGCGCCTCCAAACGGGGAGAAAGCATACTCTCTCATCCGCGTCCCACTTTCAGGCTGAATGACGCAGCATGTTTCTCGGAAGGTTCTGCCGAGCTATCTAGTACAAGGGAGAGAGTGCCTGCCTCTGCCGAGAAAGGTTTTGACGTGGGGATTGCTGGACGTGCGGAAGAGCGTTCTCCAGGCCGTGCCAAGTTTAGGCTTTGGTGATTCTGGATGTTCCCAAGGGTCCAGAATTGTCCATGGGAAAGCTGTCCTTTTTCTCTTTCTCCGGCTGGAAGTAAACATCTGGCAACCGACTGCCGTACGCAGGCGTCCTGGGGGAGACCCCCCCACCCCGGTTTCCTTTGGGACGCACATTGGTGTCTCACAGAAGTGCCCGCATTCCCAATTGGGGGCACACCAGTGTGGAATGTAAGGCTGTTTAGAACGACGTACCTTGAGGCCGTGTGAAGGCCGTACAAACGAGAGCTTTCGAGCGAACAGGGCAGCGCTTCGTCATCGTCGTTGCACGTTCACGGAGCTTAATCAAACGAATGCATTTACTTCCTGTGGCTCAAACGCCAGAGAGGAGTTGGAAGGCATCCAGTGCCCTTTGACAGTTGTTACAACGAACGTGAGTGCACGGTGTCTCGTGAAATAAAGCCCTAGCACTGTTGAGGCCCTCCGTTAACGCACGCTTCTTCGCTCCTATGGCACTCCGAGGTGTTCCTGACGGGGGAAATCTGGACTTTTGCTTGAGGCCGGGGTGGGGCGAGGGGACTCACAGTTCTTGTGCCGGCGAGCTCCCGAGCGCTCCTGCTGAAGCTCCCAGCAAGGAACTGAGAGCAGCAGGCCTCACACGCGTAAAGTCAGACTTCTGCTGTCACGAGTAAACTCAGACTTCTTGTGGGAGGCCTTCCGGCAGCAAAGAGAAGGTGGGCGCGAGCAGTGTACTTCAGGCAGCTTAGGACCCGCCCCTGTCTCGTTTACCACGGAGGGGAATAAGGTTTAGCCAGGGTCGCCCAGCTTCAAACCGGAGCTCCTATAGGGATCCTCAGCGGTTTCTGATTACCTCAAGGAAACACAACGGGAGGAACAGGGCCCTTCCGTGGAGGCCCGTTTGGGCACAGGGACCTCCGCGTGGGAGCTACTGGGTAAGTATGGCAGTCCCTTAGGTAGGCCTCAGTGACCAAGGCTCTCTGGCTCATGCCTAGCTGTGTAAAGAAGTGTGGCAAACGTACGTACTGCTCCTCAGGCTGGGCGCACAGCCTAGCTTTCGCTTCTATGAGAGTGCTGTCCCGAGTCTCTTCCTGGAGCCAGTCGTCAGCACGGTGCCTTTTGGCACTGCGGTTCTCTTTCAGTCAAGGAGGCCGTTCGACTGGCAAAGGGAGTCTGCGCAGCACGGCTTTCGCGAGGCTCTTTGACGACTGGGGCACTCAACCCAGGCAAGCCAGAGAGCAGTACGTTGCCCTTGCTCTGAATGTGAAGAGCTTTCTCCAGGGGCCTGTTTAGGCTAAGGTTCCTCAGAAGCCAGGAGCCGCCGTTCCGGCACGGAGAGAAGTCATCCTGCGAAATTGGCGAACGAGCTCCTATCCTGTGTGCCCCCAGGAGCGTCGCAGAGTTAAGGCACTCCGTGGTGGAGTCTGGCCTCATGGAAACCACTGCACACCCAACTCCCCCGACGTGAAACGCTGGAACTTACCTTGAGGCCTGAGGTCACCTTTCGTTTGGCCGGAGCTGAACATGTAGTGCCGTGGGAGGAGTTTCTAGCAAGGTATTGCCAGCACGGTGTTCCGCTTTGAGAGAACACGCAGCCTCGGCCCACAACGACAATCCTGCCGTGCAGAGACGTCGGGCCGCTAGTGCTGTTCGGGCAGCTTTGAAGCCAAGCGCACGGCGCCTCCAAACGGGGAGAAAGCGTACTCTCCCATCCGCGTCCCACTTTCAAGCTGAATGACGCAGCATGTTTCTCGGGAGGCTCTGCCGAGCTACCTAGTACAAGGGAGAGAGTGCCTGCCTCTGCCGAGAAAGGTTTTGACGTGGGGATTGCTGGACGTGCGGAAGAGCGTTCCCCAGGCCGTGCCAAGTTTAGGCTTTGTTGATTCTGGATGTTCCCAAGGGTCCAGAATTGTCCCTGGGAAAGCTGTCCTTTTTCTCTTTCTCTGGCTGGAAGTAAACATCTGGCAACAGACTGCCGTACGCAGGCGTCCTTGGGGAGCCCGCCCCCCCGGTTTCCTTTGGGACGCACATTGGTGTCTCACAGAAGAGCCCGCATTCCCAATTGGGGGCACACCAGCGTGGAATGTAAGGCTGTTTAGAACGGCGTACCTTGAGGCCGTGTGAAGGCCGTACAAACGAGAGCTTTCGAGCGAACAGGGCAGCGCTTCGTCATCGTCGTTGCACGTTCTCGGAGCTTAATCAAACGAATGCATTTACTTCCTGTGGCTCAAACGCCAGAGAGGAGTTGGAAGGCATCCAGTGCCCTTTGACAGTTGTTACAACGAACGTGAGTGCACGGTGTCTCGTGAAATAAAGCCCTAGCACTGTTGAGGCCCTCCGTTAACGCACGCTTCTTCGCTCCTATGGCACTCCGAGGTGTTCCTGCCGGGGGAAATCTGGACTTTTGCTTGAGGCCGGGGTGGGGCGAGGGGGACTCACAGTTCTTGTGCCGGCGAGCTCCCGAGCGCTCCGGCTGAAGCTCCCAGCAAGGAACTGAGAGCAGCAGGCCTCACACGCGTAAAGTCAGACTTCTGCTGTCACGAGTAAACTCAGACTTCTTGTGCGAGGCCTTCCGGCAGCAAAGAGAAGGTGGGCGCGAGCAGTGTACTTCAGGCAGCTTAGGACCCGCCCCTGTCTCGTTTACCACGGAGGGGAATAAGGTTTAGCCAGGGTCGCCCAGCTTCAAACCGGAGCTCCTATAGGGATCCTCAGCGGTTTCTGATTACCTCAAGGAAACACAACGGGAGGAACAGGGCCCTTCCGTGGAGGCCCGTTTGGGCACAGGGACCTCCGCGTGGGAGCTACTGGGTAAGTATGGCAGTCCCTTAGGTAGGCCTCAGTGACCAAGGCTCTCTGGCTCATGCCTAGCTGTGTAAAGAAGTGTGGCAAACGTACGTACTGCTCCTCAGGCTGGGCGCACAGCCTAGCTTTCGCTTCTATGAGAGTGCTGTCCCGAGTCTCTTCCTGGAGCCAGTCGTCAGCACGGTGCCTTTTGGCACTGCGGTTCTCTTTCAGTCAAGGAGGCCGTTCGACTGGCAAAGGGAGTCTGCGCAGCACTGCTTTCGCGAGGCTCTTTGACGACTGGGGCACTCAACCCAGGCAAGCCAGAGAGCAGTACGTTGCCCTTGCTCTGAATGTGAAGAGCTTTCTCCAGGGGCCTGTTTAGGCTAAGGTTCCTCAGAAGCCAGGAGCCGCCGTTCCGGCAAGGAGAGAAGTCATCCTGCGAAATTGGCGAACGAGCTCCTATCCTGTGTGCCCCCAGGAGCGTCGCAGAGTTAAGGCACTCCGTGGTGGAGTCTGGCCTCATGGAAACCACTGCACACCCAACTCCCCCGACGTGAAACGCTGGAACTTACCTTGAGGCCTGAGGTCACCTTTCGTTTGGCCGGAGCTGAACATGTAGTGCCGTGGGAGGAGTTTCTAGCAAGGTATTGACAGCACGGTTTTCCGCTTTGAGAGAACACGCAGCCTCGGCCCACAACGACAATCCTGCCGTGCAGAGACGTCGGGCCGCTAGTGCTGTTCGGGCAGCTTTGAAGCCAAGCGCACGGCGCCTCCAAACGGGGAGAAAGCGTACTCTCCCATCCGCGTCCCACTTTCAGGCTGAATGACGCAGCATGTTTCTCGGAAGGTTCTGCCGAGCTATCTAGTACAAGGGAGAGAGTGCCTGCCTCTGCCGAGAAAGGTTTTGACGTGGGGATTGCTGGACGTGCGGAAGAGCGTTCCCCAGGCCGTGCCAAGTTTAGGCTTTGGTGATTCTGGATGTTCCCAAGGGTCCAGAATTGTCCCTGGGAAAGCTGTCCTTTTTCTCTTTCTCCGGCTGGAAGTAAACATCTGGCAACCGACTGCCGTACGCAGGCGTCCTGGGGGAGACCCCCCCACCCCGGTTTCCTTTGGGACGCACATTGGTGTCTCACAGAAGTGCCCGCATTCCCAATTGGGGGCACACCAGTGTGGAATGTAAGGCTGTTTAGAACGACGTACCTTGAGGCCGTGTGAAGGCCGTACAAACGAGAGCTTTCGAGCGAACAGGGCAGCGCTTCGTCATCGTCGTTGCACGTTCACGGAGCTTAATCAAACGAATGCATTTACTTCCTGTGGCTCAAACGCCAGAGAGGAGTTGGAAGGCATCCAGTGCCCTTTGACAGTTGTTACAACGAACGTGAGTGCACGGTGTCTCGTGAAATAAAGCCCTAGCGCTGTTGAGGCCCTCCGTTAACGCACGCTTCTTCGCTCCTATGGCACTCCGAGGTGTTCCTGCCGGGGGAAATCTGGACTTTTGCTTGAGGCCGGGGTGGGGCGAGGGGACTCACAGTTCTTGTGCCGGCGAGCTCCCGAGCGCTCCGGCTGAAGCTCCCAGCAAGGAACTGAGAGCAGCAGGCCTCACACGCGTAAAGTCAGACTTCTGCTGTCACGAGTAAACTCAGACTTCTTGTGCGAGGCCTTCCGGCAGCAAAGAGAAGGTGGGCGCGAGCAGTGTACTTCAGGCAGCTTAGGACCCGCCCCTGTCTCGTTTACCACGGAGGGGAATAAGGTTTAGCCAGGGTCGCCCAGCTTCAAACCGGAGCTCCTATAGGGATCCTCAGCGGTTTCTGATTACCTCAAGGAAACACAACGGGAGGAACAGGGCCCTTCCGTGGAGGCCCGTTTGGGCACAGGGACCTCCGCGTGGGAGCTACTGGGTAAGTATGGCAGTCCCTTAGGTAGGCCTCAGTGACCAAGGCTCTCTGGCTCATGCCTAGCTGTGTAAAGAAGTGTGGCAAACGTACGTACTGCTCCTCAGGCTGGGCGCACAGCCTAGCTTTCGCTTCTATGAGAGTGCTGTCCCGAGTCTCTTCCTGGAGCCAGTCGTCAGCACGGTGCCTTTTGGCACTGCGGTTCTCTTTCAGTCAAGGAGGCCGTTCGACTGGCAAAGGGAGTCTGCGCAGCACTGCTTTCGCGAGGCTCTTTGACGACTGGGGCACTCAACCCAGGCAAGCCAGAGAGCAGTACGTTGCCCTTGCTCTGAATGTGAAGAGCTTTCTCCAGGGGCCTGTTTAGGCTAAGGTTCCTCAGAAGCCAGGAGCCGCCGTTCCGGCACGGAGAGAAGTCATCCTGCGAAATTGGCGAACGAGCTCCTATCCTGTGTGCCCCCAGGAGCGTCGCAGAGTTAAGGCACTCCGTGGTGGAGTCTGGCCTCATGGAAACCACTGCACACCCAACTCCCCCGACGTGAAACGCTGGAACTTACCTTGAGGCCTGAGGTCACCTTTCGTTTGGCCGGAGCTGAACACGTAGTGCCGTGGGAGGAGTTTCTAGCAAGGTATTGCCAGCACGGTTTTCCGCTTTGAGACAACACGCAGCCTCGGGCCACAACGACAATTCTGCCGTGCAGAGACGTCGGGCCGCTAGTGCTGTTCGGGCAGCTTTGAAGCCAAGCGCACGGCGCCTCCAAACGGGGAGAAAGCGTACTCTCCCATCCGCGTCCCACTTTCAGGCTGAATGACGCAGCATGTTTCTCGGGAGGCTCTGCCGAGCTATCTAGTACAAGGGAGAGAGTGCCTGCCTCTGCCGAGAAAGGTTTTGACGTGGGGATTGCTGGACGTGCGGAAGAGCGTTCCCCAGGCCGTGCCAAGTTTAGGCTTTGGTGATTCTGGATGTTCCCAAGGGTCCAGAATTGTCCCTGGGAAAGCTGTCCTTTTTCTCTTTCTCCGGCTGGAAGTAAACATCTGGCAACCGACTGCCGTACGCAGGCGTCCTGGGGGAGACCCCCCCACCCCGGTTTCCTTTGGGACGCACATTGGTGTCTCACAGAAGTGCCCGCATTCCCAATTGGGGGCACACCAGCGTGGAATGTAAGGCTGTTTAGAACGACGTACCTTGAGGCCGTGTGAAGGCCGTACAAACGAGAGCTTTCGAGCGAACAGGGCAGCGCTTCGTCATCGTCGTTGCACGTTCTCGGAGCTTAATCAAACGAATGCATTTACTTCCTGTGGCTCAAACGCCAGAGAGGAGTTGGAAGGCATCCAGTGCCCTTTGACAGTTGTTACAACGAACGTGAGTGCACGGTGTCTCGTGAAATAAAGCCCTAGCACTGTTGAGGCCCTCCGTTAACGCACGCTTCTTCGCTCCTATGGCACTCCGAGGTGTTCCTGACGGGGGAAATCTGGACTTTTGCTTGAGGCCGGGGTGGGGCGAGGGGACTCACAGTTCTTGTGCCGGCGAGCTCCCGAGCGCTCCGGCTGAAGCTCCCAGCAAGGAACTGAGAGCAGCAGGCCTCACACACGTAAACTCAGACTTCTGCTGTCACGAGTAAACTCAGACTTCTTGTGGGAGGCCTTCCGGCAGCAAAGAGAAGGTGGGCGCGAGCAGTGTACTTCAGGCAGCTTAGGACCCGCCCCTGTCTCGTTTACCACGGAGGGGAATAAGGTTTAGCCAGGGTCGCCCAGCTTCAAACCGGAGCTCCTATAGGGATCCTCAGCGGTTTCTGATTACCTCAAGGAAACACAACGGGAGGAGCAGGGCCCTTCCGTGGAGGCCCGTTTGGGCACAGGGACCTCCGCGTGGGAGCTACTGGGTAAGTATGGCAGTCCCTTAGGTAGGCCTCAGTGACCAAGGCTCTCTGGCTCATGCCTAGCTGTGTAAAGAAGTGTGGCAAACGTACGTACTGCTCCTCAGGCTGGGCGCACAGCCTAGCTTTCGCTTCTATGAGAGTGCTGTCCCGAGTCTCTTCCTGGAGCCAGTCGTCAGCACGGTGCCTTTTGGCACTGCGGTTCTCTTTCAGTCAAGGAGGCCGTTCGACTGGCAAAGGGAGTCTGCGCAGCACTGCTTTCGCGAAGCTCTTTGACGACTGGGGCACTCAACCCAGGCAAGCCAGAGAGCAGTACGTTGCCCTTGCTCTGAATGTGAAGAGCTTTCTCCAGGCGCCTGTTTAGGCTAAGGTTCCTCAGAAGCCAGGAGCCGCCGTTCCGGCACGGAGAGAAGTCATCCTGCGAAATTGGCGAACGAGCTCCTATCCTGTGTGCCCCCAGGAGCGTCGCAGAGTTAAGGCACTCCGTGGTGGAGTCTGGCCTCATGGAAACCACTGCACACCCAACTCCCCCGACGTGAAACGCTGGAACTTACCTTGAGGGCTGAGGTCACCTTTCGTTTGGCCGGAGCTGAACACCTAGTGCCGTGGGAGGAGTTTCTAGCAAGGTATTGCCAGCACGGTGTTCCGCTTTGAGAGAACACGCAGCCTCGGCCCACAACGACAATCCTGCCGTGCAGAGACGTCGGGCCGCTAGTGCTGTTCGGGCAGCTTTGAAGCCAAGCGCACGGCGCCTCCAAACGGGGAGAAAGCGTACTCTCCCATCCGCGTCCCACTTTCAGGCTGAATGACGCAGCATGTTTCTCGGGAGGCTCTGCCGAGCTATCTAGTACAAGGGAGAGAGAGCCTGCCTCTGCCGAGAAAGGTTTTGACGTGGGGATTGCTGGACGTGCGGAAGAGCGTTCCCCAGGCCGTGCCAAGTTTAGGCTTTGGTGATTCTGGATGTTCCCAAGGGTCCAGAATTGTCCCTGGGAAAGCTGTCCTTTTTCTCTTTCTCCGGCTGGAAGTAAACATCTGGCAACCGACTGCCGTACGCAGGCGTCCTGGGGGAGACCCCCCCACCCCGGTTTCCTTTGGGACGCACATTGGTGTCTCACAGAAGTGCCCGCATTCCCAATTGGGGGCACACCAGCGTGGAATGTAAGGCTGTTTAGAACGACGTACCTTGAGGCCCTGTGAAGGCCGTAGAAACGAGAGCTTTCGAGCGAACAGGGCAGCGCTTCGTCGTCGTCGATGCACGTTCACGGAGCTTAATCAAACGAATGCATTTACTTCCTGTGGCTCAAACGCCAGAGAGGAGTCGGAAGGCATCCAGTGCCCTTTGACAGTTGTTACAACGAACGTGAGTGCACGGTGTCTCGTGAAATAAAGCCCTAGCACTGTTGAGGCCCTCCGTTAACGCACGCTTCTTCGCTCCTATGGCACTCCGAGGTGTTCCTGCCGGGGGAAATCTGGACTTTTGCTTGAGGCCGGGGTGGGGCGAGGGGACTCACAGTTCTTGTGCCGGCGAGCTCCCGAGCGCTCCGGCTGAAGCTCCCAGCAAGGAACTGAGAGCAGCAGGCCTCACACGCGTAAACTCAGACTTCTGCTGTCACGAGTAAACTCAGACTTCTTGTGGGAGGCCTTCCGGCAGCAAAGAGAAGGTGGGCGCGAGCAGTGTACTTCAGGCAGCTTAGGACCCGCCCCTGTCTCGTTTACCACGGAGGGGAATAAGGTTTAGCCAGGGTCGCCCAGCTTCAAACCGGAGCTCCTATAGGGATCCTCAGCGGTTTCTGATTACCTCAAGGAAACACAACGGGAGGAACAGGGCCCTTCCGTGGAGGCCCGTTTGGGCACAGGGACCTCCGTGTGGGAGCTACTGGGTAAGTATGGCAGTCCCTTAGGTAGGCCTCAGTGACCAAGGCTCTCTGGCTCATGCCTAGCTGTGTAAAGAAGTGTGGCAAACGTACGTACTGCTCCTCAGGCTGGGCGCACAGCCTAGCTTTCGCTTCTATGAGAGTGCTGTCCCGAGTCTCTTCCTGGAGCCAGTCGTCAGCACGGTGCCTTTTGGCACTGCGGTTCTCTTTCAGTCAAGGAGGCCGTTCGACTGGCAAAGGGAGTCTGCGCAGCACTGCTTTCGCGAGGCTCTTTGACGACTGGGGCACTCAACCCAGGCAAGCCAGAGAGCAGTACGTTGCCCTTGCTCTGAATGTGAAGAGCTTTCTCCAGGGGCCTGTTTAGGCTAAGGTTCCTCAGAAGCCAGGAGCCGCCGTTCCGGCACGGAGAGAAGTCATCCTGCGAAATTGGCGAACGAGCTCCTATCCTGTGTGCCCCCAGGAGCGTCGCAGAGTTAAGGCACTCCGTGGTGGAGTCTGGCCTCATGGAAACCACTGCACACCCAACTCCCCCGACGTGAAACGCTGGAACTTACCTTGAGGCCTGAGGTCACCTTTCGTTTGGCCGGAGCTGAACATGTAGTGCCGTGGGAGGAGTTTCTAGCAAGGTATTGCCAGCACGGTGTTCCGCTTTGAGACAACACGCAGCCTCGGCCCACAACGACAATCCTGCCGTGCAGAGACGTCGGGCCGCTAGTGCTGTTCGGGCAGCTTTGAAGCCAAGCGCACGGCGCCTCCAAACGGGGAGAAAGCGTACTCTCCCATCCGCGTCCCACTTTCAGGCTGAATGACGCAGCATGTTTCTCGGGAGGCTCTGCCGAGCTATCTAGTACAAGGGAGAGAGAGCCTGCCTCTGCCGAGAAAGGTTTTGACGTGGGGATTGCTGGACGTGCGGAAGAGCGTTCCCCAGGCCGTGCCAAGTTTAGGCTTTGGTGATTCTGGATGTTCCCAAGGGTCCAGAATTGTCCCTGGGAAAGCTGTCCTTTTTCTCTTTCTCCGGCTGGAAGTAAACATCTGGCAACCGACTGCCGTACGCAGGCGTCCTGGGGGAGACCCCCCCACCCCGGTTTCCTTTGGGACGCACATTGGTGTCTCACAGAAGTGCCCGCATTCCCAATTGGGGGCACACCAGCGTGGAATGTAAGGCTGTTTAGAACGACGTACCTTGAGGCCGTGTGAAGGCCGTACAAACGAGAGCTTTCGAGCGAACAGGGCAGCGCTTCGTCATCGTCGTTGCACGTTCACGGAGCTTAATCAAACGAATGCATTTACTTCCTGTGGCTCAAACGCCAGAGAGGAGTCGGAAGGCATCCAGTGCCCTTTGACAGTTGTTACAACGAACGTGAGTGCACGGTGTCTCGTGAAATAAAGCCCTAGCACTGTTGAGGCCCTCCGTTAACGCACGCTTCTTCGCTCCTATGGCACTCCGAGGTGTTCCTGCCGGGGGAAATCTGGACTTTTGCTTGAGGCCGGGGTGGGGCGAGGGGACTCACAGTTCTTGTGCCAGCGAGCTCCCGAGCGCTCCGGCTGAAGCTCCCAGCAAGGAACTGAGAGCAGCAGGCCTCACACGCGTAAAGTCAGACTTCTGCTGTCACGAGTAAACTCAGACTTCTTGTGCGAGGCCTTCCGGCAGCAAAGAGAAGGTGGGCGCGAGCAGTGTACTTCAGGCAGCTTAGGACCCGCCCCTGTCTCGTTTACCACGGAGGGGAATAAGGTTTAGCCAGGGTCGCCCAGCTTCAAACCGGAGCTCCTATAGGGATCCTCAGCGGTTTCTGATTACCTCAAGGAAACACAACGGGAGGAACAGGGCCCTTCCGTGGAGGCCCGTTTGGGCACAGGGACCTCCGCGTGGGAGCTACTGGGTAAGTATGGCAGTCCCTTAGGTAGGCCTCAGTGACCAAGGCTCTCTGGCTCATGCCTAGCTGTGTAAAGAAGTGTGGCAAACGTACGTACTGCTCCTCAGGCTGGGCGCACAGCCTAGCTTTCGCTTCTATGAGAGTGCTGTCCCGAGTCTCTTCCTGGAGCCAGTCGTCAGCACGGTGCCTTTTGGCACTGCGGTTCTCTTTCAGTCAAGGAGGCCGTTCGACTGGCAAAGGGAGTCTGCGCAGCACTGCTTTCGCGAGGCTCTTTGACGACTGGGGCACTCAACCCAGGCAAGCCAGAGAGCAGTACGTTGCCCTTGCTCTGAATGTGAAGAGCTTTCTCCAGGGGCCTGTTTAGGCTAAGGTTCCTCAGAAGCCAGGAGCCGCCGTTCCGGCACGGAGAGAAGTCATCCTGCGAAATTGGCGAACGAGCTCCTATCCTGTGTGCCCCCAGGAGCGTCGCAGAGTTAAGGCACTCCGTGGTGGAGTCTGGCCTCATGGAAACCACTGCACACCCAACTCCCCCGACGTGAAACGCTGGAACTTACCTTGAGGCCTGAGGTCACCTTTCGTTTGGCCGGAGCTGAACACGTAGTGCCGTGGGAGGAGTTTCTAGCAAGGTATTGCCAGCACGGTGTTCCGCTTTGAGACAACACGCAGCCTCGGCCCACAACGACAATCCTGCCGTGCAGAGACGTCGGGCCGCTAGTGCTGTTCGGGCAGCTTTGAAGCCAAGCGCACGGCGCCTCCAAGCGGGGAGAAAGCGTACTCTCCCATCCGCGTCCCACTTTCAGGCTGAATGACGCAGCATGTTTCTCGGAAGGTTCTGCCGAGCTATCTAGTACAAGGGAGAGAGTGCCTGCCTCTGCCGAGAAAGGTTTTGACGTGGGGATTGCTGGACGTGCGGAAGAGCGTTCCCCAGGCCGTGCCAAGTTTAGGCTTTGGTGATTCTGGATGTTCCCAAGGGTCCAGAATTGTCCATGGGAAAGCTGTCCTTTTTCTCTTTCTCCGGCTGGAAGTAAACATCTGGCAACCGACTGCCGTACGCAGGCGTCCTGGGGGAGACCCCCCCACCCCGGTTTCCTTTGGGACGCACATTGGTGTCTCACAGAAGTGCCCGCATTCCCAATTGGGGGCACACCAGTGTGGAATGTAAGGCTGTTTAGAACGACGTACCTTGAGGCCGTGTGAAGGCCGTACAAACGAGAGCTTTCGAGCGAACAGGGCAGCGCTTCGTCATCGTCGTTGCACGTTCACGGAGCTTAATCAAACGAATGCATTTACTTCCTGTGGCTCAAACGCCAGAGAGGAGTTGGAAGGCATCCAGTGCCCTTTGACAGTTGTTACAACGAACGTGAGTGCACGGTGTCTCGTGAAATAAAGCCCTAGCACTGTTGAGGCCCTCCGTTAACGCACGCTTCTTCGCTCCTATGGCACTCCGAGGTGTTCCTGACGGGGGAAATCTGGACTTTTGCTTGAGGCCGGGGTGGGGCGAGGGGACTCACAGTTCTTGTGCCGGCGAGCTCCCGAGCGCTCCTGCTGAAGCTCCCAGCAAGGAACTGAGAGCAGCAGGCCTCACACGCGTAAAGTCAGACTTCTGCTGTCACGAGTAAACTCAGACTTCTTGTGGGAGGCCTTCCGGCAGCAAAGAGAAGGTGGGCGCGAGCAGTGTACTTCAGGCAGCTTAGGACCCGCCCCTGTCTCGTTTACCACGGAGGGGAATAAGGTTTAGCCAGGGTCGCCCAGCTTCAAACCGGAGCTCCTATAGGGATCCTCAGCGGTTTCTGATTACCTCAAGGAAACACAACGGGAGGAACAGGGCCCTTCCGTGGAGGCCCGTTTGGGCACAGGGACCTCCGCGTGGGAGCTACTGGGTAAGTATGGCAGTCCCTTAGGTAGGCCTCAGTGACCAAGGCTCTCTGGCTCATGCCTAGCTGTGTAAAGAAGTGTGGCAAACGTACGTACTGCTCCTCAGGCTGGGCGCACAGCCTAGCTTTCGCTTCTATGAGAGTGCTGTCCCGAGTCTCTTCCTGGAGCCAGTCGTCAGCACGGTGCCTTTTGGCACTGCGGTTCTCTTTCAGTCAAGGAGGCCGTTCGACTGGCAAAGGGAGTCTGCGCAGCACTGCTTTCGCGAGGCTCTTTGACGACTGGGGCACTCAACCCAGGCAAGCCAGAGAGCAGTACGTTGCCCTTGCTCTGAATGTGAAGAGCTTTCTCCAGGGGCCTGTTTAGGCTAAGGTTCCTCAGAAGCCAGGAGCCGCCGTTCCGGCACGGAGAGAAGTCATCCTGCGAAATTGGCGAACGAGCTCCTATCCTGTGTGCCCCCAGGAGCGTCGCAGAGTTAAGGCACTCCGTGGTGGAGTCTGGCCTCATGGAAACCACTGCACACCCAACTCCCCCGACGTGAAACGCTGGAACTTACCTTGAGGCCTGAGGTCACCTTTCGTTTGGCCGGAGCTGAACATGTAGTGCCGTGGGAGGAGTTTCTAGCAAGGTATTGCCAGCACGGTGTTCCGCTTTGAGACAACACGCAGCCTCGGCCCACAACGACAATCCTGCCGTGCAGAGACGTCGGGCCGCTAGTGCTGTTCGGGCAGCTTTGAAGCCAAGCGCACGGCGCCTCCAAACGAGGAGAAAGCGTACTCTCCCATCCGCGTCCCACTTTCAAGCTGAATGACGCAGCATGTTTCTCGGGAGGCTCTGCTGAGCTATCTAGTACAAGGGAGAGAGTGCCTGCCTCTGCCGAGAAAGGTTTTGACGTGGGGATTGCTGGACGTGCGGAAGAGCGTTCCCCAGGCCGTGCCAAGTTTAGGCTTTGGTGATTCTGGATGTTCCCAAGGGTCCAGAATTGTCCCTGGGAAAGCTGTCCTTTTTCTCTTTCTCCGGCTGGAAGTAAACATCTGGCAACCGACTGCCGTACGCAGGCGTCCTTGGGGAGCCCCCCCCCCGGTTTCCTTTGGGACGCACATTGGTGTCTCACAGAAGAGCCCGCATTCCCAATTGGGGGCACACCAGCGTGGAATGTAAGGCTATTTAGAACGGCGTACCTTGAGGCCGTGTGAAGGCCGTACAAACGAGAGCTTTCGAGCGAACAGGGCAGCGCTTCGTCATCGTCGTTGCACGTTCTCGGAGCTTAATCAAACGAATGCATTTACTTCCTGTGGCTCAAACGCCAGAGAGGAGTTGGAAGGCATCCAGTGCCCTTTGACAGTTGTTACAACGAACGTGAGTGCACGGTGTCTCGTGAAATAAAGCCCTAGCACTGTTGAGGCCCTCCGTTAACGCACGCTTCTTCGCTCCTATGGCACTCCGAGGTGTTCCTGCCGGGGGAAATCTGGACTTTTGCTTGAGGCCGGGGTGGGGCGAGGGGACTCACAGTTCTTGTGCCGGCGAGCTCCCGAGCGCTCCGGCTGAAGCTCCCAGCAAGGAACTGAGAGCAGCAGGCCTCACACGCGTAAACTCAGACTTCTGCTGTCACGAGTAAACTCAGACTTCTTGTGGGAGGCCTTCCGGCAGCAAAGAGAAGGTGGGCGCGAGCAGTGTACTTCAGGCAGCTTAGGACCCGCCCCTGTCTCGTTTACCACGGAGGGGAATAAGGTTTAGCCAGGGTCGCCCAGCTTCAAACCGGAGCTCCTATAGGGATCCTCAGCGGTTTCTGATTACCTCAAGGAAACACAACGGGAGGAACAGGGCCCTTCCGTGGAGGCCCGTTTGGGCACAGGGACCTCCGCGTGGGAGCTACTGGGTAAGTATGGCAGTCCCTTAGGTAGGCCTCAGTGACCAAGGCTCTCTGGCTCATGCCTAGCTGTGTAAAGAAGTGTGGCAAACGTACGTACTGCTCCTCAGGCTGGGCGCACAGCCTAGCTTTCGCTTCTATGAGAGTGCTGTCCCGAGTCTCTTCCTGGAGCCAGTCGTCAGCACGGTGCCTTTTGGCACTGCGGTTCTCTTTCAGTCAAGGAGGCCGTTCGACTGGCAAAGGGAGTCTGCGCAGCACTGCTTTCGCGAGGCTCTTTGACGACTGGGGCACTCAACCCAGGCAAGCCAGAGAGCAGTACGTTGCCCTTGCTCTGAATGTGAAGAGCTTTCTCCGGGGGCCTGTTTAGGCTAAGGTTCCTCAGAAGCCAGGAGCCGCCGTTCCGGCACGGAGAGAAGTCATCCTGCGAAATTGGCGAACGAGCTCCTATCCTGTGTGCCCCCAGGAGCGTCGCAGAGTTAAGGCACTCCGTGGTGGAGTCTGGCCTCATGGAAACCACTGCACACCCAACTCCCCCGACGTGAAACGCTGGAACTTACCTTGAGGCCTGAGGTCACCTTTCGTTTGGCCGGAGCTGAACATGTAGTGCCGTGGGAGGAGTTTCTAGCAAGGTATTGCCAGCACGGTGTTCCGCTTTGAGAGAACACGCAGCCTCGGCCCACAACGACAATCCTGCCGTGCAGAGACGTCGGGCCGCTAGTGCTGTTCGGGCATCTTTGAAGCCAAGCGCACGGCGCCTCCAAACGGGGAGAAAGCATACTCTTTCATCCGCGTCCCACTTTCAGGCTGAATGACGCAGCATGTTTCTCGGAAGGTTCTGCCGAGCTATCTAGTACAAGGGAGAGAGTGCCTGCCTCTGCCGAGAAAGGTTTTGACGTGGGGATTGCTGGACGTGCGGAAGAGCGTTCCCCAGGCCGTGCCAAGTTTAGGCTTTGGTGATTCTGGATGTTCCCAAGGGTCCAGAATTGTCCATGGGAAAGCTGTCCTTTTTCTCTTTCTCCGGCTGGAAGTAAACATCTGGCAACCGACTGCCGTACGCAGGCGTCCTGGGGGAGACCCCCCCACCCCGGTTTCCTTTGGGACGCACATTGGTGTCTCACAGAAGTGCCCGCATTCCCAATTGGGGGCACACCAGTGTGGAATGTAAGGCTGTTTAGAACGACGTACCTTGAGGCCGTGTGAAGGCCGTACAAACGAGAGCTTTCGAGCGAACAGGGCAGCGCTTCGTCATCGTCGTTGCACGTTCACGGAGCTTAATCAAACGAATGCATTTACTTCCTGTGGCTCAAACGCCAGAGAGGAGTTGGAAGGCATCCAGTGCCCTTTGACAGTTGTTACAACGAACGTGAGTGCACGGTGTCTCGTGAAATAAAGCCCTAGCACTGTTGAGGCCCTCCGTTAACGCACGCTTCTTCGCTCCTATGGCACTCCGAGGTGTTCCTGACGGGGGAAATCTGGACTTTTGCTTGAGGCCGGGGTGGGGCGAGGGGACTCACAGTTCTTGTGCCGGCGAGCTCCCGAGCGCTCCTGCTGAAGCTCCCAGCAAGGAACTGAGAGCAGCAGGCCTCACACGCGTAAAGTCAGACTTCTGCTGTCACGAGTAAACTCAGACTTCTTGTGGGAGGCCTTCCGGCAGCAAAGAGAAGGTGGGCGCGAGCAGTGTACTTCAGGCAGCTTAGGACCCGCCCCTGTCTCGTTTACCACGGAGGGGAATAAGGTTTAGCCAGGGTCGCCCAGCTTCAAACCGGAGCTCCTATAGGGATCCTCAGCGGTTTCTGATTACCTCAAGGAAACACAACGGGAGGAACAGGGCCCTTCCGTGGAGGCCCGTTTGGGCACAGGGACCTCCGCGTGGGAGCTACTGGGTAAGTATGGCAGTCCCTTAGGTAGGCCTCAGTGACCAAGGCTCTCTGGCTCATGCCTAGCTGTGTAAAGAAGTGTGGCAAACGTACGTACTGCTCCTCAGGCTGGGCGCACAGCCTAGCTTTCGCTTCTATGAGAGTGCTGTCCCGAGTCTCTTCCTGGAGCCAGTCGTCAGCACGGTGCCTTTTGGCACTGCGGTTCTCTTTCAGTCAAGGAGGCCGTTCGACTGGCAAAGGGAGTCTGCGCAGCACTGCTTTCGCGAGGCTCTTTGACGACTGGGGCACTCAACCCAGGCAAGCCAGAGAGCAGTACGTTGCCCTTGCTCTGAATGTGAAGAGCTTTCTCCAGGGGCCTGTTTAGGCTAAGGTTCCTCAGAAGCCAGGAGCCGCCGTTCCGGCACGGAGAGAAGTCATCCTGCGAAATTGGCGAACGAGCTCCTATCCTGTGTGCCCCCAGGAGCGTCGCAGAGTTAAGGCACTCCGTGGTGGAGTCTGGCCTCATGGAAACCACTGCACACCCAACTCCCCCGACGTGAAACGCTGGAACTTACCTTGAGGCCTGAGGTCACCTTTCGTTTGGCCGGAGCTGAACATGTAGTGCCGTGGGAGGAGTTTCTAGCAAGGTATTGCCAGCACGGTGTTCCGCTTTGAGACAACACGCAGCCTCGGCCCACAACGACAATCCTGCCGTGCAGAGACGTCGGGCCGCTAGTGCTGTTCGGGCAGCTTTGAAGCCAAGCGCACGGCGCCTCCAAACGGGGAGAAAGCGTACTCTCCCATCCGCGTCCCACTTTCAAGCTGAATGACGCAGCATGTTTCTCGGGAGGCTCTGCTGAGCTACCTAGTACAAGGGAGAGAGTGCCTGCCTCTGCCGAGAAAGGTTTTGACGTGGGGATTGCTGGACGTGCGGAAGAGCGTTCCCCAGGCCGTGCCAAGTTTAGGCTTTGTTGATTCTGGATGTTCCCAAGGGTCCAGAATTGTCCCTGGGAAAGCTGTCCTTTTTCTCTTTCTCTGGCTGGAAGTAAACATCTGGCAACAGACTGCCGTACGCAGGCGTCCTTGGGGAGCCCGCCCCCCCGGTTTCCTTTGGGACGCACATTGGTGTCTCACAGAAGAGCCCGCATTCCCAATTGGGGGCACACCAGCGTGGAATGTAAGGCTGTTTAGAACGGCGTACCTTGAGGCCGTGTGAAGGCCGTACAATCGAGAGCTTTCGAGCGAACAGGGCAGCGCTTCGTCATCGTCGTTGCACGTTCTCGGAGCTTAATCAAACGAATGCATTTACTTCCTGTGGCTCAAACGCCAGAGAGGAGTTGGAAGGCATCCAGTGCCCTTTGACAGTTGTTACAACGAACGTGAGTGCACGGTGTCTCGTGAAATAAAGCCCTAGCACTGTTGAGGCCCTCCGTTAACGCACGCTTCTTCGCTCCTATGGCACTCCGAGGTGTTCCTGCCGGGGGAAATCTGGACTTTTGTTTGAGGCCGGGGTGGGGCGAGGGGGACTCACAGTTCTTGTGCCGGCGAGCTCCCGAGCGCTCCGGCTGAAGCTCCCAGCAAGGAACTGAGAGCAGCAGGCCTCACACGCGTAAAGTCAGACTTCTGCTGTCACGAGTAAACTCAGACTTCTTGTGGGAGGCCTTCCGGCAGCAAAGAGAAGGTGGGCGCGAGCAGTGTACTTCAGGCAGCTTAGGACCCGCCCCTGTCTCGTTTACCACGGAGGGGAATAAGGTTTAGCCAGGGTCGCCCAGCTTCAAACCGGAGCTCCTATAGGGATCCTCAGCGGTTTCTGATTACCTCAAGGAAACACAACGGGAGGAACAGGGCCCTTCCGTGGAGGCCCGTTTGGGCACAGGGACCTCCGCGTGGGAGCTACTGGGTAAGTATGGCAGTCCCTTAGGTAGGCCTCAGTGACCAAGGCTCTCTGGCTCATGCCTAGCTGTGTAAAGAAGTGTGGCAAACGTACGTACTGCTCCTCAGGCTGGGCGCACAGCCTAGCTTTCGCTTCTATGAGAGTGCTGTCCCGAGTCTCTTCCTGGAGCCAGTCGTCAGCACGGTGCCTTTTGGCACTGCGGTTCTCTTTCAGTCAAGGAGGCCGTTCGACTGGCAAAGGGAGTCTGCGCAGCACTGCTTTCGCGAGGCTCTTTGACGACTGGGGCACTCAACCCAGGCAAGCCAGAGAGCAGTACGTTGCCCTTGCTCTGAATGTGAAGAGCTTTCTCCAGGGGCCTGTTTAGGCTAAGGTTCCTCAGAAGCCAGGAGCCGCCGTTCCGGCACGGAGAGAAGTCATCCTGCGAAATTGGCGAACGAGCTCCTATCCTGTGTGCCCCCAGGAGCGTCGCAGAGTTAAGGCACTCCGTGGTGGAGTCTGGCCTCATGGAAACCACTGCACACCCAACTCCCCCGACGTGAAACGCTGGAACTTACCTTGAGGCCTGAGGTCACCTTTCGTTTGGCCTGAGCTGAACATGTAGTGCCGTGGGAGGAGTTTCTAGCAAGGTATTGCCAGCATGGTGTTCCGCTTTGAGAGAACACGCAGCCTCGGCCCACAACGACAATCCTGCCGTGCAGAGACGTCGGGCCGCTAGTGCTGTTCGGGCAGCTTTGAAGCCAAGCGCACGGCGCCTCCAAACGGGGAGAAAGCGTACTCTCCCATCCGCGTCCCACTTTCAGGCTGAATGACGCAGCATGTTTCTCGGGAGGCTCTGCTGAGCTACCTAGTACAAGGGAGAGAGTGCCTGCCTCTGCCGAGAAAGGTTTTGACGTGGGGATTGCTGGACGTGCGGAAGAGCGTTCCCCAGGCCGAGCCAAGTTTAGGCTTTGTTGATTATGGATGTTCCCAAGGGTCCAGAATTGTCCCTGGGAAAGCTGTCCTTTTTCTCTTTCTCTGGCTGGAAGTAAACATCTGGCAACAGACTGCCGTACGCAGGCGTCCTTGGGGAGCCCGCCCCCCCGGTTTCCTTTGGGACGCACATTGGTGTCTCACAGAAGAGCCCGCATTCCCAATTGGGGGCACACCAGCGTGGAATGTAAGGCTGTTTAGAACGGCGTACCTTGAGGCCGTGTGAAGGCCGTACAAACGAGAGCTTTCGAGCGAACAGGGCAGCGCTTCGTCATCGTCGTTGCACGTTCTCGGAGCTTAATCAAACGAATGCATTTACTTCCTGTGGCTCAAACGCCAGAGAGGAGTTGGAAGGCATCCAGTGCCCTTTGACAGTTGTTACAACGAACGTGAGTGCACGGTGTCTCGTGAAATAAAGCCCTAGCACTGTTGAGGCCCTCCGTTAACGCACGCTTCTTCGCTCCTATGGCACTCCGAGGTGTTCCTGCCGGGGGAAATCTGGACTTTTGCTTGAGGCCGGGGTGGGGCGAGGGGGACTCACAGTTCTTGTGCCGGCGAGCTCCCGAGCGCTCCGGCTGAAGCTCCCAGCAAGGAACTGAGAGCAGCAGGCCTCACACGCGTAAAGTCACACTTCTGCTGTCACGAGTAAACTCAGACTTCTTGTGGGAGGCCTTCCGGCAGCAAAGAGAAGGTGGGCGCGAGCAGTGTACTTCAGGCAGCTTAGGACCCGCCCCTGTCTCGTTTACCACGGAGGGGAATAAGGTTTAGCCAGGGTCGCCCAGCTTCAAACCGGAGCTCCTATAGGGATCCTCAGCGGTTTCTGATTACCTCAAGGAAACACAACGGGAGGAACAGGGCCCTTCCGTGGAGGCCCGTTTGGGCACAGGGACCTCCGCGTGGGAGCTACTGGGTAAGTATGGCAGTCCCTTAGGTAGGCCTCAGTGACCAAGGCTCTCTGGCTCATGCCTAGCTGTGTAAAGAAGTGTGGCAAACGTACGTACTGCTCCTCAGGCTGGGCGCACAGCCTAGCTTTCGCTTCTATGAGAGTGCTGTCCCGAGTCTCTTCCTGGAGCCAGTCGTCAGCACGGTGCCTTTTGGCACTGCGGTTCTCTTTCAGTCAAGGAGGCCGTTCGACTGGCAAAGGGAGTCTGCGCAGCACTGCTTTCGCGAGGCTCTTTGACGACTGGGGCACTCAACCCAGGCAAGCCAGAGAGCAGTACGTTGCCCTTGCTCTGAATGTGAAGAGCTTTCTCCAGGGGCCTGTTTAGGCTAAGGTTCCTCAGAAGCCAGGAGCCGCCGTTCCGGCAAGGAGAGAAGTCATCCTGCGAAATTGGCGAACGAGCTCCTATCCTGTGTGCCCCCAGGAGCGTCGCAGAGTTAAGGCACTCCGTGGTGGAGTCTGGCCTCATGGAAACCACTGCACACCCAACTCCCCCGACGTGAAACGCTGGAACTTACCTTGAGGGCTGAGGTCACCTTTCGTTTGGCCGGAGCTGAACATGTAGTGCCGTGGGAGGAGTTTCTAGCAAGGTATTGCCAGCACGGTTTTCCGCTTTGAGAGAACACGCAGCCTCGGCCCACAACGACAATCCTGCCATGCAGAGACGTCGGGCCGCTAGTGCTGTTCGGGCAGCTTTGAAGCCAAGCGCACGGCTCCTCCAAACGGGGAGAAAGCGTACTCTCCCATCCGCGTCCCACTTTCAGGCTGAATGACGCAGCATGTTTCTCGGAAGGTTCTGCCGAGCTATCTAGTACAAGGGAGAGAGTGCCTGCCTCTGCCGAGAAAGGTTTTGACGTGGGGATTGCTGGACGTGCGGAAGAGCGTTCCCCAGGCCGTGCCAAGTTTAGGCTTTGGTGATTCTGGATGTTCCCAAGGGTCCAGAATTGTCCCTGGGAAAGCTGTCCTTTTTCTCTTTCTCCGGCTGGAAGTAAACATCTGGCAACCGACTGCCGTACGCAGGCGTCCTGGGGGAGACCCCCCCACCCCGGTTTCCTTTGGGACGCACATTGTTGTCTCACAGAAGTGCCCGCATTCCCAATTGGGGGCACACCAGTGTGGAATGTAAGGCTGTTTAGAACGACGTACCTTGAGGCCGTGTGAAGGCCGTACAAACGAGAGCTTTCGAGCGAACAGGGCAGCGCTTCGTCATCGTCGTTGCACGTTCACGGAGCTTAATCAAACGAATGCATTTACTTCCTGTGGCTCAAACGCCAGAGAGGAGTTGGAAGGCATCCAGTGCCCTTTGACAGTTGTTACAACGAACGTGAGTGCACGGTGTCTCGTGAAATAAAGCCCTAGCACTGTTGAGGCCCTCCGTTAACGCACGCTTCTTCGCTCCTATGGCACTCCGAGGTGTTCCTGACGGGGGAAATCTGGACTTTTGCTTGAGGCCGGGGTGGGGCGAGGGGACTCACAGTTCTTGTGCCGGCGAGCTCCCGAGCGCTCCTGCTGAAGCTCCCAGCAAGGAAATGAGAGCAGCAGGCCTCACACGCGTAAAGTCAGACTTCTGCTGTCACGAGTAAACTCAGACTTCTTGTGGGAGGCCTTCCGGCAGCAAAGAGAAGGTGGGCGCGAGCAGTGTACTTCAGGCAGCTTAGGACCCGCCCCTGTCTCGTTTACCACGGAGGGGAATAAGGTTTAGCCAGGGTCGCCCAGCTTCAAACCGGAGCTCCTATAGGGATCCTCAGCGGTTTCTGATTACCTCAAGGAAACACAACGGGAGGAACAGGGCCCTTCCGTGGAGGCCCGTTTGGGCACAGGGACCTCCGCGTGGGAGCTACTGGGTAAGTATGGCAGTCCCTTAGGTAGGCCTCAGTGACCAAGGCTCTCTGGCTCATGCCTAGCTGTGTAAAGAAGTGTGGCAAACGTACGTACTGCTCCTCAGGCTGGGCGCACAGCCTAGCTTTCGCTTCTATGAGAGTGCTGTCCCGAGTCTCTTCCTGGAGCCAGTCGTCAGCACGGTGCCTTTTGGCACTGCGGTTCTCTTTCAGTCAAGGAGGCCGTTCGACTGGCAAAGGGAGTCTGCGCAGCACTGCTTTCGCGAGGCTCTTTGACGACTGGGGCACTCAACCCAGGCAAGCCAGAGAGCAGTACGTTGCCCTTGCTCTGAATGTGAAGAGCTTTCTCCGGGGGCCTGTTTAGGCTAAGGTTCCTCAGAAGCCAGGAGCCGCCGTTCCGGCACGGAGAGAAGTCATCCTGCGAAATTGGCGAACGAGCTCCTATCCTGTGTGCCCCCAGGAGCGTCGCAGAGTTAAGGCACTCCGTGGTGGAGTCTGGCCTCATGGAAACCACTGCACACCCAACTCCCCCGACGTGAAACGCTGGAACTTACCTTGAGGCCTGAGGTCACCTTTCGTTTGGCCGGAGCTGAACATGTAGTGCCGTGGGAGGAGTTTCTAGCAAGGTATTGCCAGCACGGTGTTCCGCTTTGAGAGAACACGCAGCCTCGGCCCACAACGACAATCCTGCCGTGCAGAGACGTCGGGCCGCTAGTGCTGTTCGGGCAGCTTTGAAGCCAAGCGCACGGCGCCTCCAAACGGGGAGAAAGCGTACTCTCCCATCCGCGTCCCACTTTCAGGCTGAATGACGCAGCATGTTTCTCGGGAGGCTCTGCCGAGCTACCTAGTACAAGGGAGAGTGTGCCTGCCTCTGCCGAGAAAGGTTTTGACGTGGGGATTGCTGGACGTGCGGAAGAGCGTTCCCCAGGCCGTGCCAAGTTTAGGCTTTGTTGATTCTGGATGTTCCCAAGGGTCCAGAATTGTCCCTGGGAAAGCTGTCCTTTTTCTCTTTCTCTGGCTGGAAGTAAACATCTGGCAACAGACTGCCGTACGCAGGCGTCCTTGGGGAGCCCGCCCCCCCGGTTTCCTTTGGGACGCACATTGGTGTCTCACAGAAGAGCCCGCATTCCCAATTGGGGGCACACCAGCGTGGAATGTAAGGCTGTTTAGAACGGCGTACCTTGAGGCCGTGTGAAGGCCGTACAAACGAGAGCTTTCGAGCGAACAGGGCAGCGCTTCGTCATCGTCGTTGCACGTTCTCGGAGCTTAATCAAACGAATGCATTTACTTCCTGTGGCTCAAACGCCAGAGAGGAGTTGGAAGGCATCCAGTGCCCTTTGACAGTTGTTACAACGAACGTGAGTGCACGGTGTCTCGTGAAATAAAGCCCTAGCACTGTTGAGGCCCTCCGTTAACGCACGCTTCTTCGCTCCTATGGCACTCCGAGGTGTTCCTGACGGGGGAAATCTGGACTTTTGCTTGAGGCCGGGGTGGGGCGAGGGGACTCACAGTTCTTGTGCCGGCGAGCTCCCGAGCGCTCCTGCTGAAGCTCCCAGCAAGGAAATGAGAGCAGCAGGCCTCACACGCGTAAAGTCAGACTTCTGCTGTCACGAGTAAACTCAGACTTCTTGTGGGAGGCCTTCCGGCAGCAAAGAGAAGGTGGGCGCGAGCAGTGTACTTCAGGCAGCTTAGGACCCGCCCCTGTCTCGTTTACCACGGAGGGGAATAAGGTTTAGCCAGGGTCGCCCAGCTTCAAACCGGAGCTCCTATAGGGATCCTCAGCGGTTTCTGATTACCTCAAGGAAACACAACGGGAGGAACAGGGCCCTTCCGTGGAGGCCCGTTTGGGCACAGGGACCTCCGCGTGGGAGCTACTGGGTAAGTATGGCAGTCCCTTAGGTAGGCCTCAGTGACCAAGGCTCTCTGGCTCATGCCTAGCTGTGTAAAGAAGTGTGGCAAACGTACGTACTGCTCCTCAGGCTGGGCGCACAGCCTAGCTTTCGCTTCTATGAGAGTGCTGTCCCGAGTCTCTTCCTGGAGCCAGTCGTCAGCACGGTGCCTTTTGGCACTGCGGTTCTCTTTCAGTCAAGGAGGCCGTTCGACTGGCAAAGGGAGTCTGCGCAGCACTGCTTTCGCGAGGCTCTTTGACGACTGGGGCACTCAACCCAGGCAAGCCAGAGAGCAGTACGTTGCCCTTGCTCTGAATGTGAAGAGCTTTCTCCAGGGGCCTGTTTAGGCTAAGGTTCCTCAGAAGCCAGGAGGCGCCGTTCCGGCAAGGAGAGAAGTCATCCTGCGAAATTGGCGAACGAGCTCCTATCCTGTGTGCCCCCAGGAGCGTCGCAGAGTTAAGGCACTCCGTGGTGGAGTCTGGCCTCATGGAAACCACTGCACACCCAACTCCCCCGACGTGAAACGCTGGAACTTACCTTGAGGGCTGAGGTCACCTTTCGTTTGGCCGGAGCTGAACATGTAGTGCCGTGGGAGGAGTTTCTAGCAAGGTATTGCCAGCACGGTTTTCCGCTTTGAGAGAACACGCAGCCTCGGCCCACAACGACAATCCTGCCGTGCAGAGACGTCGGGCCGCTAGTGCTGTTCGGGCAGCTTTGAAGCCAAGCGCACGGAGCCTCCAAACGGGGAGAAAGCGTACTCTCCCATCCGCGTCCCACTTTCAGGCTGAATGACGCAGCATGTTTCTAGGAAGTTTCTGCCGAGCTATCTAGTACAAGGGAGAGAGTGCCTGCCTCTGCCGAGAAAGGTTTTGACGTGGGGATTGCTGGACGTGCGGAAGAGCGTTCCCCAGGCCGTGCCAAGTTTAGGCTTTGGTGATTCTGGATGTTCCCAAGGGTCCAGAATTGTCCCTGGGAAAGCTGTCCTTTTTCTCTTTCTCCGGCTGGAAGTAAACATCTGGCAACCGACTGCCGTACGCAGGCGTCCTGGGGGAGACCCCCCCACCCCGGTTTCCTTTGGGACGCACATTGGTGTCTCACAGAAGTGCCCGCATTCCCAATTGGGGGCACACCAGTGTGGAATGTAAGGCTGTTTAGAACGACGTACCTTGAGGCCGTGTGAAGGCCGTACAAACGAGAGCTTTCGAGCGAACAGGGCAGCGCTTCGTCATCGTCGTTGCACGTTCACGGAGCTTAATCAAACGAATGCATTTACTTCCTGTGGCTCAAACGCCAGAGAGGAGTTGGAAGGCATCCAGTGCCCTTTGACAGTTGTTACAACGAACGTGAGTGCACGGTGTCTCGTGAAATAAAGCCCTAGCACTGTTGAGGCCCTCCGTTAACGCACGCTTCTTCGCTCCTATGGCACTCCGAGGTGTTCCTGACGGGGGAAATCTGGACTTTTGCTTGAGGCCGGGGTGGGGCGAGGGGACTCACAGTTCTTGTGCCGGCGAGCTCCCGAGCGCTCCTGCTGAAGCTCCCAGCAAGGAAATGAGAGCAGCAGGCCTCACACGCGTAAAGTCAGACTTCTGCTGTCACGAGTAAACTCAGACTTCTTGTGGGAGGCCTTCCGGCAGCAAAGAGAAGGTGGGCGCGAGCAGTGTACTTCAGGCAGCTTAGGACCCGCCCCTGTCTCGTTTACCACGGAGGGGAATAAGGTTTAGCCAGGGTCGCCCAGCTTCAAACCGGAGCTCCTATAGGGATCCTCAGCGGTTTCTGATTACCTCAAGGAAACACAACGGGAGGAACAGGGCCCTTCCGTGGAGGCCCGTTTGGGCACAGGGACCTCCGCGTGGGAGCTACTGGGTAAGTATGGCAGTCCCTTAGGTAGGCCTCAGTGACCAAGGCTCTCTGGCTCATGCCTAACTGTGTAAAGAAGTGTGGCAAACGTACGTACTGCTCCTCAGGCTGGGCGCACAGCCTAGCTTTCGCTTCTATGAGAGTGCTGTCCCGAGTCTCTTCCTGGAGCCAGTCGTCAGCACGGTGCCTTTTGGCACTGCGGTTCTCTTTCAGTCAAGGAGGCCGTTCGACTGGCAAAGGGAGTCTGCGCAGCACTGCTTTCGCGAGGCTCTTTGACGACTGGGGCACTCAACCCAGGCAAGCCAGAGAGCAGTACGTTGCCCTTGCTCTGAATGTGAAGAGCTTTCTCCAGGGGCCTGTTTAGGCTAAGGTTCCTCAGAAGCCAGGAGCCGCCGTTCCGGCACGGAGAGAAGTCATCCTGCGAAATTGGCGAACGAGCTCCTATCCTGTGTGCCCCCAGGAGCGTCGCAGAGTTAAGGCATTCCGTGGTGGAGTCTGGCCTCATGGAAACCACTGCACACCCAACTCCCCCGACGTGAAACGCTGGAACTTACCTTGAGGCCTGAGGTCACCTTTCGTTTGGCCGGAGCTGAACACGTAGTGCCGTGGGAGGAGTTTCTAGCAAGGTATTGCCAGCACGGTTTTCCGCTTTGAGACAACACGCAGCCTCGGCCCACAACGACAATCCTGCCGTGCAGAGACGTCGGGCCGCTAGTGCTGTTCGGGCAGCTTTGAAGCCAAGCGCACGGCGCCTCCAAACGGGGAGAAAGCGTACTCTCCCATCCGTGTCCCACTTTCAGGCTGAATGACGCAGCATGTTTCTCGGGAGGCTCTGCCGAGCTATCTAGTACAAGGGAGAGAGAGCCTGCCTCTGCCGAGAAAGGTTTTGACGTGGGGATTGCTGGACGTGCGGAAGAGCGTTCCCCAGGCCGTGCCAAGTTTAGGCTTTGGTGATTCTGGATGTTCCCAAGGGTCCAGAATTGTCCCTGGGAAAGCTGTCCTTTTTCTCTTTCTCCGGCTGGAAGTAAACATCTGGCAACCGACTGCCGTACGCAGGCGTCCTGGGGGAGACCTCCCCACCCCGGTTTCCTTTGGGACGCACATTGGTGTCTCACAGAAGTGCCCGCATTCCCAATTGGGGGCACAACAGCGTGGAATGTAAGGCTGTTTAGAACGACGTACCTTGAGGCCCTGTGAAGGCCGTACAAACGAGAGCTTTCGAGCGAACAGGGCAGCGCTTCGTCATCGTCGTTGCACGTTCACGGAGCTTAATCAAACGAATGCATTTACTTCCTGTGGCTCAAACGCCAGAGAGGAGTTGGAAGGCATCCAGTGCCCTTTGACAGTTGTTACAACGAACGTGAGTGCACGGTGTCTCGTGAAATAAAGCCCTAGCACTGTTGAGGCCCTCCGTTAACGCACGCTTCTTCGCTCCTATGGCACTCCGAGGTGTTCCTGACGGGGGAAATCTGGACTTTTGCTTGAGGCCGGGGTGGGGCGAGGGGACTCACAGTTCTTGTGCCGGCGAGCTCCCGAGCGCTCCTGCTGAAGCTCCCAGCAAGGAACTGAGAGCAGCAGGCCTCACACGCGTAAAGTCAGACTTCTGCTGTCACGAGTAAACTCAGACTTCTTGTGGGAGGCCTTCCGGCAGCAAAGAGAAGGTGGGCGCGAGCAGTGTACTTCAGGCAGCTTAGGACCCGCCCCTGTCTCGTTTACCACGGAGGGGAATAAGGTTTAGCCAGGGTCGCCCAGCTTCAAACCGGAGCTCCTATAGGGATCCTCAGCGGTTTCTGATTACCTCAAGGAAACACAACGGGAGGAACAGGGCCCTTCCGTGGAGGCCCGTTTGGGCACAGGGACCTCCGCGTGGGAGCTACTGGGTAAGTATGGCAGTCCCTTAGGTAGGCCTCAGTGACCAAGGCTCTCTGGCTCATGCCTAGCTGTGTAAAGAAGTGTGGCAAACGTACGTACTGCTCCTCAGGCTGGGCGCACAGCCTAGCTTTCGCTTCTATGAGAGTGCTGTCCCGAGTCTCTTCCTGGAGCCAGTCGTCAGCACGGTGCCTTTTGGCACTGCGGTTCTCTTTCAGTCAAGGAGGCCGTTCGACTGGCAAAGGGAGTCTGCGCAGCACTGCTTTCGCGAGGCTCTTTGACGACTGGGGCACTCAACCCAGGCAAGCCAGAGAGCAGTACGTTGCCCTTGCTCTGAATGTGAAGAGCTTTCTCCAGGGGCCTGTTTAGGCTAAGGTTCCTCAGAAGCCAGGAGCCGCCGTTCCGGCACGGAGAGAAGTCATCCTGCGAAATTGGCGAACGAGCTCCTATCCTGTGTGCCCCCAGGAGCGTCGCAGAGTTAAGGCACTCCGTGGTGGAGTCTGGCCTCATGGAAACCACTGCACACCCAACTCCCCCGACGTGAAACGCTGGAACTTACCTTGAGGCCTGAGGTCACCTTTCGTTTGGCCGGAGCTGAACACGTAGTGCCGTGGGAGGAGTTTCTAGCAAGGTATTGCCAGCACGGTTTTCCGCTTTGAGACAACACGCAGCCTCGGGCCACAACGACAATCCTGCCGTGCAGAGACGTCGGGCCGCTAGTGCTGTTCGGGCAGCTTTGAAGCCAAGCGCACGGCGCCTCCAAACGGGGAGAAAGCGTACTCTCCCATCCGTGTCCCACTTTCAGGCTGAATGACGCAGCATGTTTCTCGGGAGGCTCTGCCGAGCTATCTAGTACAAGGGAGAGAGAGCCTGCCTCTGCCGAGAAAGGTTTTGACGTGGGGATTGCTGGACGTGCGGAAGAGCGTTCCCCAGGCCGTGCCAAGTTTAGGCTTTGGTGATTCTGGATGTTCCCAAGGGTCCAGAATTGTCCCTGGGAAAGCTGTCCTTTTTCTCTTTCTCCGGCTGGAAGTAAACATCTGGCAACCGACTGCCGTACGCAGGCGTCCTGGGGGAGACCCCCCCACCCCGGTTTCCTTTGGGACGCACATTGGTGTCTCACAGAAGTGCCCGCATTCCCAATTGGGGGCACACCAGCGTGGAATGTAAGGCTGTTTAGAACGACGTACCTTGAGGCCCTGTGAAGGCCGTACAAACGAGAGCTTTCGAGCGAACAGGGCAGCGCTTCGTCATCGTCGTTGCACGTTCACGGAGCTTAATCAAACGAATGCATTTACTTCCTGTGGCTCAAACGCCAGAGAGGAGTTGGAAGGCATCCGGTGCCCTTTGACAGTTGTTACAACGAACGTGAGTGCACGGTGTCTCGTGAAATAAAGCCCTAGCACTGTTGAGGCCCTCCGTTAACGCACGCTTCTTCGCTCCTATGGCACTCCGAGGTGTTCCTGCCGGGGGAAATCTGGACTTTTGCTTGAGGCCGGGGTGGGGCGAGGGGACTCACAGTTCTTGTGCCGGCGAGCTCCCGAGCGCTCCTGCTGAAGCTCCCAGCAAGGAACTGAGAGCAGCAGGCCTCACACGCGTAAAGTCAGACTTCTGCTGTCACGAGTAAACTCAGACTTCTTGTGGGAGGCCTTCCGGCAGCAAAGAGAAGGTGGGCGCGAGCAGTGTACTTAAGGCAGCTTAGGACCCGCCCCTGTCTCGTTTACCACGGAGGGGAATAAGGTTTAGCCAGGGTCGCCCAGCTTCAAACCGGAGCTCCTATAGGGATCCTCAGCGGTTTCTGATTACCTCAAGGAAACACAACGGGAGGAACAGGGCCCTTCCGTGGAGGCCCGTTTGGGCACAGGGACCTCCGCGTGGGAGCTACTGGGTAAGTATGGCAGTCCCTTAGGTAGGCCTCAGTGACCAAGGCTCTCTGGCTCATGCCTAGCTGTGTAAAGAAGTGTGGCAAACGTACGTACTGCTCCTCAGGCTGGGCGCACAGCCTAGCTTTCGCTTCTATGAGAGTGCTGTCCCGAGTCTCTTCCTGGAGCCAGTCGTCAGCACGGTGCCTTTTGGCACTGCGGTTCTCTTTCAGTCAAGGAGGCCGTTCGACTGGCAAAGGGAGTCTGCGCAGCACTGCTTTCGCGAGGCTCTTTGACGACTGGGGCACTCAACCCAGGCAAGCCAGAGAGCAGTACGTTGCCCTTGCTCTGAATGTGAAGAGCTTTCTCCAGGGGCCTGTTTAGGCTAAGGTTCCTCAGAAGCCAGGAGCCGCCGTTCCGGCACGGAGAGAAGTCATCCTGCGAAATTGGCGAACGAGCTCCTATCCTGTGTGCCCCCAGGAGCGTCGCAGAGTTAAGGCACTCCGTGGTGGAGTCTGGCCTCATGGAAACCACTGCACACCCAACTCCCCCGACGTGAAACGCTGGAACTTACCTTGAGGCCTGAGGTCACCTTTCGTTTGGCCGGAGCTGAACATGTAGTGCCGTGGGAGGAGTTTCTAGCAAGGTATTGCCAGCACGGTGTTCCGCTTTGAGAGAACACGCAGCCTCGGCCCACAACGACAATCCTGCCGTGCAGAGACGTCGGGCCGCTAGTGCTGTTCGGGCAGCTTTGAAGCCAAGCGCACGGAGCCTCCAAACGGGGAGAAAGCGTACTCTCCCATCCGCGTCCCACTTTCAGGCTGAATGACGCAGCATGTTTCTCGGAAGGTTCTGCGGAGCTATCTAGTACAAGGGAGAGAGTGCCTGCCTCTGCCGAGAAAGGTTTTGACGTGGGGATTGCTGGACGTGCGGAAGAGCGTTCCCCAGGCCGTGCCAAGTTTAGGCTTTGGTGATTCTGGATGTTCCCAAGGGTCCAGAATTGTCCCTGGGAAAGCTGTCCTTTTTCTCTTTCTCCGGCTGGAAGTAAACATCTGGCAACCGACTGCCGTACGCAGGCGTCCTTGGGGAGCCCCCCCCCCGGTTTCCTTTGGGACGCACATTGGTGTCTCACAGAAGAGCCCGCATTCCCAATTGGGGGCACACCAGCGTGGAATGTAAGGCTGTTTAGAACGACGTACCTTGAGGCCGTGTGAAGGCCGTACAAACGAGAGCTTTCGAGCGAACAGGGCAGCGCTTCGTCATCGTCGTTGCACGTTCTCGGAGCTTAATCAAACGAATGCATTTACTTCCTGTGGCTCAAACGCCAGAGAGGAGTTGGAAGGCATCCAGTGCCCTTTGACAGTTGTTACAACGAACGTGAGTGCACGGTGTCTCGTGAAATAAAGCCCTAGCACTGTTGAGGCCCTCCGTTAACGCACGCTTCTTCGCTCCTATGGCACTCCGAGGTGTTCCTGCCAGGGGAAATCTGGACTTTTGCTTGAGGCCGGGGTGGGGCGAGGGGGACTCACAGTTCTTGTGCCGCCGAGCTCCCGAGCGCTCCGGCTGAAGCTCCCAGCAAGGAACTGAGAGCAGCAGGCCTCACACGCGTAAAGTCAGACTTCTGCTGTCACGAGTAAACTCAGACTTCTTGTGGGAGGCCTTCCGGCAGCAAAGAGAAGGTGGGCGCGAGCAGTGTACTTCAGGCAGCTTAGGACCCGCCCCTGTCTCGTTTACCACGGAGGGGAATAAGGTTTAGCCAGGGTCGCCCAGCTTCAAACCGGAGCTCCTATAGGGATCCTCAGCGGTTTCTGATTACCTCAAGGAAACACAACGGGAGGAACAGGGCCCTTCCGTGGAGGCCCGTTTGGGCACAGGGACCTCCGCGTGGGAGCTACTGGGTAAGTATGGCAGTCCCTTAGGTAGGCCTCAGTGACCAAGGCTCTCTGGCTCATGCCTAGCTGTGTAAAGAAGTGTGGCAAACGTACGTACTGCTCCTCAGGCTGGGCGCACAGCCTAGCTTTCGCTTCTATGAGAGTGCTGTCCCGAGTCTCTTCCTGGAGCCAGTCGTCAGCACGGTGCCTTTTGGCACTGCGGTTCTCTTTCAGTCAAGGAGGCCGTTCGACTGGCAAAGGGAGTCTGCGCAGCACTGCTTTCGCGAGGCTCTTTGACGACTGGGGCACTCAACCCAGGCAAGCCAGAGAGCAGTACGTTGCCCTTGCTCTGAATGTGAAGAGCTTTCTCCAGGGGCCTGTTTAGGCTAAGGTTCCTCAGAAGCCAGGAGCCGCCGTTCCGGCACGGAGAGAAGTCATCCTGCGAAATTGGCGAACGAGCTCCTATCCTGTGTGCCCCCAGGAGCGTCGCAGAGTTAAGGCACTCCGTGGTGGAGTCTGGCCTCATGGAAACCACTGCACACCCAACTCCCCCGACGTGAAACGCTGGAACTTACCTTGAGGCCTGAGGTCACCTTTCGTTTGGCCGGAGCTGAACACGTAGTGCCGTGGGAGGAGTTTCTAGCAAGGTATTGCCAGCACGGTGTTCCGCTTTGAGAGAACACGCAGCCTCGGCCCACAACGACAATCCTGCCGTGCAGAGACGTCGGGCCGCTAGTGCTGTTCGGGCAGCTTTGAAGCCAAGCGCACGGCGCCTCCAAACGGGGAGAAAGCGTACTCTCCCATCCGCGTCCCACTTTCAGGCTGAATGACGCAGCATGTTTCTCGGAAGGCTCTGCCGAGCTATCTAGTACAAGGGAGAGAGTGCCTGCCTCTGCCGAGAAAGGTTTTGACGTGGGGATTGCTGGACGTGCGGAAGAGCGTTCCCCAGGCCGTGCCAAGTTTAGGCTTTGGTGATTCTGGATGTTCCCAAGGGTCCAGAATTGTCCCTGGGAAAGCTGTCCTTTTTCTCTTTCTCCGGCTGGAAGTAAACATCTGGCAACCGACTGCCGTACGCAGGCGTCCTGGGAGAGCCCCCCCCCCCGGTTTCCTTTGGGACGCACATTGGTGTCTCACAGAAGAGCCTGCATTCCCAATTGGGGGCACACCAGCGTGGAATGTAAGGCTGTTTAGAACGGCGTACCTTGAGGCCGTGTGAAGGCCGTACAAACGAGAGCTTTCGAGCGAACAGGGCAGCGCTTCGTCATCGTCGTTGCACGTTCTCGGAGCTTAATCAAACGAATGCATTTACTTCCTGTGGCTCAAACGCCAGAGAGGAGTTGGAAGGCATCCGGTGCCCTTTGACAGTTGTTACAACGAACGTGAGTGCACGGTGTCTCGTGAAATAAAGCCCTAGCACTGTTGAGGCCCTCCGTTAACGCACGCTTCTTCGCTCCTATGGCACTCCGAGGTGTTCCTGCCGGGGGAAATCTGGACTTTTGCTTGAGGCCGGGGTGGGGCGAGGGGGACTCACAGTTCTTGTGCCGGCGAGCTCCCGAGCGCTCCGGCTGAAGCTCCCAGCAAGGAACTGAGAGCAGCAGGCCTCACACGCGTAAAGTCAGACTTCTGCTGTCACGAGTAAACTCAGACTTCTTGTGGGAGGCCTTCCGGCAGCAAAGAGAAGGTGGGCGCGAGCAGTGTACTTCAGGCAGCTTAGGACCCGCCCCTGTCTCGTTTACCACGGAGGGGAATAAGGTTTAGCCAGGGTCGCCCAGCTTCAAACCGGAGCTCCTATAGGGATCCTCAGCGGTTTCTGATTACCTCAAGGAAACACAACGGGAGGAACAGGGCCCTTCCGTGGAGGCCCGTTTGGGCACAGGGACCTCCGCGTGGGAGCTACTGGGTAAGTATGGCAGTCCCTTAGGTAGGCCTCAGTGACCAAGGCTCTCTGGCTCATGCCTAGCTGTGTAAAGAAGTGTGGCAAACGTACGTACTGCTCCTCAGGCTGGGCGCACAGCCTAGCTTTCGCTTCTATGAGAGTGCTGTCCCGAGTCTCTTCCTGGAGCCAGTCGTCAGCACGGTGCCTTTTGGCACTGCGGTTCTCTTTCAGTCAAGGAGGCCGTTCGACTGGCAAAGGGAGTCTGCGCAGCACTGCTTTCGCGAGGCTCTTTGACGACTGGGGCACTCAACCCAGGCAAGCCAGAGAGCAGTACGTTGCCCTTGCTCTGAATGTGAAGAGCTTTCTCCAGGGGCCTGTTTAGGCTAAGGTTCCTCAGAAGCCAGGAGCCGCCGTTCCGGCACGGAGAGAAGTCATCCTGCGAAATTGGCGAACGAGCTCCTATCCTGTGTGCCCCGAGGAGCGTCGCAGAGTTAAGGCACTCCGTGGTGGAGTCTGGCCTCATGGAAACCACTGCACACCCAACTCCCCCGACGTGAAACGCTGGAACTTACCTTGAGGCCTGAGGTCACCTTTCGTTTGGCCGGAGCTGAACACGTAGTGCCGTGGGAGGAGTTTCTAGCAAGGTATTGCCAGCACGGTGTTCCGCTTTGAGAGAACACGCAGCCTCGGCCCACAACGACAATCCTGCCGTGCAGAGACGTCGGGCCGCTAGTGCTGTTCGGGCAGCTTTGAAGCCAAGCGCACGGCGCCTCCAAACGGGGAGAAAGCGTACTCTCCCATCCGCGTCCCACTTTCAGGCTGAATGACGCAGCATGTTTCTCGGAAGGCTCTGCCGAGCTATCTAGTACAAGGGAGAGAGTGCCTGCCTCTGCCGAGAAAGGTTTTGACGTGGGGATTGCTGGACGTGCGGAAGAGCGTTCCCCAGGCCGTGCCAAGTTTAGGCTTTGGTGATTCTGGATGTTCCCAAGGGTCCAGAATTGTCCCTGGGAAAGCTGTCCTTTTTCTCTTTCTCCGGCTGGAAGTAAACATCTGGCAACCGACTGCCGTACGCAGGCGTCCTGGGGGAGACCCCCCCACCCCGGTTTCCTTTGGGACGCACATTGGTGTCTCACAGAAGTGCCCGCATTCCCAATTGGGGGCACACCAGCGTGGAATGTAAGGCTGTTTAGAACGGCGTACCTTGAGGCCGTGTGAAGGCCGTACAAACGAGAGCTTTCGAGCGAACAGGGCAGCGCTTCGTCATCGTCGTTGCACGTTCACGGAGCTTAATCAAACGAATGCATTTACTTCCTGTGGCTCAAACGCCAGAGAGGAGTCGGAAGGCATCCAGTGCCCTTTGACAGTTGTTACAACGAACGTGAGTGCACGGTGTCTCGTGAAATAAAGCCCTAGCACTGTTGAGGCCCTCCGTTAACGCACGCTTCTTCGCTCCTATGGCACTCCGAGGTGTTCCTGACGGGGGAAATCTGGACTTTTGCTTGAGGCCGGGGTGGGGCGAGGGGACTCACAGTTCTTGTGCCGGCGAGCTCCCGAGCGCTCCTGCTGAAGCTCCCAGCAAGGAACTGAGAGCAGCAGGCCTCACACGCGTAAAGTCAGACTTCTGCTGTCACGAGTAAACTCAGACTTCTTGTGGGAGGCCTTCCGGCAGCAAAGAGAAGGTGGGCGCGAGCAGTGTACTTCAGGCAGCTTAGGACCCGCCCCTGTCTCGTTTACCACGGAGGGGAATAAGGTTTAGCCAGGGTCGCCCAGCTTCAAACCGGAGCTCCTATAGGGATCCTCAGCGGTTTCTGATTACCTCAAGGAAACACAACGGGAGGAACAGGGCCCTTCCGTGGAGGCCCGTTTGGGCACAGGGACCTCCGCGTGGGAGCTACTGGGTAAGTATGGCAGTCCCTTAGGTAGGCCTCAGTGACCAAGGCTCTCTGGCTCATGCCTAGCTGTGTAAAGAAGTGTGGCAAACGTACGTACTGCTCCTCAGGCTGGGCGCACAGCCTAGCTTTCGCTTCTATGAGAGTGCTGTCCCGAGTCTCTTCCTGGAGCCAGTCGTCAGCACGGTGCCTTTTGGCACTGCGGTTCTCTTTCAGTCAAGGAGGCCGTTCGACTGGCAAAGGGAGTCTGCGCAGCACTGCTTTCGCGAGGCTCTTTGACGACTGGGGCACTCAACCCAGGCAAGCCAGAGAGCAGTACGTTGCCCTTGCTCTGAATGTGAAGAGCTTTCTCCAGGGGCCTGTTTAGGCTAAGGTTCCTCAGAAGCCAGGAGCCGCCGTTCCGGCACGGAGAGAAGTCATCCTGCGAAATTGGCGAACGAGCTCCTATCCTGTGTGCCCCCAGGAGCGTCGCAGAGTTAAGGCACTCCGTGGTGGAGTCTGGCCTCATGGAAACCACTGCACACCCAACTCCCCCGACGTGAAACGCTGGAACTTACCTTGAGGCCTGAGGTCACCTTTCGTTTGGCCGGAGCTGAACACGTAGTGCCGTGGGAGGAGTTTCTAGCAAGGTATTGCCAGCACGGTTTTCCGCTTTGAGACAACACGCAGCCTCGGGCCACAACGACAATCCTGCCGTGCAGAGACGTCGGGCCGCTAGTGCTGTTCGGGCAGCTTTGAAGCCAAGCGCACGGCGCCTCCAAACGGGGAGAAAGCGTACTCTCCCATCCGTGTCCCACTTTCAGGCTGAATGACGCAGCATGTTTCTCGGGAGGCTCTGCCGAGCTATCTAGTACAAGGGAGAGAGAGCCTGCCTCTGCCGAGAAAGGTTTTGACGTGGGGATTGCTGGACGTGCGGAAGAGCGTTCCCCAGGCCGTGCCAAGTTTAGGCTTTGGTGATTCTGGATGTTCCCAAGGGTCCAGAATTGTCCCTGGGAAAGCTGTCCTTTTTCTCTTTCTCCGGCTGGAAGTAAACATCTGGCAACCGACTGCCGTACGCAGGCGTCCTGGGGGAGACCCCCCCACCCCGGTTTCCTTTGGGACGCACATTGGTGTCTCACAGAAGTGCCCGCATTCCCAATTGGGGGCACACCAGCGTGGAATGTAAGGCTGTTTAGAACGACGTACCTTGAGGCCCTGTGAAGGCCGTACAAACGAGAGCTTTCGAGCGAACAGGGCAGCGCTTCGTCATCGTCGTTGCACGTTCACGGAGCTTAATCAAACGAATGCATTTACTTCCTGTGGCTCAAACGCCAGAGAGGAGTTGGAAGGCATCCAGTGCCCTTTGACAGTTGTTACAACGAACGTGAGTGCACGGTGTCTCGTGAAATAAAGCCCTAGCACTGTTGAGGCCCTCCGTTAACGCACGCTTCTTCGCTCCTATGGCACTCCGAGGTGTTGCTGCCGGGGGAAATCTGGACTTTTGCTTGAGGCCGGGGTGGGGCGAGGGGGACTCACAGTTCTTGTGCCGGCGAGCTCCCGAGCGCTCCGGCTGAAGCTCCCAGCAAGGAACTGAGAGCAGCAGGCCTCACACGCGTAAAGTCAGACTTCTGCTGTCACGAGTAAACTCAGACTTCTTGTGGGAGGCCTTCCGGCAGCAAAGAGAAGGTGGGCGCGAGCAGTGTACTTCAGGCAGCTTAGGACCCGCCCCTGTCTCGTTTACCACGGAGGGGAATAAGGTTTAGCCAGGGTCGCCCAGCTTCAAACCGGAGCTCCTATAGGGATCCTCAGCGGTTTCTGATTACCTCAAGGAAACACAACGGGAGGAACAGGGCCCTTCCGTGGAGGCCCGTTTGGGCACAGGGACCTCCGCGTGGGAGCTACTGGGTAAGTATGGCAGTCCCTTAGGTAGGCCTCAGTGACCAAGGCTCTCTGGCTCATGCCTAGCTGTGTAAAGAAATGTGGCAAACGTACGTACTGCTCCTCAGGCTGGGCGCACAGCCTAGCTTTCGCTTCTATGAGAGTGCTGTCCCGAGTCTCTTCCTGGAGCCAGTCGTCAGCACGGTGCCTTTTGGCACTGCGGTTCTCTTTCAGTCAAGGAGGCCGTTCGACTGGCAAAGGGAGTCTGCGCAGCACTGCTTTCGCGAGGCTCTTTGACGACTGGGGCACTCAACCCAGGCAAGCCAGAGAGCAGTACGTTGCCCTTGCTCTGAATGTGAAGAGCTTTCTCCAGGGGCCTGTTTAGGCTAAGGTTCCTCAGAAGCCAGGAGCCGCCGTTCCGGCACGGAGAGAAGTCATCCTGCGAAATTGGCGAACGAGCTCCTATCCTGTGTGCCCCCAGGAGCGTCGCAGAGTTAAGGCACTCCGTGGTGGAGTCTGGCCTCATGGAAACCACTGCACACCCAACTCCCCCGACGTGAAACGCTGGAACTTACCTTGAGGCCTGAGGTCACCTTTCGTTTGGCCGGAGCTGAACACGTAGTGCCGTGGGAGGAGTTTCTAGCAAGGTATTGCCAGCACGGTTTTCCGCTTTGAGACAACACGCAGCCTCGGGCCACAACGACAATTCTGCCGTGCAGAGACGTCGGGCCGCTAGTGCTGTTCGGGCAGCTTTGAAGCCAAGCGCACGGCGCCTCCAAACGGGGAGAAAGCGTACTCTCCCATCCGCGTCCCACTTTCAGGCTGAATGACGCAGCATGTTTCTCGGGAGGCTCTGCCGAGCTATCTAGTACAAGGGAGAGAGTGCCTGCCTCTGCCGAGAAAGGTTTTGACGTGGGGATTGCTGGACGTGCGGAAGAGCGTTCCCCAGGCCGTGCCAAGTTTAGGCTTTGGTGATTCTGGATGTTCCCAAGGGTCCAGAATTGTCCCTGGGAAAGCTGTCCTTTTTCTCTTTCTCCGGCTGGAAGTAAACATCTGGCAACCGACTGCCGTACGCAGGCGTCCTGGGGGAGACCCCCCCACCCCGGTTTCCTTTGGGACGCACATTGGTGTCTCACAGAAGTGCCCGCATTCCCAATTGGGGGCACACCAGCGTGGAATGTAAGGCTGTTTAGAACGACGTACCTTGAGGCCGTGTGAAGGCCGTACAAACGAGAGCTTTCGAGCGAACAGGGCAGCGCTTCGTCATCGTCGTTGCACGTTCACGGAGCTTAATCAAACGAATGCATTTACTTCCTGTGGCTCAAACGCCAGAGAGGAGTTGGAAGGCATCCGGTGCCCTTTGACAGTTGTTACAACGAACGTGAGTGCACGGTGTCTCGTGAAATAAAGCCCTAGCACTGTTGAGGCCCTCCGTTAACGCACGCTTCTTCGCTCCTATGGCACTCCGAGGTGTTCCTGCCGGGGGAAATCTGGACTTTTGCTTGAGGCCGGGGTGGGGCGAGGGGACTCACAGTTCTTGTGCCGGCGAGCTCCCGAGCGCTCCGGCTGAAGCTCCCAGCAAGGAACTGAGAGCAGCAGGCCTCACACGCGTAAAGTCAGACTTCTGCTGTCACGAGTAAACTCAGACTTCTTGTGCGAGGCCTTCCGGCAGCAAAGAGCAGGTGGGCGCGAGCAGTGTACTTCAGGCAGCTTAGGACCCGCCCCTGTCTCGTTTACCACGGAGGGGAATAAGGTTTAGCCAGGGTCGCCCAGCTTCAAACCGGAGCTCCTATAGGGATCCTCAGCGGTTTCTGATTACCTCAAGGAAACACAACGGGAGGAACAGGGCCCTTCCGTGGAGGCCCGTTTGGGCACAGGGACCTCCGCGTGGGAGCTACTGGGTAAGTATGGCAGTCCCTTAGGTAGGCCTCAGTGACCAAGGCTCTCTGGCTCATGCCTAGCTGTGTAAAGAAGTGTGGCAAACGTACGTACTGCTCCTCAGGCTGGGCGCACAGCCTAGCTTTCGCTTCTATGAGAGTGCTGTCCCGAGTCTCTTCCTGGAGCCAGTCGTCAGCACGGTGCCTTTTGGCACTGCGGTTCTCTTTCAGTCAAGGAGGCCGTTCGACTGGCAAAGGGAGTCTGCGCAGCACTGCTTTCGCGAGGCTCTTTGACGACTGGGGCACTCAACCCAGGCAAGCCAGAGAGCAGTACGTTGCCCTTGCTCTGAATGTGAAGAGCTTTCTCCAGGGGCCTGTTTAGGCTAAGGTTCCTCAGAAGCCAGGAGCCGCCGTTCCGGCACGGAGAGAAGTCATCCTGCGAAATTGGCGAACGAGCTCCTATCCTGTGTGCCCCCAGGAGCGTCGCAGAGTTAAGGCACTCCGTGGTGGAGTCTGGCCTCATGGAAACCACTGCACACCCAACTCCCCCGACGTGAAACGCTGGAACTTACCTTGAGGCCTGAGGTCACCTTTCGTTTGGCCGGAGCTGAACATGTAGTGCCGTGGGAGGAGTTTCTAGCAAGGTATTGCCAGCACGGTGTTCCGCTTTGAGAGAACACGCAGCCTCGGCCCACAACGACAATCCTGCCGTGCAGAGACGTCGGGCCGCTAGTGCTGTTCGGGCAGCTTTGAAGCCAAGCGCACGGCGCCTCCAAACGGGGAGAAAGCGTACTCTCCCATCCGCGTCCCACTTTCAGGCTGAATGACGCAGCATGTTTCTCGGAAGGTTCTGCGGAGCTATCTAGTACAAGGGAGAGAGTGCCTGCCTCTGCCGAGAAAGGTTTTGACGTGGGGATTGCTGGACGTGCGGAAGAGCGTTCCCCAGGCCGTGCCAAGTTTAGGCTTTGGTGATTCTGGATGTTCCCAAGGGTCCAGAATTGTCCCTGGGAAAGCTGTCCTTTTTCTCTTTCTCCGGCTGGAAGTAAACATCTGGCAACCGACTGCCGTACGCAGGCGTCCTTGGGGAGCCCCCCCCCCCGGTTTCCTTTGGGACGCACATTGGTGTCTCACAGAAGAGCCCGCATTCCCAATTGGGGGCACACCAGCGTGGAATGTAAGGCTGTTTAGAACGACGTACCTTGAGGCCGTGTGAAGGCCGTACAAACGAGAGCTTTCGAGCGAACAGGGCAGCGCTTCGTCATCGTCGTTGCACGTTCTCGGAGCTTAATCAAACGAATGCATTTACTTCCTGTGGCTCAAACGCCAGAGAGGAGTTGGAAGGCATCCAGTGCCCTTTGACAGTTGTTACAACGAACGTGAGTGCACGGTGTCTCGTGAAATAAAGCCCTAGCACTGTTGAGGCCCTCCGTTAACGCACGCTTCTTCGCTCCTATGGCACTCCGAGGTGTTCCTGCCAGGGGAAATCTGGACTTTTGCTTGAGGCCGGGGTGGGGCGAGGGGGACTCACAGTTCTTGTGCCGCCGAGCTCCCGAGCGCTCCGGCTGAAGCTCCCAGCAAGGAACTGAGAGCAGCAGGCCTCACACGCGTAAAGTCAGACTTCTGCTGTCACGAGTAAACTCAGACTTCTTGTGGGAGGCCTTCCGGCAGCAAAGAGAAGGTGGGCGCGAGCAGTGTACTTCAGGCAGCTTAGGACCCGCCCCTGTCTCGTTTACCACGGAGGGGAATAAGGTTTAGCCAGGGTCGCCCAGCTTCAAACCGGAGCTCCTATAGGGATCCTCAGCGGTTTCTGATTACCTCAAGGAAACACAACGGGAGGAACAGGGCCCTTCCGTGGAGGCCCGTTTGGGCACAGGGACCTCCGCGTGGGAGCTACTGGGTAAGTATGGCAGTCCCTTAGGTAGGCCTCAGTGACCAAGGCTCTCTGGCTCATGCCTAGCTGTGTAAAGAAGTGTGGCAAACGTACGTACTGCTCCTCAGGCTGGGCGCACAGCCTAGCTTTCGCTTCTATGAGAGTGCTGTCCCGAGTCTCTTCCTGGAGCCAGTCGTCAGCACGGTGCCTTTTGGCACTGCGGTTCTCTTTCAGTCAAGGAGGCCGTTCGACTGGCAAAGGGAGTCTGCGCAGCACTGCTTTCGCGAGGCTCTTTGACGACTGGGGCACTCAACCCAGGCAAGCCAGAGAGCAGTACGTTGCCCTTGCTCTGAATGTGAAGAGCTTTCTCCAGGGGCCTGTTTAGGCTAAGGTTCCTCAGAAGCCAGGAGCCGCCGTTCCGGCACGGAGAGAAGTCATCCTGCGAAATTGGCGAACGAGCTCCTATCCTGTGTGCCCCCAGGAGCGTCACAGAGTTAAGGCACTCCGTGGTGGAGTCTGGCCTCATGGAAACCACTGCACACCCAACTCCCCCGACGTGAAACGCTGGAACTTACCTTGAGGCCTGAGGTCACCTTTCGTTTGGCCGGAGCTGAACACGTAGTGCCGTGGGAGGAGTTTCTAGCAAGGTATTGCCAGCACGGTTTTCCGCTTTGAGAGAACACGCAGCCTCGGCCCACAACGACAATCCTGCCGTGCAGAGACGTCGGGCCGCTAGTGCTGTTCGGGCAGCTTTGAAGCCAAGCGCACGGAGCCTCCAAACGGGGAGAAAGCGTACTCTCCCATCCGCGTCCCACTTTCAGGCTGAATGACGCAGCATGTTTCTCGGAAGTTTCTGCCGAGCTATCTAGTACAAGGGAGAGAGTGCCTGCCTCTGCCGAGAAAGGTTTTGACGTGGGGATTGCTGGACGTGCGGAAGAGCGTTCCCCAGGCCGTGCCAAGTTTAGGCTTTGGTGATTCTGGATGTTCCCAAGGGTCCAGAATTGTCCCTGGGAAAGCTGTCCTTTTTCTCTTTCTCCGGCTGGAAGTAAACATCTGGCAACCGACTGCCGTACGCAGGCGTCCTGGGGGAGACCCCCCCACCCCGGTTTCCTTTGGGACGCACATTGGTGTCTCACAGAAGTGCCCGCATTCCCAATTGGGGGCACACCAGCGTGGAATGTAAGGCTGTTTAGAACGACGTACCTTGAGGCCGTGTGAAGGCCGTACAAACGAGAGCTTTCGAGCGAACAGGGCAGCGCTTCGTCATCGTCGTTGCACGTTCTCGGAGCTTAATCAAACGAATGCATTTACTTCCTGTGGCTCAAACGCCAGAGAGGAGTTGGAAGACATCCAGTGCCCTTTGACAGTTGTTACAACGAACGTGAGTGCACGGTGTCTCGTGAAATAAAGCCCTAGCACTGTTGAGGCCCTCCGTTAACGCACGCTTCTTCGCTCCTATGGCACTCCGAGGTGTTCCTGCCGGGGGAAATCTGGACTTTTGCTTGAGGCCGGGGTGGGGCGAGGGGACTCACAGTTCTTGTGCCGGCGAGCTCCCGAGCGCTCCGGCTGAAGCTCCCAGCAAGGAACTGAGAGCAGCAGGCCTCACACGCGTAAACTCAGACTTCTGCTGTCACGAGTAAACTCAGACTTCTTGTGGGAGGCCTTCCGGCAGCAAAGAGAAGGTGGGCGCGAGCAGTGTACTTCAGGCAGCTTAGGACCCGCCCCTGTCTCGTTTACCACGGAGGGGAATAAGGTTTAGCCAGGGTCGCCCAGCTTCAAACCGGAGCTCCTATAGGGATCCTCAGCGGTTTCTGATTACCTCAAGGAAACACAACGGGAGGAACAGGGCCCTTCCGTGGAGGCCCGTTTGGGCACAGGGACCTCCGCGTGGGAGCTACTGGGTAAGTATGGCAGTCCCTTAGGTAGGCCTCAGTGACCAAGGCTCTCTGGCTCATGCCTAGCTGTGTAAAGAAGTGTGGCAAACGTACGTACTGCTCCTCAGGCTGGGCGCACAGCCTAGCTTTCGCTTCTATGAGAGTGCTGTCCCGAGTCTCTTCCTGGAGCCAGTCGTCAGCACGGTGCCTTTTGGCACTGCGGTTCTCTTTCAGTCAAGGAGGCCGTTCGACTGGCAAAGGGAGTCTGCGCAGCACTGCTTTCGCGAGGCTCTTTGACGACTGGGGCACTCAACCCAGGCAAGCCAGAGAGCAGTACGTTGCCCTTGCTCTGAATGTGAAGAGCTTTCTCCAGGGGCCTGTTTAGGCTAAGGTTCCTCAGAAGCCAGGAGCCGCCGTTCCGGCACGGAGAGAAGTCATCCTGCGAAATTGGCGAACGAGCTCCTATCCTGTGTGCCCCCAGGAGCGTCGCAGAGTTAAGGCACTCCGTGGTGGAGTCTGGCCTCATGGAAACCACTGCACACCCAACTCCCCCGACGTGAAACGCTGGAACTTACCTTGAGGCCTGAGGTCACCTTTCGTTTGGCCGGAGCTGAACACGTAGTGCCGTGGGAGGAGTTTCTAGCAAGGTATTGCCAGCACGGTGTTCCGCTTTGAGAGAACACGCAGCCTCGGCCCACAACGACAATCCTGCCGTGCAGAGACGTCGGGCCGCTAGTGCTGTTCGGGCAGCTTTGAAGCCAAGCGCACGGCGCCTCCAAACGGGGAGAAAGCGTACTCTCCCATCCGCGTCCCACTTTCAGGCTGAATGACGCAGCATGTTTCTCGGAAGGCTCTGCCGAGCTATCTAGTACAAGGGAGAGAGTGCCTGCCTCTGCCGAGAAAGGTTTTGACGTGGGGATTGCTGGACGTGCGGAAGAGCGTTCCCCAGGCCGTGCCAAGTTTAGGCTTTGGTGATTCTGGATGTTCCCAAGGGTCCAGAATTGTCCCTGGGAAAGCTGTCCTTTTTCTCTTTCTCCGGCTGGAAGTAAACATCTGGCAACCGACTGCCGTACGCAGGCGTCCTGGGGGAGCCCCCCCCCCCCCGGTTTCCTTTGGGACGCACATTGGTGTCTCACAGAAGAGCCCGCATTCCCAATTGGGGGCACACCAGCGTGGAATGTAAGGCTGTTTAGAACGGCGTACCTTGAGGCCGTGTGAAGGCCGTACAAACGAGAGCTTTCGAGCGAACAGGGCAGCGCTTCGTCATCGTCGTTGCACGTTCTCGGAGCTTAATCAAACGAATGCATTTACTTCCTGTGGCTCAAACGCCAGAGAGGAGTTGGAAGGCATCCGGTGCCCTTTGACAGTTGTTACAACGAACGTGAGTGCACGGTGTCTCGTGAAATAAAGCCCTAGCACTGTTGAGGCCCTCCGTTAACGCACGCTTCTTCGCTCCTATGGCACTCCGAGGTGTTCCTGCCGGGGGAAATCTGGACTTTTGCTTGAGGCCGGGGTGGGGCGAGGGGGACTCACAGTTCTTGTGCCGGCGAGCTCCCGAGCGCTCCGGCTGAAGCTCCCAGCAAGGAACTGAGAGCAGCAGGCCTCACACGCGTAAAGTCAGACTTCTGCTGTCACGAGTAAACTCAGACTTCTTGTGGGAGGCCTTCCGGCAGCAAAGAGAAGGTGGGCGCGAGCAGTGTACTTCAGGCAGCTTAGGACCCGCCCCTGTCTCGTTTACCACGGAGGGGAATAAGGTTTAGCCAGGGTCGCCCAGCTTCAAACCGGAGCTCCTATAGGGATCCTCAGCGGTTTCTGATTACCTCAAGGAAACACAACGGGAGGAACAGGGCCCTTCCGTGGAGGCCCGTTTGGGCACAGGGACCTCCGCGTGGGAGCTACTGGGTAAGTATGGCAGTCCCTTAGGTAGGCCTCAGTGACCAAGGCTCTCTGGCTCATGCCTAGCTGTGTAAAGAAGTGTGGCAAACGTACGTACTGCTCCTCAGGCTGGGCGCACAGCCTAGCTTTCGCTTCTATGAGAGTGCTGTCCCGAGTCTCTTCCTGGAGCCAGTCGTCAGCACGGTGCCTTTTGGCACTGCGGTTCTCTTTCAGTCAAGGAGGCCGTTCGACTGGCAAAGGGAGTCTGCGCAGCACTGCTTTCGCGAGGCTCTTTGACGACTGGGGCACTCAACCCAGGCAAGCCAGAGAGCAGTACGTTGCCCTTGCTCTGAATGTGAAGAGCTTTCTCCAGGGGCCTGTTTAGGCTAAGGTTCCTCAGAAGCCAGGAGCCGCCGTTCCGGCACGGAGAGAAGTCATCCTGCGAAATTGGCGAACGAGCTCCTATCCTGTGTGCCCCGAGGAGCGTCGCAGAGTTAAGGCACTCCGTGGTGGAGTCTGGCCTCATGGAAACCACTGCACACCCAACTCCCCCGACGTGAAACGCTGGAACTTACCTTGAGGCCTGAGGTCACCTTTCGTTTGGCCGGAGCTGAACACGTAGTGCCGTGGGAGGAGTTTCTAGCAAGGTATTGCCAGCACGGTGTTCCGCTTTGAGAGAACACGCAGCCTCGGCCCACAACGACAATCCTGCCGTGCAGAGACGTCGGGCCGCTAGTGCTGTTCGGGCAGCTTTGAAGCCAAGCGCACGGCGCCTCCAAACGGGGAGAAAGCGTACTCTCCCATCCGCGTCCCACTTTCAGGCTGAATGACGCAGCATGTTTCTCGGAAGGCTCTGCCGAGCTATCTAGTACAAGGGAGAGAGTGCCTGCCTCTGCCGAGAAAGGTTTTGACGTGGGGATTGCTGGACGTGCGGAAGAGCGTTCCCCAGGCCGTGCCAAGTTTAGGCTTTGGTGATTCTGGATGTTCCCAAGGGTCCAGAATTGTCCCTGGGAAAGCTGTCCTTTTTCTCTTTCTCCGGCTGGAAGTAAACATCTGGCAACCGACTGCCGTACGCAGGCGTCCTGGGGGAGCCCCCCCCCCGGTTTCCTTTGGGACGCACATTGGTGTCTCAACGAAGAGCCCGCATTCCCAATTGGGGGCACACCAGCGTGGAATGTAAGGCTGTTTAGAACGGCGTACCTTGAGGCCGTGTGAAGGCCGTACAAACGAGAGCTTTCGAGCGAACAGGGCAGCGCTTCGTCATCGTCGTTGCACGTTCTCGGAGCTTAATCAAACGAATGCATTTACTTCCTGTGGCTCAAACGCCAGAGAGGAGTTGGAAGGCATCCAGTGCCCTTTGACAGTTGTTACAACTAACGTGAGTGCACGGTGTCTCGTGAAATAAAGCCCTAGCACTGTTGAGGCCCTCCGTTAACGCACGCTTCTTCGCTCCTATGGCACTCCGAGGTGTTCCTGCCGGGGGAAATCTGGACTTTTGCTTGAGGCCGGGGTGGGGCGAGGGGACTCACAGTTCTTGTGCCGGCGAGCTCCCGAGCGCTCCGGCTGAAGCTCCCAGCAAGGAACTGAGAGCAGCAGGCCTCACACGCGTAAAGTCAGACTTCTGCTGTCACGAGTAAACTCAGACTTCTTGTGGGAGGCCTTCCGGCAGCAAAGAGAAGGTGGGCGCGAGCAGTGTACTTCAGGCAGCTTAGGACCCGCCCCTGTCTCGTTTACCACGGAGGGGAATAAGGTTTAGCCAGGGTCGCCCAGCTTCAAACCGGAGCTCCTATAGGGATCCTCAGCGGTTTCTGATTACCTCAAGGAAACACAACGGGAGGAACAGGGCCCTTCCGTGGAGGCCCGTTTGGGCACAGGGACCTCCGCGTGGGAGCTACTGGGTAAGTATGGCAGTCCCTTAGGTAGGCCTCAGTGACCAAGGCTCTCTGGCTCATGCCTAGCTGTGTAAAGAAGTGTGGCAAACGTACGTACTGCTCCTCAGGCTGGGCGCACAGCCTAGCTTTCGCTTCTATGAGAGTGCTGTCCCGAGTCTCTTCCTGGAGCCAGTCGTCAGCACGGTGCCTTTTGGCACTGCGGTTCTCTTTCAGTCAAGGAGGCCGTTCGACTGGCAAAGGGAGTCTGCGCAGCACTGCTTTCGCGAGGCTCTTTGACGACTGGGGCACTCAACCCAGGCAAGCCAGAGAGCAGTACGTTGCCCTTGCTCTGAATGTGAAGAGCTTTCTCCAGGGGCCTGTTTAGGCTAAGGTTCCTCAGAAGCCAGGAGCCGCCGTTCCGGCACGGAGAGAAGTCATCCTGCGAAATTGGCGAACGAGCTCCTATCCTGTGTGCCCCGAGGAGCGTCGCAGAGTTAAGGCACTCCGTGGTGGAGTCTGGCCTCATGGAAACCACTGCACACCCAACTCCCCCGACGTGAAACGCTGGAACTTACCTTGAGGCCTGAGGTCACCTTTCGTTTGGCCGGAGCTGAACACGTAGTGCCGTGGGAGGAGTTTCTAGCAAGGTATTGCCAGCACGGTGTTCCGCTTTGAGAGAACACGCAGCCTCGGCCCACAACGACAATCCTGCCGTGCAGAGACGTCGGGCCGCTAGTGCTGTTCGGGCAGCTTTGAAGCCAAGCGCACGGCGCCTCCAAACGGGGAGAAAGCGTACTCTCCCATCCGCGTCCCACTTTCAGGCTGAATGACGCAGCATGTTTCTCGGAAGGCTCTGCCGAGCTATCTAGTACAAGGGAGAGAGTGCCTGCCTCTGCCGAGAAAGATTTTGACGTGGGGATTGCTGGACGTGCGGAAGAGCGTTCCCCAGGCCGTGCCAAGTTTAGGCTTTGGTGATTCTGGATGTTCCCAAGGGTCCAGAATTGTCCCTGGGAAAGCTGTCCTTTTTCTCTTTCTCCGGCTGGAAGTAAACATCTGGCAACCGACTGCCGTACGCAGGCGTCCTGGGGGAGCCCCCCCCCCCGGTTTCCTTTGGGACGCACATTGGTGTCTCACAGAAGAGCCCGCATTCCCAATTGGGGGCACACCAGCGTGGAATGTAAGGCTGTTTAGAACGGCGTACCTTGAGGCCGTGTGAAGGCCGTACAAACGAGAGCTTTCGAGCGAACAGGGCAGCGCTTCGTCATCGTCGTTGCACGTTCACGGAGCTTAATCAAACGAATGCATTTACTTCCTGTGGCTCAAACGCCAGAGAGGAGTTGGAAGGCATCCAGTGCCCTTTGACAGTTGTTACAACGAACGTGAGTGCACGGTGTCTCGTGAAATAAAGCCCTAGCACTGTTGAGGCCCTCCGTTAACGCACGCTTCTTCGCTCCTATGGCACTCCGAGGTGTTCCTGCCGGGGGAAATCTGGACTTTTGCTTGAGGCCGGGGTGGGGCGAGGGGACTCACAGTTCTTGTGCCGGCGAGCTCCCGAGCGCTCCGGCTGAAGCTCCCAGCAAGGAACTGAGAGCAGCAGGCCTCACACGCGTAAAGTCAGACTTCTGCTGTCACGAGTAAACTCAGACTTCTTGTGGGAGGCCTTCCGGCAGCAAAGAGAAGGTGGGCGCGAGCAGTGTACTTCAGGCAGCTTAGGACCCGCCCCTGTCTCGTTTACCACGGAGGGGAATAAGGTTTAGCCAGGGTCGCCCAGCTTCAAACCGGAGCTCCTATAGGGATCCTCAGCGGTTTCTGATTACCTCAAGGAAACACAACGGGAGGAACAGGGCCCTTCCGTGGAGGCCCGTTTGGGCACAGGGACCTCCGCGTGGGAGCTACTGGGTAAGTATGGCAGTCCCTTAGGTAGGCCTCAGTGACCAAGGCTCTCTGGCTCATGCCTAGCTGTGTAAAGAAGTGTGGCAAACGTACGTACTGCTCCTCAGGCTGGGCGCACAGCCTAGCTTTCGCTTCTATGAGAGTGCTGTCCCGAGTCTCTTCCTGGAGCCAGTCGTCAGCACGGTGCCTTTTGGCACTGCGGTTCTCTTTCAGTCAAGGAGGCCGTTCGACTGGCAAAGGGAGTCTGCGCAGCACTGCTTTCGCGAGGCTCTTTGACGACTGGGGCACTCAACCCAGGCAAGCCAGAGAGCAGTACGTTGCCCTTGCTCTGAATGTGAAGAGCTTTCTCCAGGGGCCTGTTTAGGCTAAGGTTCCTCAGAAGCCAGGAGCCGCCGTTCCGGCACGGAGAGAAGTCATCCTGCGAAATTGGCGAACGAGCTCCTATCCTGTGTGCCCCCAGGAGCGTCGCAGAGTTAAGGCACTCCGTGGTGGAGTCTGGCCTCATGGAAACCACTGCACACCCAACTCCCCCGACGTGAAACGCTGGAACTTACCTTGAGGCCTGAGGTCACCTTTCGTTTGGCCGGAGCTGAACATGTAGTGCCGTGGGAGGAGTTTCTAGCAAGGTATTGCCAGCACGGTGTTCCGCTTTGAGAGAACACGCAGCCTCGGCCCACAACGACAATCCTGCCGTGCAGAGACGTCGGGCCGCTAGTGCTGTTCGGGCAGCTTTGAAGCCAAGCGCACGGCGCCTCCAAACGGGGAGAAAGCGTACTCTCCCATCCGCGTCCCAGTTTCAAGCTGAATGACGCAGCATGTTTCTCGGGAGGCTCTGCTGAGCTACCTAGTACAAGGGAGAGAGTGCCTGCCTCTGCCGAGAAAGGTTTTGACGTGGGGATTGCTGGACGTGCGGAAGAGCGTTCCCCAGGCCGTGCCAAGTTTAGGCTTTGGTGATTCTGGATGTTCCCAAGGGTCCAGAATTGTCCCTGGGAAAGCTGTCCTTTTTCTCTTTCTCCGGCTGGAAGTAAACATCTGGCAACCGACTGCCGTACGCAGGCGTCCTGGGGGAGACCCCCCCACCCCGGTTTCCTTTGGGACGCACATTGGTGTCTCACAGAAGTGCCCGCATTCCCAATTGGGGGCACACCAGCGTGGAATGTAAGGCTGTTTAGAACGGCGTACCTTGAGGCCGTGTGAAGGCCGTACAAACGAGAGCTTTCGAGCGAACAGGGCAGCGCTTCGTCATCGTCGTTGCACGTTCACGGAGCTTAATCAAACGAATGCATTTACTTCCTGTGGCTCAAACGCCCGAGAGGAGTTGGAAGGCATCCAGTGCCCTTTGACAGTTGTTACAACGAACGTGAGTGCACGGTGTCTCGTGAAATAAAGCCCTAGCACTGTTGAGGCCCTCCATTAACGCACGCTTCTTCGCTCCTATGGCACTCCGAGGTGTTCCTGACGGGGGAAATCTGGACTTTTGCTTGAGGCCGGGGTGGGGCGAGGGGGACTCACAGTTCTTGTGCCGGCGAGCTCCCGAGCGCTCCGGCTGAAGCTCCCAGCAAGGAACTGAGAGCAGCAGGCCTCACACGCGTAAAGTCAGACTTCTGCTGTCACGAGTAAACTCAGACGTCTTGTGGGAGGCCTTCCGGCAGCAAAGAGAAGGTGGGCGCGAGCAGTGTACTTCAGGCAGCTTAGGACCCGCCCCTGTCTCGTTTACCACGGAGGGGAATAAGGTTTAGCCAGGGTCGCCCAGCTTCAAACCGGAGCTCCTATAGGGATCCTCAGCGGTTTCTGATTACCTCAAGGAAACACAACGGGAGGAACAGGGCCCTTCCGTGGAGGCCCGTTTGGGCACAGGGACCTCCGCGTGGGAGCTACTGGGTAAGTATGGCAGTCCCTTAGGTAGGCCTCAGTGACCAAGGCTCTCTGGCTCATGCCTAGCTGTGTAAAGAAGTGTGGCAAACGTACGTACTGCTCCTCAGGCTGGGCGCACAGCCTAGCTTTCGCTTCTATGAGAGTGCTGTCCCGAGTCTCTTCCTGGAGCCAGTCGTCAGCACGGTGCCTTTTGGCACTGCGGTTCTCTTTCAGTCAAGGAGGCCGTTCGACTGGCAAAGGGAGTCTGCGCAGCACTGCTTTCGCGAGGCTCTTTGACGACTGGGGCACTCAACCCAGGCAAGCCAGAGAGCAGTACGTTGCCCTTGCTCTGAATGTGAAGAGCTTTCTCCAGGGGCCTGTTTAGGCTAAGGTTCCTCAGAAGCCAGGAGCCGCCGTTCCGGCACGGAGAGAAGTCATCCTGCGAAATTGGCGAACGAGCTCCTATCCTGTGTGCCCCCAGGAGCGTCGCAGAGTTAAGGCACTCCGTGGTGGAGTCTGGCCTCATGGAAACCACTGCACACCCAACTCCCCCGACGTGAAACGCTGGAACTTACCTTGAGGCCTGAGGTCACCTTTCGTTTGGCCGGAGCTGAACATGTAGTGCCGTGGGAGGAGTTTCTAGCAAGGTATTGCCAGCACGGTGTTCCGCTTTGAGAGAACACGCAGCCTCGGCCCACAACGACAATCCTGCCGTGCAGAGACGTCGGGCCGCTAGTGCTGTTCGGGCAGCTTTGAAGCCAAGCGCACGGCGCCTCCAAACGGGGAGAAAGCGTACTCTCCCATCCGCGTCCCACTTTCAGGCTGAATGACGCAGCATGTTTCTCGGGAGGTTCTGCCGAGCTATCTAGTACAAGGGAGAGAGTGCCTGCCTCTGCCGAGAAAGGTTTTGACGTGGGGATTGCTGGACGTGCGGAAGAGCGTTCCCCAGGCCGTGCCAAGTTTAGGCTTTGGTGATTCTGGATGTTCCCAAGGGTCCAGAATTGTCCCTGGGAAAGCTGTCCTTTTTCTCTTTCTCTGGCTGGAAGTAAACATCTGGCAACCGACTGCCGTACGCAGGCGTCCTTGGGGAGCCCGCCCCCCCGGTTTCCTTTGGGACGCACATTGGTGTCTCACAGAAGAGCCCGCATTCCCAATTGGGGGAACACCAGCGTGGAATGTAAGGCTGTTTAGAACGGCGTACCTTGAGGCCGTGTGAAGGCCGTACAAACGAGAGCTTTCGAGCGAACAGGGCAGCGCTTCGTCATCGTCGTTGCACGTTCACGGAGCTTAATCAAACGAATGCATTTACTTCCTGTGGCTCAAACGCCAGAGAGGAGTTGGAAGGCATCCAGTGCCCTTTGACAGTTGTTACAACGAACGTGAGTGCACGGTGTCTCGTGAAATAAAGCCCTAGCACTGTTGAGGCCCTCCGTTAACGCACGCTTCTTCGCTCCTATGGCACTCCGAGGTGTTCCTGACGGGGGAAATCTGGACTTTTGCTTGAGGCCGGGGTGGGGCGAGGGGGACTCACAGTTCTTGTGCCGGCGAGCTCCCGAGCGCTCCGGCTGAAGCTCCCAGCAAGGAACTGAGAGCAGCAGGCCTCACACGCGTAAAGTCAGACTTCTGCTGTCACGAGTAAACTCAGACGTCTTGTGGGAGGCCTTCCGGCAGCAAAGAGAAGGTGGGCGCGAGCAGTGTACTTCAGGCAGCTTAGGACCCGCCCCTGTCTCGTTTACCACGGAGGGGAATAAGGTTTAGCCAGGGTCGCCCAGCTTCAAACCGGAGCTCCTATAGGGATCCTCAGCGGTTTCTGATTACCTCAAGGAAACACAACGGGAGGAACAGGGCCCTTCCGTGGAGGCCCGTTTGGGCACAGGGACCTCCGCGTGGGAGCTACTGGGTAAGTATGGCAGTCCCTTAGGTAGGCCTCAGTGACCATGGCTCTCTGGCTCATGCCTAGCTGTGTAAAGAAGTGTGGCAAACGTACGTACTGCTCCTCAGGCTGGGCGCACAGCCTAGCTTTCGCTTCTATGAGAGTGCTGTCCCGAGTCTCTTCCTGGAGCCAGTCGTCAGCACGGTGCCTTTTGGCACTGCGGTTCTCTTTCAGTCAAGGAGGCCGTTCGACTGGCAAAGGGAGTCTGCGCAGCACTGCTTTCGCGAGGCTCTTTGACGACTGGGGCACTCAACCCAGGCAAGCCAGAGAGCAGTACGTTGCCCTTGCTCTGAATGTGAAGAGCTTTCTCCAGGGGCCTGTTTAGGCTAAGGTTCCTCAGAAGCCAGGAGCCGCCGTTCCGGCACGGAGAGAAGTCATCCTGCGAAATTGGCGAACGAGCTCCTATCCTGTGTGCCCCCAGGAGCGTCGCAGAGTTAAGGCACTCCGTGGTGGAGTCTGGCCTCATGGAAACCACTGCACACCCAACTCCCCCGACGTGAAACGCTGGAACTTACCTTGAGGCCTGAGGTCACCTTTCGTTTGGCCGGAGCTGAACATGTAGTGCCGTGGGAGGAGTTTCTAGCAAGGTATTGCCAGCACGGTGTTCCGCTTTGAGAGAACACGCAGCCTCGGCCCACAACGACAATCCTGCCGTGCAGAGACGTCGGGCCGCTAGTGCTGTTCGGGCAGCTTTGAAGCCAAGCGCACGGCGCCTCCAAACGGGGAGAAAGCGTACTCTCCCATCCGCGTCCCACTTTCAGGCTGAATGACGCAGCATGTTTCTCGGGAGGCTCTGCCGAGCTATCTAGTACAAGGGAGAGAGTGCCTGCCTCTGCCGAGAAAGGTTTTGACGTGGGGATTGCTGGCCGTGTGGAAGAGCGTTCCCCAGGCCGTGCCAAGTTTAGGCTTTGGTGATTCTGGATGTTCCCAAGGGTCCAGAATTGTCCCTGGGAAAGCTGTCCTTTTTCTCTTTCTCCGGCTGGAAGTAAACATCTGGCAACCGACTGCCGTACGCAGGCGTCCTGGGGGAGACCCCCCCACCCCGGTTTCCTTTGGGACGCACATTGGTGTCTCACAGAAGTGCCCGCATTCCCAATTGGGGGCACACCAGCGTGGAATGTAAGGCTGTTTAGAACGACGTACCTTGAGGCCGTGTGAAGGCCGTACAAACGAGAGCTTTCGAGCGAACAGGGCAGCGCTTCGTCATCGTCGTTGCACGTTCACGGAGCTTAATCAAACGAATGCATTTACTTCTTGTGGCTCAAACGCCAGAGAGGAGTTGGAAGGCATCCAGTGCCCTTTGACAGTTGTTACAACGAACGTGAGTGCACGGTGTCTCGTGAAATAAAGCCCTAGCACTGTTGAGGCCCTCCGTTAACGCACGCTTCTTCGCTCCTATGGCACTCCGAGGTGTTCCTGCCGGGGGAAATCTGGACTTTTGCTTGAGGCCGGGGTGGGGCGAGGGGACTCACAGTTCTTGTGCCGGCGAGCTCCCGAGCGCTCCGGCTGAAGCTCCCAGCAAGGAACTGAGAGCAGCAGGCCTCACACGCGTAAAGTCAGACTTCTGCTGTCACGAGTAAACTCAGACTTCTTGTGGGAGGCCTTCCGGCAGCAAAGAGAAGGTGGGCGCGAGCAGTGTACTTCAGGCAGCTTAGGACCCGCCCCTGTCTCGTTTACCACGGAGGGGAATAAGGTTTAGCCAGGGTCGCCCAGCTTCAAACCGGAGCTCCTATAGGGATCCTCAGCGGTTTCTGATTACCTCAAGGAAACACAACGGGAGGAGCAGGGCCCTTCCGTGGAGGCCCGTTTGGGCACAGGGACCTCCGCGTGGGAGCTACTGGGTAAGTATGGCAGTCCCTTAGGTAGGCCTCAGTGACCAAGGCTCTCTGGCTCATGCCTAGCTGTGTAAAGAAGTGTGGCAAACGTACGTACTGCTCCTCAGGCTGGGCGCACAGCCTAGCTTTCGCTTCTATGAGAGTGCTGTCCCGAGTCTCTTCCTGGAGCCAGTCGTCAGCACGGTGCCTTTTGGCACTGCGGTTCTCTTTCAGTCAAGGAGGCCGTTCGACTGGCAAAGGGAGTCTGCGCAGCACTGCTTTCGCGAGGCTCTTTGACGACTGGGGCACTCAACCCAGGCAAGCCAGAGAGCAGTACGTTGCCCTTGCTCTGAATGTGAAGAGCTTTCTCCAGGGGCCTGTTTAGGCTAAGGTTCCTCAGAAGCCAGGAGCCGCCGTTCCGGCACGGAGAGAAGTCATCCTGCGAAATTGGCGAACGAGCTCCTATCCTGTGTGCCCCCAGGAGCGTCGCAGAGTTAAGGCACTCCGTGGTGGAGTCTGGCCTCATGGAAACCACTGCACACCCAACTCCCCCGACGTGAAACGCTGGAACTTACCTTGAGGCCTGAGGTCACCTTTCGTTTGGCCGGAGCTGAACATGTAGTGCCGTGGGAGGAGTTTCTAGCAAGGTATTGCCAGCACGGTGTTCCGCTTTGAGAGAACACGCAGCCTCGGCCCACAACGACAATCCTGCCGTGCAGAGACGTCGGGCCGCTAGTGCTGTTCGGGCAGCTTTGAAGCCAAGCGCACGGCGCCTCCAAACGGGGAGAAAGCGAACTCTCCCATCCGCGTCCCACTTTCAAGCTGAATGACGCAGCATGTTTCTCGGGAGGCTCTGCCGAGCTATCTAGTACAAGGGAGAGAGTGCCTGCCTCTGCCGAGAAAGGTTTTGACGTGGGGATTGCTGGACGTGCGGAAGAGCGTTCCCCAGGCCGTGCCAAGTTTAGGCTTTGGTGATTCTGGATGTTCCCAAGGGTCCAGAATTGTCCCTGGGAAAGCTGTCCTTTTTCTCTTTCTCCGGCTGGAAGTAAACATCTGGCAACCGACTGCCGTACGCAGGCGTCCTGGGGGAGACCCCCCCACCCCGGTTTCCTTTGGGACGCACATTGGTGTCTCACAGAAGTGCCCGCATTCCCAATTGGGGGCACACCAGCGTGGAATGTAAGGCTGTTTAGAACGACGTACCTTGAGGCCGTGGGAAGGCCGTACAAACGAGAGCTTTCGAGCGAACAGGGCAGCGCTTCGTCATCGTCGTTGCACGTTCTCGGAGCTTAATCAAACGAATGCATTTACTTCCTGTGGCTCAAACGCCAGAGAGGAGTTGGAAGGCATCCAGTGCCCTTTGACAGTTGTTACAACGAACGTGAGTGCACGGTGTCTCGTGAAATAAAGCCCTAGCACTGTTGAGGCCCTCCGTTAACGCACGCTTCTTCGCTCCTATGGCACTCCGAGGTGTTCCTGCCTGGGGAAATCTGGACTTTTGCTTGAGGCCGGGGTGGGGCGAGGGGGACTCACAGTTCTTGTGCCGGCGAGCTCCCGAGCGCTCCGGCTGAAGCTCCCAGCAAGGAACTGAGAGCAGCAGGCCTCACACGCGTAAACTCAGACTTCTGCTGTCACGAGTAAACTCAGACTTCTTGTGGGAGGCCTTCCGGCAGCAAAGAGAAGGTGGGCGCGAGCAGTGTACTTCAGGCAGCTTAGGACCCGCCCCTGTCTCGTTTACCACGGAGGGGAATAAGGTTTAGCCAGGGTCGCCCAGCTTCAAACCGGAGCTCCTATAGGGATCCTCAGCGGTTTCTGATTACCTCAAGGAAACACAACGGGAGGAACAGGGCCCTTCCGTGGAGGCCCGTTTGGGCACAGGGACCTCCGCGTGGGAGCTACTGGGTAAGTATGGCAGTCCCTTAGGTAGGCCTCAGTGACCAAGGCTCTCTGGCTCATGCCTAGCTGTGTAAAGAAGTGTGGCAAACGTACGTACTGCTCCTCAGGCTGGGCGCACAGCCTAGCTTTCGCTTCTATGAGAGTGCTGTCCCGAGTCTCTTCCTGGAGCCAGTCGTCAGCACGGTGCCTTTTGGCACTGCGGTTCTCTTTCAGTCAAGGAGGCCGTTCGACTGGCAAAGGGAGTCTGCGCAGCACTGCTTTCGCGAGGCTCTTTGACGACTGGGGCACTCAACCCAGGCAAGCCAGAGAGCAGTACGTTGCCCTTGCTCTGAATGTGAAGAGCTTTCTCCAGGGGCCTGTTTAGGCTAAGGTTCCTCAGAAGCCAGGAGCCGCCGTTCCGGCACGGAGAGAAGTCATCCTGCGAAATTGGCGAACGAGCTCCTATCCTGTGTGCCCCCAGGAGCGTCGCAGAGTTAAGGCACTCCGTGGTGGAGTCTGGCCTCATGGAAACCACTGCACACCCAACTCCCCCGACGTGAAACGCTGGAACTTACCTTGAGGCCTGAGGTCACCTTTCGTTTGGCCGGAGCTGAACATGTAGTGCCGTGGGAGGAGTTTCTAGCAAGGTATTGCCAGCACGGTGTTCCGCTTTGAGAGAACACGCAGCCTCGGCCCACAACGACAATCCTGCCGTGCAGAGACGTCGGGCCGCTAGTGCTGTTCGGGCAGCTTTGAAGCCAAGCGCACGGCGCCTCCAAACGGGGAGAAAGCGAACTCTCCCATCCGCGTCCCACTTTCAAGCTGAATGACGCAGCATGTTTCTCGGGAGGCTCTGCCGAGCTATCTAGTACAAGGGAGAGAGTGCCTGCCTCTGCCGAGAAAGGTTTTGACGTGGGGATTGCTGGACGTGCGGAAGAGCGTTCCCCAGGCCGTGCCAAGTTTAGGCTTTGGTGATTCTGGATGTTCCCAAGGGTCCAGAATTGTCCCTGGGAAAGCTGTCCTTTTTCTCTTTCTCCGGCTGGAAGTAAACATCTGGCAACCGACTGCCGTACGCAGGCGTCCTGGGGGAGACCGCCCCACCCCGGTTTCCTTTGGGACGCACATTGGTGTCTCACAGAAGTGCCCGCATTCCCAATTGGGGGCACACCAGCGTGGAATGTAAGGCTGTTTAGAACGACGTACCTTGAGGCCGTGTGAAGGCCGTACAAACGAGAGCTTTCGAGCGAACAGGGCAGCGCTTCGTCATCGTCGTTGCACGTTCACGGAGCTTAATCAAACGAATGCATTTACTTCCTGTGGCTCAAACGCCAGAGAGGAGTTGGAAGGCATCCAGTGCCCTTTGACAGTTGTTACAACGAACGTGAGTGCACGGTGTCTCGTGAAATAAAGCCCTAGCACTGTTGAGGCCCTCCGTTAACGCACGCTTCTTCGCTCCTATGGCACTCCGAGGTGTTCCTGACGGGGGAAATCTGGACTTTTGCTTGAGGCCGGGGTGGGGCGAGGGGGACTCACAGTTCTTGTGCCGGCGAGCTCCCGAGCGCTCCGGCTGAAGCTCCCAGCAAGGAACTGAGAGCAGCAGGCCTCACACGCGTAAAGTCAGACTTCTGCTGTCACGAGTAAACTCAGACGTCTTGTGGGAGGCCTTCCGGCAGCAAAGAGAAGGTGGGCGCGAGCAGTGTACTTCAGGCAGCTTAGGACCCGCCCCTGTCTCGTTTACCACGGAGGGGAATAAGGTTTAGCCAGGGTCGCCCAGCTTCAAACCGGAGCTCCTATAGGGATCCTCAGCGGTTTCTGATTACCTCAAGGAAACACAACGGGAGGAACAGGGCCCTTCCGTGGAGGCCCGTTTGGGCACAGGGACCTCCGCGTGGGAGCTACTGGGTAAGTATGGCAGTCCCTTAGGTAGGCCTCAGTGACCATGGCTCTCTGGCTCATGCCTAGCTGTGTAAAGAAGTGTGGCAAACGTACGTACTGCTCCTCAGGCTGGGCGCACAGCCTAGCTTTCGCTTCTATGAGAGTGCTGTCCCGAGTCTCTTCCTGGAGCCAGTCGTCAGCACGGTGCCTTTTGGCACTGCGGTTCTCTTTCAGTCAAGGAGGCCGTTCGACTGGCAAAGGGAGTCTGCGCAGCACTGCTTTCGCGAGGCTCTTTGACGACTGGGGCACTCAACCCAGGCAAGCCAGAGAGCAGTACGTTGCCCTTGCTCTGAATGTGAAGAGCTTTCTCCAGGGGCCTGTTTAGGCTAAGGTTCCTCAGAAGCCAGGAGCCGCCGTTCCGGCACGGAGAGAAGTCATCCTGCGAAATTGGCGAACGAGCTCCTATCCTGTGTGCCCCCAGGAGCGTCGCAGAGTTAAGGCACTCCGTGGTGGAGTCTGGCCTCATGGAAACCACTGCACACCCAACTCCCCCGACGTGAAACGCTGGAACTTACCTTGAGGCCTGAGGTCACCTTTCGTTTGGCCGGAGCTGAACATGTAGTGCCGTGGGAGGAGTTTCTAGCAAGGTATTGCCAGCACGGTGTTCCGCTTTGAGAGAACACGCAGCCTCGGCCCACAACGACAATCCTGCCGTGCAGAGACGTCGGGCCGCTAGTGCTGTTCGGGCAGCTTTGAAGCCAAGCGCACGGCGCCTCCAAACGGGGAGAAAGCGTACTCTCCCATCCGCGTCCCACTTTCAGGCTGAATGACGCAGCATGTTTCTCGGGAGGCTCTGCCGAGCTATCTAGTACAAGGGAGAGAGTGCCTGCCTCTGCCGAGAAAGGTTTTGACGTGGGGATTGCTGGCCGTGTGGAAGAGCGTTCCCCAGGCCGTGCCAAGTTTAGGCTTTGGTGATTCTGGATGTTCCCAAGGGTCCAGAATTGTCCCTGGGAAAGCTGTCCTTTTTCTCTTTCTCCGGCTGGAAGTAAACATCTGGCAACCGACTGCCGTACGCAGGCGTCCTGGGGGAGACCCCCCCACCCCGGTTTCCTTTGGGACGCACATTGGTGTCTCACAGAAGTGCCCGCATTCCCAATTGGGGGCACACCAGCGTGGAATGTAAGGCTGTTTAGAACGACGTACCTTGAGGCCGTGTGAAGGCCGTACAAACGAGAGCTTTCGAGCGAACAGGGCAGCGCTTCGTCATCGTCGTTGCACGTTCACGGAGCTTAATCAAACGAATGCATTTACTTCTTGTGGCTCAAACGCCAGAGAGGAGTTGGAAGGCATCCAGTGCCCTTTGACAGTTGTTACAACGAACGTGAGTGCACGGTGTCTCGTGAAATAAAGCCCTAGCACTGTTGAGGCCCTCCGTTAACGCACGCTTCTTCGCTCCTATGGCACTCCGAGGTGTTCCTGCCGGGGGAAATCTGGACTTTTGCTTGAGGCCGGGGTGGGGCGAGGGGACTCACAGTTCTTGTGCCGGCGAGCTCCCGAGCGCTCCGGCTGAAGCTCCCAGCAAGGAACTGAGAGCAGCAGGCCTCACACGCGTAAAGTCAGACTTCTGCTGTCACGAGTAAACTCAGACTTCTTGTGGGAGGCCTTCCGGCAGCAAAGAGAAGGTGGGCGCGAGCAGTGTACTTCAGGCAGCTTAGGACCCGCCCCTGTCTCGTTTACCACGGAGGGGAATAAGGTTTAGCCAGGGTCGCCCAGCTTCAAACCGGAGCTCCTATAGGGATCCTCAGCGGTTTCTGATTACCTCAAGGAAACACAACGGGAGGAGCAGGGCCCTTCCGTGGAGGCCCGTTTGGGCACAGGGACCTCCGCGTGGGAGCTACTGGGTAAGTATGGCAGTCCCTTAGGTAGGCCTCAGTGACCAAGGCTCTCTGGCTCATGCCTAGCTGTGTAAAGAAGTGTGGCAAACGTACGTACTGCTCCTCAGGCTGGGCGCACAGCCTAGCTTTCGCTTCTATGAGAGTGCTGTCCCGAGTCTCTTCCTGGAGCCAGTCGTCAGCACGGTGCCTTTTGGCACTGCGGTTCTCTTTCAGTCAAGGAGGCCGTTCGACTGGCAAAGGGAGTCTGCGCAGCACTGCTTTCGCGAGGCTCTTTGACGACTGGGGCACTCAACCCAGGCAAGCCAGAGAGCAGTACGTTGCCCTTGCTCTGAATGTGAAGAGCTTTCTCCAGGGGCCTGTTTAGGCTAAGGTTCCTCAGAAGCCAGGAGCCGCCGTTCCGGCACGGAGAGAAGTCATCCTGCGAAATTGGCGAACGAGCTCCTATCCTGTGTGCCCCCAGGAGCGTCGCAGAGTTAAGGCACTCCGTGGTGGAGTCTGGCCTCATGGAAGCCACTGCACACCCAACTCCCCCGACGTGAAACGCTGGAACTTACCTTGAGGCCTGAGGTCACCTTTCGTTTGGCCGGAGCTGAACATGTAGTGCCGTGGGAGGAGTTTCTAGCAAGGTATTGCCAGCACGGTGTTCCGCTTTGAGAGAACACGCAGCCTCGGCCCACAACGACAATCCTGCCGTGCAGAGACGTCGGGCCGCTAGTGCTGTTCGGGCAGCTTTGAAGCCAAGCGCACGGCGCCTCCAAACGGGGAGAAAGCGAACTCTCCCATCCGCGTCCCACTTTCAAGCTGAATGACGCAGCATGTTTCTCGGGAGGCTCTGCCGAGCTATCTAGTACAAGGGAGAGAGTGCCTGCCTCTGCCGAGAAAGGTTTTGACGTGGGGATTGCTGGACGTGCGGAAGAGCGTTCCCCAGGCCGTGCCAAGTTTAGGCTTTGGTGATTCTGGATGTTCCCAAGGGTCCAGAATTGTCCCTGGGAAAGCTGTCCTTTTTCTCTTTCTCCGGCTGGAAGTAAACATCTGGCAACCGACTGCCGTACGCAGGCGTCCTGGGGGAGACCCCCCCACCCCGGTTTCCTTTGGGACGCACATTGGTGTCTCACAGAAGTGCCCGCATTCCCAATTGGGGGCACACCAGCGTGGAATGTAAGGCTGTTTAGAACGACGTACCTTGAGGCCGTGGGAAGGCCGTACAAACGAGAGCTTTCGAGCGAACAGGGCAGCGCTTCGTCATCGTCGTTGCACGTTCTCGGAGCTTAATCAAACGAATGCATTTACTTCCTGTGGCTCAAACGCCAGAGAGGAGTTGGAAGGCATCCAGTGCCCTTTGACAGTTGTTACAACGAACGTGAGTGCACGGTGTCTCGTGAAATAAAGCCCTAGCACTGTTGAGGCCCTCCGTTAACGCACGCTTCTTCGCTCCTATGGCACTCCGAGGTGTTCCTGCCTGGGGAAATCTGGACTTTTGCTTGAGGCCGGGGTGGGGCGAGGGGGACTCACAGTTCTTGTGCCGGCGAGCTCCCGAGCGCTCCGGCTGAAGCTCCCAGCAAGGAACTGAGAGCAGCAGGCCTCACACGCGTAAACTCAGACTTCTGCTGTCACGAGTAAACTCAGACTTCTTGTGGGAGGCCTTCCGGCAGCAAAGAGAAGGTGGGCGCGAGCAGTGTACTTCAGGCAGCTTAGGACCCGCCCCTGTCTCGTTTACCACGGAGGGGAATAAGGTTTAGCCAGGGTCGCCCAGCTTCAAACCGGAGCTCCTATAGGGATCCTCAGCGGTTTCTGATTACCTCAAGGAAACACAACGGGAGGAACAGGGCCCTTCCGTGGAGGCCCGTTTGGGCACAGGGACCTCCGCGTGGGAGCTACTGGGTAAGTATGGCAGTCCCTTAGGTAGGCCTCAGTGACCAAGGCTCTCTGGCTCATGCCTAGCTGTGTAAAGAAGTGTGGCAAACGTACGTACTGCTCCTCAGGCTGGGCGCACAGCCTAGCTTTCGCTTCTATGAGAGTGCTGTCCCGAGTCTCTTCCTGGAGCCAGTCGTCAGCACGGTGCCTTTTGGCACTGCGGTTCTCTTTCAGTCAAGGAGGCCGTTCGACTGGCAAAGGGAGTCTGCGCAGCACTGCTTTCGCGAGGCTCTTTGACGACTGGGGCACTCAACCCAGGCAAGCCAGAGAGCAGTACGTTGCCCTTGCTCTGAATGTGAAGAGCTTTCTCCAGGGGCCTGTTTAGGCTAAGGTTCCTCAGAAGCCAGGAGCCGCCGTTCCGGCACGGAGAGAAGTCATCCTGCGAAATTGGCGAACGAGCTCCTATCCTGTGTGCCCCCAGGAGCGTCGCAGAGTTAAGGCACTCCGTGGTGGAGTCTGGCCTCATGGAAACCACTGCACACCCAACTCCCCCGACGTGAAACGCTGGAACTTACCTTGAGGCCTGAGGTCACCTTTCGTTTGGCCGGAGCTGAACATGTAGTGCCGTGGGAGGAGTTTCTAGCAAGGTATTGCCAGCACGGTGTTCCGCTTTGAGAGAACACGCAGCCTCGGCCCACAACGACAATCCTGCCGTGCAGAGACGTCGGGCCGCTAGTGCTGTTCGGGCAGCTTTGAAGCCAAGCGCACGGCGCCTCCAAACGGGGAGAAAGCGTACTCTCCCATCCGCGTCCCACTTTCAGGCTGAATGACGCAGCATGTTTCTCGGGAGGCTCTGCCGAGCTATCTAGTACAAGGGAGAGAGTGCCTGCCTCTGCCGAGAAAGGTTTTGACGTGGGGATTGCTGGACGTGCGGAAGAGCGTTCCCCAGGCCGTGCCAAGTTTAGGCTTTGGTGATTCTGGATGTTCCCAAGGGTCCAGAATTGGCCCTGGGAAAGCTGTCCTTTTTCTCTTTCTCCGGCTGGAAGTAAACATCTGGCAACCGACTGCCGTACGCAGGCGTCCTGGGGGAGACCCCCCCACCCCGGTTTCCTTTGGGACGCACATTGGTGTCTCACAGAAGTGCCCGCATTCCCAATTGGGGGCACACCAGCGTGGAATGAAAGGCTGTTTAGAACGACGTACCTTGAGGCCGTGTGAAGGCCGTACAAACGAGAGCTTTCGAGCGAACAGGGCAGCGCTTCGTCATCGTCGTTGCACGTTCACGGAGCTTAATCAAACGAATGCATTTACTTCCTGTGGCTCAAACGCCAGAGAGGAGTTGGAAGGCATCCAGTGCCCTTTGACAGTTGTTACAACGAACGTGAGTGCACGGTGTCTCGTGAAATAAAGCCCTAGCACTGTTGAGGCCCTCCGTTAACGCACGCTTCTTCGCTCCTATGGCACTCCGAGGTGTTCCTGACGGGGGAAATCTGGACTTTTGCTTGAGGCCGGGGTGGGGCGAGGGGACTCACAGTTCTTGTGCCGGCGAGCTCCCGAGCGCTCCGGCTGAAGCTCCCAGCAAGGAACTGAGAGCAGCAGGCCTCACACGCGTAAAGTCAGACTTCTGCTGTCACGAGTAAACTCAGACTTCTTGTGGGAGGCCTTCCGGCAGCAAAGAGAAGGTGGGCGCGAGCAGTGTACTTCAGGCAGCTTAGGACCCGCCCCTGTCTCGTTTACCACGGAGGGGAATAAGGTTTAGCCAGGGTCGCCCAGCTTCAAACCGGAGCTCCTATAGGGATCCTCAGCGGTTTCTGATTACCTCAAGGAAACACAACGGGAGGAACAGGGCCCTTCCGTGGAGGCCCGTTTGGGCACAGGGACCTCCGCGTGGGAGCTACTGGGTAAGTATGGCAGTCCCTTAGGTAGGCCTCAGTGACCAAGGCTCTCTGGCTCATGCCTAGCTGTGTAAAGAAGTGTGGCAAACGTACGTACTGCTCCTCAGGCTGGGCGCACAGCCTAGCTTTCGCTTCTATGAGAGTGCTGTCCCGAGTCTCTTCCTGGAGCCAGTCGTCAGCACGGTGCCTTTTGGCACTGCGGTTCTCTTTCAGTCAAGGAGGCCGTTCGACTGGCAAAGGGAGTCTGCGCAGCACTGCTTTCGCGACGCTCTTTGACGACTGGGGCACTCAACCCAGGCAAGCCAGAGAGCAGTACGTTGCCCTTGCTCTGAATGTGAAGAGCTTTCTCCAGGGGCCTGTTTAGGCTAAGGTTCCTCAGAAGCCAGGAGCCGCCGTTCCGGCACGGAGAGAAGTCATCCTGCGAAATTGGCGAACGAGCTCCTATCCTGTGTGCCCCCAGGAGCGTCGCAGAGTTAAGGCACTCCGTGGTGGAGTCTGGCCTCATGGAAACCACTGCACACCCAACTCCCCCGACGTGAAACGCTGGAACTTACCTTGAGGCCTGAGGTCACCTTTCGTTTGGCCGGAGCTGAACATGTAGTGCCGTGGGAGGAGTTTCTAGCAAGGTATTGCCAGCACGGTGTTCCGCTTTGAGAGAACACGCAGCCTCGGCCCACAACGACAATCCTGCCGTGCAGAGACGTCGGGCCGCTAGTGCTGTTCGGGCAGCTTTGAAGCCAAGCGCACGGCGCCTCCAAACGGGGAGAAAGCGAACTCTCCCATCCGCGTCCCACTTTCAGGCTGAATGACGCAGCATGTTTCTCGGGAGGCTCTGCCGAGCTATCTAGTACAAGGGAGAGAGTGCCTGCCTCTGCCGAGAAAGGTTTTGACGTGGGGATTGCTGGACGTGCGGAAGAGCGTTCCCCAGGCCGTGCCAAGTTTAGGCTTTGGTGATTCTGGATGTTCCCAAGGGTCCAGAATTGTCCCTGGGAAAGCTGTCCTTTTTCTCTTTCTCCGGCTGGAAGTAAACATCTGGCAACCGACTGCCGTACGCAGGCGTCCTGGGGGAGACCCCCCCACCCCGGTTTCCTTTGGGACGCACATTGGTGTCTCACAGAAGTGCCCGCATTCCCAATTGGGGGCACACCAGCGTGGAATGTAAGGCTGTTTAGAACGACGTACCTTGAGGCCGTGTGAAGGCCGTACAAACGAGAGCTTTCGAGCGAACAGGGCAGCGCTTCGTCATCGTCGTTGCACGTTCACGGAGCTTAATCAAACGAATGCATTTACTTCCTGTGGCTCAAACGCCAGAGAGGAGTTGGAAGGCATCCGGTGCCCTTTGACAGTTGTTACAACGAACGTGAGTGCACGGTGTCTCGTGAAATAAAGCCCTAGCACTGTTGAGGCCCTCCGTTAACGCACGCTTCTTCGCTCCTATGGCACTCCGAGGTGTTCCTGACGGGGGAAATCTGGACTTTTGCTTGAGGCCGGGGTGGGGCGAGGGGACTCACAGTTCTTGTGCCGGCGAGCTCCCGAGCGCTCCGGCTGAAGCTCCCAGCAAGGAACTGAGAGCAGCAGGCCTCACACGCGTAAAGTCAGACTTCTGCTGTCACGAGTAAACTCAGACTTCTTGTGGGAGGCCTTCCGGCAGCAAAGAGAAGGTGGGCGCGAGCAGTGTACTTCAGGCAGCTTAGGACCCGCCCCTGTCTCGTTTACCACGGAGGGGAATAAGGTTTAGCCAGGGTCGCCCAGCTTCAAACCGGAGCTCCTATAGGGATCCTCAGCGGTTTCTGATTACCTCAAGGAAACACAACGGGAGGAACAGGGCCCTTCCGTGGAGGCCCGTTTGGGCACAGGGACCTCCGCGTGGGAGCTACTGGGTAAGTATGGCAGTCCCTTAGGTAGGCCTCAGTGACCAAGGCTCTCTGGCTCATGCCTAGCTGTGTAAAGAAGTGTGGCAAACGTACGTACTGCTCCTCAGGCTGGGCGCACAGCCTAGCTTTCGCTTCTATGAGAGTGCTGTCCCGAGTCTCTTCCTGGAGCCAGTCGTCAGCACGGTGCCTTTTGGCACTGCGGTTCTCTTTCAGTCAAGGAGGCCGTTCGACTGGCAAAGGGAGTCTGCGCAGCACTGCTTTCGCGAGGCTCTTTGACGACTGGGGCACTCAACCCAGGCAAGCCAGAGAGCAGTACGTTGCCCTTGCTCTGAATGTGAAGAGCTTTCTCCAGGCGCCTGTTTAGGCTAAGGTTCCTCAGAAGCCAGGAGCCGCCGTTCCGGCACGGAGAGAAGTCATCCTGCGAAATTGGCGAACGAGCTCCTATCCTGTGTGCCCCCAGGAGCGTCGCAGAGTTAAGGCACTCCGTGGTGGAGTCTGGCCTCATGGAAACCACTGCACACCCAACTCCCCCGACGTGAAACGCTGGAACTTACCTTGAGGCCTGAGGTCACCTTTCGTTTGGCCGGAGCTGAACATGTAGTGCCGTGGGAGGAGTTTCTAGCAAGGTATTGCCAGCACGGTGTTCCGCTTTGAGAGAACACGCAGCCTCGGCCCACAACGACAATCCTGCCGTGCAGAGACGTCGGGCCGCTAGTGCTGTTCGGGCAGCTTTGAAGCCAAGCGCACGGCGCCTCCAAACGGGGAGAAAGCGAACTCTCCCATCCGCGTCCCACTTTCAAGCTGAATGACGCAGCATGTTTCTCGGGAGGCTCTGCCGAGCTATCTAGTACAAGGGAGAGAGTGCCTGCCTCTGCCGAGAAAGGTTTTGACGTGGGGATTGCTGGACGTGCGGAAGAGCGTTCCCCAGGCCGTGCCAAGTTTAGGCTTTGGTGATTCTGGATGTTCCCAAGGGTCCAGAATTGTCCCTGGGAAAGCTGTCCTTTTTCTCTTTCTCCGGCTGGAAGTAAACATCTGGCAACCGACTGCCGTACGCAGGCGTCCTGGGGGAGACCCCCCCACCCCGGTTTCCTTTGGGACGCACATTGGTGTCTCACAGAAGTGCCCGCATTCCCAATTGGGGGCACACCAGCGTGGAATGTAAGGCTGTTTAGAACGACGTACCTTGAGGCCGTGTGAAGGCCGTACAAACGAGAGCTTTCGAGCGAACAGGGCAGCGCTTCGTCATCGTCGTTGCACGTTCACGGAGCTTAATCAAACGAATGCATTTACTTCCTGTGGCTCAAACGCCAGAGAGGAGTTGGAAGGCATCCGGTGCCCTTTGACAGTTGTTACAACGAACGTGAGTGCACGGTGTCTCGTGAAATAAAGCCCTAGCACTGTTGAGGCCCTCCGTTAACGCACGCTTCTTCGCTCCTATGGCACTCCGAGGTGTTCCTGCCGGGGGAAATCTGGACTTTTGCTTGAGGCCGGGGTGGGGCGAGGGGACTCACAGTTCTTGTGCCGGCGAGCTCCCGAGCGCTCCGGCTGAAGCTCCCAGCAAGGAACTGAGAGCAGCAGGCCTCACACGCGTAAACTCAGACTTCTGCTGTCACGAGTAAACTCAGACTTCTTGTGGGAGGCCTTCCGGCAGCAAAGAGAAGGTGGGCGCGAGCAGTGTACTTCAGGCAGCTTAGGACCCGCCCCTGTGTCGTTTACCACGGAGGGGAATAAGGTTTAGCCAGGGTCGCCCAGCTTCAAACCGGAGCTCCTATAGGGATCCTCAGCGGTTTCTGATTACCTCAAGGAAACACAACGGGAGGAACAGGGCCCTTCCGTGGAGGCCCGTTTGGGCACAGGGACCTCCGCGTGGGAGCTACTGGGTAAGTATGGCAGTCCCTTAGGTAGGCCTCAGTGACCAAGGCTCTCTGGCTCATGCCTAGCTGTGTAAAGAAGTGTGGCAAACGTACGTACTGCTCCTCAGGCTGGGCGCACAGCCTAGCTTTCGCTTCTATGAGAGTGCTGTCCCGAGTCTCTTCCTGGAGCCAGTCGTCAGCACGGTGCCTTTTGGCACTGCGGTTCTCTTTCAGTCAAGGAGGCCGTTCGACTGGCAAAGGGAGTCTGCGCAGCACTGCTTTCGCGAGGCTCTTTGACGACTGGGGCACTCAACCCAGGCAAGCCAGAGAGCAGTACGTTGCCCTTGCTCTGAATGTGAAGAGCTTTCTCCGGGGGCCTGTTTAGGCTAAGGTTCCTCAGAAGCCAGGAGCCGCCGTTCCGGCACGGAGAGAAGTCATCCTGCGAAATTGGCGAACGAGCTCCTATCCTGTGTGCCCCCAGGAGCGTCGCAGAGTTAAGGCACTCCGTGGTGGAGTCTGGCCTCATGGAAACCACTGCACACCCAACTCCCCCGACGTGAAACGCTGGAACTTACCTTGAGGCCTGAGGTCACCTTTCGTTTGGCCGGAGCTGAACATGTAGTGCCGTGGGAGGAGTTTCTAGCAAGGTATTGCCAGCACGGTGTTCCGCTTTGAGAGAACACGCAGCCTCGGCCCACAACGACAATCCTGCCGTGCAGAGACGTCGGGCCGCTAGTGCTGTTCGGGCAGCTTTGAAGCCAAGCGCACGGCGCCTCCAAACGGGGAGAAAGCGTACTCTCCCATCCGCGTCCCACTTTCAGGCTGAATGACGCAGCATGTTTCTCGGAAGGTTCTGCCGAGCTATCTAGTACAAGGGAGAGAGTGCCTGCCTCTGCCGAGAAAGGTTTTGACGTGGGGATTGCTGGACGTGCGGAAGAGCGTTCCCCAGGCCGTGCCAAGTTTAGGCTTTGGTGATTCTGGATGTTCCCAAGGGTCCAGAATTGTCCCTGGGAAAGCTGTCCTTTTTCTCTTTCTCCGGCTGGAAGTAAACATCTGGCAACCGACTGCCGTACGCAGGCGTCCTGGGGGAGACCCCCCCACCCCGGTTTCCTTTGGGACGCACATTGGTGTCTCACAGAAGTGCCCGCATTCCCAATTGGGGGCACACCAGCGTGGAATGTAAGGCTGTTTAGAACGGCGTACCTTGAGGCCGTGTGAAGGCCGTACAAACGAGAGCTTTCGAGCGAACAGGGCAGCGCTTCGTCATCGTCGTTGCACGTTCTCGGAGCTTAATCAAACGAATGCATTTACTTCCTGTGGCTCAAACGCCAGAGAGGAGTTGGAAGGCATCCGGTGCCCTTTGACAGTTGTTACAACGAACGTGAGTGCACGGTGTCTCGTGAAATAAAGCCCTAGCACTGTTGAGGCCCTCCGTTAACGCACGCTTCTTCGCTCCTATGGCACTCCGAGGTGTTCCTGACGGGGGAAATCTGGACTTTTGCTTGAGGCCGGGGTGGGGCGAGGGGGACTCACAGTTCTTGTGCCGGCGAGCTCCCGAGCGCTCCGGCTGAAGCTCCCAGCAAGGAACTGAGAGCAGCAGGCCTCACACGCGTAAACTCAGACTTCTGCTGTCACGAGTAAACTCAGACTTCTTGTGGGAGGCCTTCCGGCAGCAAAGAGAAGGTGGGCGCGAGCAGTGTACTTCAGGCAGCTTAGGACCCGCCCCTGTCTCGTTTACCACGGAGGGGAATAAGGTTTAGCCAGGGTCGCCCAGCTTCAAACCGGAGCTCCTATAGGGATCCTCAGCGGTTTCTGATTACCTCAAGGAAACACAACGGGAGGAGCAGGGCCCTTCCGTGGAGGCCCGTTTGGGCACAGGGACCTCCGCGTGGGAGCTACTGGGTAAGTATGGCAGTCCCTTAGGTAGGCCTCAGTGACCAAGGCTCTCTGGCTCATGCCTAGCTGTGTAAAGAAGTGTGGCAAACGTACGTACTGCTCCTCAGGCTGGGCGCACAGCCTAGCTTTCGCTTCTATGAGAGTGCTGTCCCGAGTCTCTTCCTGGAGCCAGTCGTCAGCACGGTGCCTTTTGGCACTGCGGTTCTCTTTCAGTCAAGGAGGCCGTTCGACTGGCAAAGGGAGTCTGCGCAGCACTGCTTTCGCGAGGCTCTTTGACGACTGGGGCACTCAACCCAGGCAAGCCAGAGAGCAGTACGTTGCCCTTGCTCTGAATGTGAAGAGCTTTCTCCGGGGGCCTGTTTAGGCTAAGGTTCCTCAGAAGCCAGGAGCCGCCGTTCCGGCACGGAGAGAAGTCATCCTGCGAAATTGGCGAACGAGCTCCTATCCTGTGTGCCCCCAGGAGCGTCGCAGAGTTAAGGCACTCCGTGGTGGAGTCTGGCCTCATGGAAACCACTGCACACCCAACTCCCCCGACGTGAAACGCTGGAACTTACCTTGAGGCCTGAGGTCACCTTTCGTTTGGCCGGAGCTGAACACGTAGTGCCGTGGGAGGAGTTTCTAGCAAGGTATTGCCAGCACGGTGTTCCGCTTTGAGAGAACACGCAGCCTCGGCCCACAACGACAATCCTGCCGTGCAGAGACGTCGGGCCGCTAGTGCTGTTCGGGCAGCTTTGAAGCCAAGCGCACGGCGCCTCCAAACGGGGAGAAAGCGTACTCTCCCATCCGCGTCCCACTTTCAGGCTGAATGACGCAGCATGTTTCTCGGAAGGCTCTGCCGAGCTATCTAGTACAAGGGAGAGAGTGCCTGCCTCTGCCGAGAAAGGTTTTGACGTGGGGATTGCTGGACGTGCGGAAGAGAGTTCCCCAGGCCGTGCCAAGTTTAGGCTTTGGTGATTCTGGATGTTCCCAAGGGTCCAGAATTGTCCCTGGGAAAGCTGTCCTTTTTCTCTTTCTCCGGCTGGAAGTAAACATCTGGCAACCGACTGCCGTACGCAGGCGTCCTGGGGGAGCCCCCCCCCCCGGTTTCCTTTGGGACGCACATTGGTGTCTCACAGAAGAGCCCGCATTCCCAATTGGGGGCACACCAGCGTGGAATGTAAGGCTGTTTAGAACGGCGTACCTTGAGGCCGTGTGAAGGCCGTACAAACGAGAGCTTTCGAGCGAACAGGGCAGCGCTTCGTCATCGTCGTTGCACGTTCTCGGAGCTTAATCAAACGAATGCATTTACTTCCTGTGGCTCAAACGCCAGAGAGGAGTTGGAAGGCATCCGGTGCCCTTTGACAGTTGTTACAACGAACGTGAGTGCACGGTGTCTCGTGAAATAAAGCCCTAGCACTGTTGAGGCCCTCCGTTAACGCACGCTTCTTCGCTCCTATGGCACTCCGAGGTGTTCCTGACGGGGGAAATCTGGACTTTTGCTTGAGGCCGGGGTGGGGCGAGGGGGACTCACAGTTCTTGTGCCGGCGAGCTCCCGAGCGCTCCGGCTGAAGCTCCCAGCAAGGAACTGAGAGCAGCAGGCCTCACACGCGTAAACTCAGACTTCTGCTGTCACGAGTAAACTCAGACTTCTTGTGGGAGGCCTTCCGGCAGCAAAGAGAAGGTGGGCGCGAGCAGTGTACTTCAGGCAGCTTAGGACCCGCCCCTGTCTCGTTTACCACGGAGGGGAATAAGGTTTAGCCAGGGTCGCCCAGCTTCAAACCGGAGCTCCTATAGGGATCCTCAGCGGTTTCTGATTACCTCAAGGAAACACAACGGGAGGAGCAGGGCCCTTCCGTGGAGGCCCGTTTGGGCACAGGGACCTCCGCGTGGGAGCTACTGGGTAAGTATGGCAGTCCCTTAGGTAGGCCTCAGTGACCAAGGCTCTCTGGCTCATGCCTAGCTGTGTAAAGAAGTGTGGCAAACGTACGTACTGCTCCTCAGGCTGGGCGCACAGCCTAGCTTTCGCTTCTATGAGAGTGCTGTCCCGAGTCTCTTCCTGGAGCCAGTCGTCAGCACGGTGCCTTTTGGCACTGCGGTTCTCTTTCAGTCAAGGAGGCCGTTCGACTGGCAAAGGGAGTCTGCGCAGCACTGCTTTCGCGAGGCTCTTTGACGACTGGGGCACTCAACCCAGGCAAGCCAGAGAGCAGTACGTTGCCCTTGCTCTGAATGTGAAGAGCTTTCTCCGGGGGCCTGTTTAGGCTAAGGTTCCTCAGAAGCCAGGAGCCGCCGTTCCGGCACGGAGAGAAGTCATCCTGCGAAATTGGCGAACGAGCTCCTATCCTGTGTGCCCCCAGGAGCGTCGCAGAGTTAAGGCACTCCGTGGTGGAGTCTGGCCTCATGGAAACCACTGCACACCCAACTCCCCCGACGTGAAACGCTGGAACTTACCTTGAGGCCTGAGGTCACCTTTCGTTTGGCCGGAGCTGAACACGTAGTGCCGTGGGAGGAGTTTCTAGCAAGGTATTGCCAGCACGGTGTTCCGCTTTGAGAGAACACGCAGCCTCGGCCCACAACGACAATCCTGCCGTGCAGAGACGTCGGGCCGCTAGTGCTGTTCGGGCAGCTTTGAAGCCAAGCGCACGGCGCCTCCAAACGGGGAGAAAGCGAACTCTCCCATCCGCGTCCCACTTTCAAGCTGAATGACGCAGCATGTTTCTCGGGAGGCTCTGCCGAGCTATCTAGTACAAGGGAGAGAGTGCCTGCCTCTGCCGAGAAAGGTTTTGACGTGGGGATTGCTGGACGTGCGGAAGAGCGTTCCCCAGGCCGTGCCAAGTTTAGGCTTTGGTGATTCTGGATGTTCCCAAGGGTCCAGAATTGTCCCTGGGAAAGCTGTCCTTTTTCTCTTTCTCCGGCTGGAAGTAAACATCTGGCAACCGACTGCCGTACGCAGGCGTCCTGGGGGAGACCCCCCCACCCCGGTTTCCTTTGGGACGCACATTGGTGTCTCACAGAAGTGCCCGCATTCCCAATTGGGGGCACACCAGCGTGGAATGTAAGGCTGTTTAGAACGACGTACCTTGAGGCCGTGTGAAGGCCGTACAAACGAGAGCTTTCGAGCGAACAGGGCAGCGCTTCGTCATCGTCGTTGCACGTTCTCGGAGCTTAATCAAACGAATGCATTTACTTCCTGTGGCTCAAACGCCAGAGAGGAGTTGGAAGGCATCCAGTGCCCTTTGACAGTTGTTACAACGAACGTGAGTGCACGGTGTCTCGTGAAATAAAGCCCTAGCACTGTTGAGGCCCTCCGTTAACGCACGCTTCTTCGCTCCTATGGCACTCCGAGGTGTTCCTGCCGGGGGAAATCTGGACTTTTGCTTGAGGCCGGGGTGGGGCGAGGGGACTCACAGTTCTTGTGCCGGCGAGCTCCCGAGCGCTCCGGCTGAAGCTCCCAGCAAGGAACTGAGAGCAGCAGGCCTCACACGCGTAAAGTCAGACTTCTGCTGTCACGAGTAAACTCAGACTTCTTGTGGGAGGCCTTCCGGCAGCAAAGAGAAGGTGGGCGCGAGCAGTGTACTTCAGGCAGCTTAGGACCCGCCCCTGTCTCGTTTACCACGGAGGGGAATAAGGTTTAGCCAGGGTCGCCCAGCTTCAAACCGGAGCTCCTATAGGGATCCTCAGCGGTTTCTGATTACCTCAAGGAAACACAACGGGAGGAGCAGGGCCCTTCCGTGGAGGCCCGTTTGGGCACAGGGACCTCCGCGTGGGAGCTACTGGGTAAGTATGGCAGTCCCTTAGGTAGGCCTCAGTGACCAAGGCTCTCTGGCTCATGCCTAGCTGTGTAAAGAAGTGTGGCAAACGTACGTACTGCTCCTCAGGCTGGGCGCACAGCCTAGCTTTCGCTTCTATGAGAGTGCTGTCCCGAGTCTCTTCCTGGAGCCAGTCGTCAGCACGGTGCCTTTTGGCACTGCGGTTCTCTTTCAGTCAAGGAGGCCGTTCGACTGGCAAAGGGAGTCTGCGCAGCACTGCTTTCGCGAGGCTCTTTGACGACTGGGGCACTCAACCCAGGCAAGCCAGAGAGCAGTACGTTGCCCTTGCTCTGAATGTGAAGAGCTTTCTCCGGGGGCCTGTTTAGGCTAAGGTTCCTCAGAAGCCAGGAGCCGCCGTTCCGGCACGGAGAGAAGTCATCCTGCGAAATTGGCGAACGAGCTCCTATCCTGTGTGCCCCCAGGAGCGTCGCAGAGTTAAGGCACTCCGTGGTGGAGTCTGGCCTCATGGAAACCACTGCACACCCAACTCCCCCGACGTGAAACGCTGGAACTTACCTTGAGGCCTGAGGTCACCTTTCGTTTGGCCGGAGCTGAACATGTAGTGCCGTGGGAGGAGTTTCTAGCAAGGTATTGCCAGCACGGTGTTCCGCTTTGAGAGAACACGCAGCCTCGGCCCACAACGACAATCCTGCCGTGCAGAGACGTCGGGCCGCTAGTGCTGTTCGGGCAGCTTTGAAGCCAAGCGCACGGCGCCTCCAAACGGGGAGAAAGCGAACTCTCCCATCCGCGTCCCACTTTCAAGCTGAATGACGCAGCATGTTTCTCGGGAGGCTCTGCCGAGCTATCTAGTACAAGGGAGAGAGTGCCTGCCTCTGCCGAGAAAGGTTTTGACGTGGGGATTGCTGGACGTGCGGAAGAGCGTTCCCCAGGCCGTGCCAAGTTTAGGCTTTGGTGATTCTGGATGTTCCCAAGGGTCCAGAATTGTCCCTGGGAAAGCTGTCCTTTTTCTCTTTCTCCGGCTGGAAGTAAACATCTGGCAACCGACTGCCGTACGCAGGCGTCCTGGGGGAGACCCCCCCACCCCGGTTTCCTTTGGGACGCACATTGGTGTCTCACAGAAGTGCCCGCATTCCCAATTGGGGGCACCCCAGCGTGGAATGTAAGGCTGTTTAGAACGACGTACCTTGAGGCCGTGGGAAGGCCGTACAAACGAGAGCTTTCGAGCGAACAGGGCAGCGCTTCGTCATCGTCGTTGCACGTTCTCGGAGCTTAATCAAACGAATGCATTTACTTCCTGTGGCTCAAACGCCAGAGAGGAGTTGGAAGGCATCCAGTGCCCTTTGACAGTTGTTACAACGAACGTGAGTGCACGGTGTCTCGTGAAATAAAGCCCTAGCACTGTTGAGGCCCTCCGTTAACGCACGCTTCTTCGCTCCTATGGCACTCCGAGGTGTTCCTGCCGGGGGAAATCTGGACTTTTGCTTGAGGCCGGGGTGGGGCGAGGGGACTCACAGTTCTTGTGCCGGCGAGCTCCCGAGCGCTCCGGCTGAAGCTCCCAGCAAGGAACTGAGAGCAGCAGGCCTCACACGCGTAAAGTCAGACTTCTGCTGTCACGAGTAAACTCAGACTTCTTGTGGGAGGCCTTCCGGCAGCAAAGAGAAGGTGGGCGCGAGCAGTGTACTTCAGGCAGCTTAGGACCCGCCCCTGTCTCGTTTACCACGGAGGGGAATAAGGTTTAGCCAGGGTCGCCCAGCTTCAAACCGGAGCTCCTATAGGGATCCTCAGCGGTTTCTGATTACCTCAAGGAAACACAACGGGAGGAGCAGGGCCCTTCCGTGGAGGCCCGTTTGGGCACAGGGACCTCCGCGTGGGAGCTACTGGGTAAGTATGGCAGTCCCTTAGGTAGGCCTCAGTGACCAAGGCTCTCTGGCTCATGCCTAGCTGTGTAAAGAAGTGTGGCAAACGTACGTACTGCTCCTCAGGCTGGGCGCACAGCCTAGCTTTCGCTTCTATGAGAGTGCTGTCCCGAGTCTCTTCCTGGAGCCAGTCGTCAGCACGGTGCCTTTTGGCACTGCGGTTCTCTTTCAGTCAAGGAGGCCGTTCGACTGGCAAAGGGAGTCTGCGCAGCACTGCTTTCGCGAGGCTCTTTGACGACTGGGGCACTCAACCCAGGCAAGCCAGAGAGCAGTACGTTGCCCTTGCTCTGAATGTGAAGAGCTTTCTCCGGGGGCCTGTTTAGGCTAAGGTTCCTCAGAAGCCAGGAGCCGCCGTTCCGGCACGGAGAGAAGTCATCCTGCGAAATTGGCGAACGAGCTCCTATCCTGTGTGCCCCCAGGAGCGTCGCAGAGTTAAGGCACTCCGTGGTGGAGTCTGGCCTCATGGAAACCACTGCACACCCAACTCCCCCGACGTGAAACGCTGGAACTTACCTTGAGGCCTGAGGTCACCTTTCGTTTGGCCGGAGCTGAACATGTAGTGCCGTGGGAGGAGTTTCTAGCAAGGTATTGCCAGCACGGTGTTCCGCTTTGAGAGAACACGCAGCCTCGGCCCACAACGACAATCCTGCCGTGCAGAGACGTCGGGCCGCTAGTGCTGTTCGGGCAGCTTTGAAGCCAAGCGCACGGCGCCTCCAAACGGGGAGAAAGCGAACTCTCCCATCCGCGTCCCACTTTCAAGCTGAATGACGCAGCATGTTTCTCGGGAGGCTCTGCCGAGCTATCTAGTACAAGGGAGAGAGTGCCTGCCTCTGCCGAGAAAGGTTTTGACGTGGGGATTGCTGGACGTGCGGAAGAGCGTTCCCCAGGCCGTGCCAAGTTTAGGCTTTGGTGATTCTGGATGTTCCCAAGGGTCCAGAATTGTCCCTGGGAAAGCTGTCCTTTTTCTCTTTCTCCGGCTGGAAGTAAACATCTGGCAACCGACTGCCGTACGCAGGCGTCCTGGGGGAGACCCCCCCACCCCGGTTTCCTTAGGGACGCACATTGGTGTCTCACAGAAGTGCCCGCATTCCCAATTGGGGGCACCCCAGCGTGGAATGTAAGGCTGTTTAGAACGACGTACCTTGAGGCCGTGGGAAGGCCGTACAAACGAGAGCTTTCGAGCGAACAGGGCAGCGCTTCGTCATCGTCGTTGCACGTTCTCGGAGCTTAATCAAACGAATGCATTTACTTCCTGTGGCTCAAACGCCAGAGAGGAGTTGGAAGGCATCCAGTGCCCTTTGACAGTTGTTACAACGAACGTGAGTGCACGGTGTCTCGTGAAATAAAGCCCTAGCACTGTTGAGGCCCTCCGTTAACGCACGCTTCTTCGCTCCTATGGCACTCCGAGGTGTTCCTGCCGGGGGAAATCTGGACTTTTGCTTGAGGCCGGGGTGGGGCGAGGGGACTCACAGTTCTTGTGCCGGCGAGCTCCCGAGCGCTCCGGCTGAAGCTCCCAGCAAGGAACTGAGAGCAGCAGGCCTCACACGCGTAAAGTCAGACTTCTGCTGTCACGAGTAAACTCAGACTTCTTGTGGGAGGCCTTCCGGCAGCAAAGAGAAGGTGGGCGCGAGCAGTGTACTTCAGGCAGCTTAGGACCCGCCCCTGTCTCGTTTACCACGGAGGGGAATAAGGTTTAGCCAGGGTCGCCCAGCTTCAAACCGGAGCTCCTATAGGGATCCTCAGCGGTTTCTGATTACCTCAAGGAAACACAACGGGAGGAGCAGGGCCCTTCCGTGGAGGCCCGTTTGGGCACAGGGACCTCCGCGTGGGAGCTACTGGGTAAGTATGGCAGTCCCTTAGGTAGGCCTCAGTGACCAAGGCTCTCTGGCTCATGCCTAGCTGTGTAAAGAAGTGTGGCAAACGTACGTACTGCTCCTCAGGCTGGGCGCACAGCCTAGCTTTCGCTTCTATGAGAGTGCTGTCCCGAGTCTCTTCCTGGAGCCAGTCGTCAGCACGGTGCCTTTTGGCACTGCGGTTCTCTTTCAGTCAAGGAGGCCGTTCGACTGGCAAAGGGAGTCTGCGCAGCACTGCTTTCGCGAGGCTCTTTGACGACTGGGGCACTCAACCCAGGCAAGCCAGAGAGCAGTACGTTGCCCTTGCTCTGAATGTGAAGAGCTTTCTCCGGGGGCCTGTTTAGGCTAAGGTTCCTCAGAAGCCAGGAGCCGCCGTTCCGGCACGGAGAGAAGTCATCCTGCGAAATTGGCGAACGAGCTCCTATCCGGTGTGCCCCCAGGAGCGTCGCAGAGTTAAGGCACTCCGTGGTGGAGTCTGGCCTCATGGAAACCACTGCACACCCAACTCCCCCGACGTGAAACGCTGGAACTTACCTTGAGGCCTGAGGTCACCTTTCGTTTGGCCGGAGCTGAACATGTAGTGCCGTGGGAGGAGTTTCTAGCAAGGTATTGCCAGCACGGTGTTCCGCTTTGAGACAACACGCAGCCTCGGCCCACAACGACAATCCTGCCGTGCAGAGACGTCGGGCCGCTAGTGCTGTTCGGGCAGCTTTGAAGCCAAGCGCACGGCGCCTCCAAACGGGGAGAAAGCGAACTCTCCCATCCGCGTCCCACTTTCAAGCTGAATGACGCAGCATGTTTCTCGGGAGGCTCTGCCGAGCTATCTAGTACAAGGGAGAGAGTGCCTGCCTCTGCCGAGAAAGGTTTTGACGTGGGGATTGCTGGACGTGCGGAAGAGCGTTCCCCAGGCCGTGCCAAGTTTAGGCTTTGGTGATTCTGGATGTTCCCAAGGGTCCAGAATTGTCCCTGGGAAAGCTGTCCTTTTTCTCTTTCTCCGGCTGGAAGTAAACATCTGGCAACCGACTGCCGTACGCAGGCGTCCTGGGGGAGACCCCCCCACCCCGGTTTCCTTAGGGACGCACATTGGTGTCTCACAGAAGTGCCCGCATTCCCAATTGGGGGCACCCCAGCGTGGAATGTAAGGCTGTTTAGAACGACGTACCTTGAGGCCGTGGGAAGGCCGTACAAACGAGAGCTTTCGAGCGAACAGGGCAGCGCTTCGTCATCGTCGTTGCACGTTCTCGGAGCTTAATCAAACGAATGCATTTACTTCCTGTGGCTCAAACGCCAGAGAGGAGTTGGAAGGCATCCAGTGCCCTTTGACAGTTGTTACAACGAACGTGAGTGCACGGTGTCTCGTGAAATAAAGCCCTAGCACTGTTGAGGCCCTCCGTTAACGCACGCTTCTTCGCTCCTATGGCACTCCGAGGTGTTCCTGCCGGGGGAAATCTGGACTTTTGCTTGAGGCCGGGGTGGGGCGAGGGGACTCACAGTTCTTGTGCCGGCGAGCTCCCGAGCGCTCCGGCTGAAGCTCCCAGCAAGGAACTGAGAGCAGCAGGCCTCACACGCGTAAACTCAGACTTCTGCTGTCACGAGTAAACTCAGACTTCTTGTGGGAGGCCTTCCGGCAGCAAAGAGAAGGTGGGCGCGAGCAGTGTACTTCAGGCAGCTTAGGACCCGCCCCTGTCTCGTTTACCACGGAGGGGAATAAGGTTTAGCCAGGGTCGCCCAGCTTCAAACCGGAGCTCCTATAGGGATCCTCAGCGGTTTCTGATTACCTCAAGGAAACACAACGGGAGGAGCAGGGCCCTTCCGTGGAGGCCCGTTTGGGCACAGGGACCTCCGCGTGGGAGCTACTGGGTAAGTATGGCAGTCCCTTAGGTAGGCCTCAGTGACCAAGGCTCTCTGGCTCATGCCTAGCTGTGTAAAGAAGTGTGGCAAACGTACGTACTGCTCCTCAGGCTGGGCGCACAGCCTAGCTTTCGCTTCTATGAGAGTGCTGTCCCGAGTCTCTTCCTGGAGCCAGTCGTCAGCACGGTGCCTTTTGGCACTGCGGTTCTCTTTCAGTCAAGGAGGCCGTTCGACTGGCAAAGGGAGTCTGCGCAGCACTGCTTTCGCGAGGCTCTTTGACGACTGGGGCACTCAACCCAGGCAAGCCAGAGAGCAGTACGTTGCCCTTGCTCTGAATGTGAAGAGCTTTCTCCGGGGGCCTGTTTAGGCTAAGGTTCCTCAGAAGCCAGGAGCCGCCGTTCCGGCACGGAGAGAAGTCATCCTGCGAAATTGGCGAACGAGCTCCTATCCGGTGTGCCCCCAGGAGCGTCGCAGAGTTAAGGCACTCCGTGGTGGAGTCTGGCCTCATGGAAACCATTGCACACCCAACTCCCCCGACGTGAAACGCTGGAACTTACCTTGAGGCCTGAGGTCACCTTTCGTTTGGCCGGAGCTGAACATGTAGTGCCGTGGGAGGAGTTTCTAGCAAGGTATTGCCAGCACGGTGTTCCGCTTTGAGACAACACGCAGCCTCGGCCCACAACGACAATCCTGCCGTGCAGAGACGTCGGGCCGCTAGTGCTGTTCGGGCAGCTTTGAAGCCAAGCGCACGGCGCCTCCAAACGGGGAGAAAGCGAACTCTCCCATCCGCGTCCCACTTTCAAGCTGAATGACGCAGCATGTTTCTCGGGAGGCTCTGCCGAGCTATCTAGTACAAGGGAGAGAGTGCCTGCCTCTGCCGAGAAAGGTTTTGACGTGGGGATTGCTGGACGTGCGGAAGAGCGTTCCCCAGGCCGTGCCAAGTTTAGGCTTTGGTGATTCTGGATGTTCCCAAGGGTCCAGAATTGTCCCTGGGAAAGCTGTCCTTTTTCTCTTTCTCCGGCTGGAAGTAAACATCTGGCAACCGACTGCCGTACGCAGGCGTCCTGGGGGAGACCCCCCCACCCCGGTTTCCTTTGGGACGCACATTGGTGTCTCACAGAAGTGCCCGCATTCCCAATTGGGGGCACCCCAGCGTGGAATGTAAGGCTGTTTAGAACGACGTACCTTGAGGCCGTGGGAAGGCCGTACAAACGAGAGCTTTCGAGCGAACAGGGCAGCGCTTCGTCATCGTCGTTGCACGTTCTCGGAGCTTAATCAAACGAATGCATTTACTTCCTGTGGCTCAAACGCCAGAGAGGAGTTGGAAGGCATCCAGTGCCCTTTGACAGTTGTTACAACGAACGTGAGTGCACGGTGTCTCGTGAAATAAAGCCCTAGCACTGTTGAGGCCCTCCGTTAACGCACGCTTCTTCGCTCCTATGGCACTCCGAGGTGTTCCTGCCGGGGGAAATCTGGACTTTTGCTTGAGGCCGGGGTGGGGCGAGGGGACTCACAGTTCTTGTGCCGGCGAGCTCCCGAGCGCTCCGGCTGAAGCTCCCAGCAAGGAACTGAGAGCAGCAGGCCTCACACGCGTAAAGTCAGACTTCTGCTGTCACGAGTAAACTCAGACTTCTTGTGGGAGGCCTTCCGGCAGCAAAGAGAAGGTGGGCGCGAGCAGTGTACTTCAGGCAGCTTAGGACCCGCCCCTGTCTCGTTTACCACGGAGGGGAATAAGGTTTAGCCAGGGTCGCCCAGCTTCAAACCGGAGCTCCTATAGGGATCCTCAGCGGTTTCTGATTACCTCAAGGAAACACAACGGGAGGAGCAGGGCCCTTCCGTGGAGGCCCGTTTGGGCACAGGGACCTCCGCGTGGGAGCTACTGGGTAAGTATGGCAGTCCCTTAGGTAGGCCTCAGTGACCAAGGCTCTCTGGCTCATGCCTAGCTGTGTAAAGAAGTGTGGCAAACGTACGTACTGCTCCTCAGGCTGGGCGCACAGCCTAGCTTTCGCTTCTATGAGAGTGCTGTCCCGAGTCTCTTCCTGGAGCCAGTCGTCAGCACGGTGCCTTTTGGCACTGCGGTTCTCTTTCAGTCAAGGAGGCCGTTCGACTGGCAAAGGGAGTCTGCGCAGCACTGCTTTCGCGAGGCTCTTTGACGACTGGGGCACTCAACCCAGGCAAGCCAGAGAGCAGTACGTTGCCCTTGCTCTGAATGTGAAGAGCTTTCTCCGGGGGCCTGTTTAGGCTAAGGTTCCTCAGAAGCCAGGAGCCGCCGTTCCGGCACGGAGAGAAGTCATCCTGCGAAATTGGCGAACGAGCTCCTATCCTGTGTGCCCCCAGGAGCGTCGCAGAGTTAAGGCACTCCGTGGTGGAGTCTGGCCTCATGGAAACCACTGCACACCCAACTCCCCCGACGTGAAACGCTGGAACTTACCTTGAGGCCTGAGGTCACCTTTCGTTTGGCCGGAGCTGAACATGTAGTGCCGTGGGAGGAGTTTCTAGCAAGGTATTGCCAGCACGGTGTTCCGCTTTGAGAGAACACGCAGCCTCGGCCCACAACGACAATCCTGCCGTGCAGAGACGTCGGGCCGCTAGTGCTGTTCGGGCAGCTTTGAAGCCAAGCGCACGGCGCCTCCAAACGGGGAGAAAGCGAACTCTCCCATCCGCGTCCCACTTTCAAGCTGAATGACGCAGCATGTTTCTCGGGAGGCTCTGCCGAGCTATCTAGTACAAGGGAGAGAGTGCCTGCCTCTGCCGAGAAAGGTTTTGACGTGGGGATTGCTGGACGTGCGGAAGAGCGTTCCCCAGGCCGTGCCAAGTTTAGGCTTTGGTGATTCTGGATGTTCCCAAGGGTCCAGAATTGTCCCTGGGAAAGCTGTCCTTTTTCTCTTTCTCCGGCTGGAAGTAAACATCTGGCAACCGACTGCCGTACGCAGGCGTCCTGGGGGAGACCCCCCCACCCCGGTTTCCTTAGGGACGCACATTGGTGTCTCACAGAAGTGCCCGCATTCCCAATTGGGGGCACCCCAGCGTGGAATGTAAGGCTGTTTAGAACGACGTACCTTGAGGCCGTGGGAAGGCCGTACAAACGAGAGCTTTCGAGCGAACAGGGCAGCGCTTCGTCATCGTCGTTGCACGTTCTCGGAGCTTAATCAAACGAATGCATTTACTTCCTGTGGCTCAAACGCCAGAGAGGAGTTGGAAGGCATCCAGTGCCCTTTGACAGTTGTTACAACGAACGTGAGTGCACGGTGTCTCGTGAAATAAAGCCCTAGCACTGTTGAGGCCCTCCGTTAACGCACGCTTCTTCGCTCCTATGGCACTCCGAGGTGTTCCTGCCGGGGGAAATCTGGACTTTTGCTTGAGGCCGGGGTGGGGCGAGGGGACTCACAGTTCTTGTGCCGGCGAGCTCCCGAGCGCTCCGGCTGAAGCTCCCAGCAAGGAACTGAGAGCAGCAGGCCTCACACGCGTAAAGTCAGACTTCTGCTGTCACGAGTAAACTCAGACTTCTTGTGGGAGGCCTTCCGGCAGCAAAGAGAAGGTGGGCGCGAGCAGTGTACTTCAGGCAGCTTAGGACCCGCCCCTGTCTCGTTTACCACGGAGGGGAATAAGGTTTAGCCAGGGTCGCCCAGCTTCAAACCGGAGCTCCTATAGGGATCCTCAGCGGTTTCTGATTACCTCAAGGAAACACAACGGGAGGAGCAGGGCCCTTCCGTGGAGGCCCGTTTGGGCACAGGGACCTCCGCGTGGGAGCTACTGGGTAAGTATGGCAGTCCCTTAGGTAGGCCTCAGTGACCAAGGCTCTCTGGCTCATGCCTAGCTGTGTAAAGAAGTGTGGCAAACGTACGTACTGCTCCTCAGGCTGGGCGCACAGCCTAGCTTTCGCTTCTATGAGAGTGCTGTCCCGAGTCTCTTCCTGGAGCCAGTCGTCAGCACGGTGCCTTTTGGCACTGCGGTTCTCTTTCAGTCAAGGAGGCCGTTCGACTGGCAAAGGGAGTCTGCGCAGCACTGCTTTCGCGAGGCTCTTTGACGACTGGGGCACTCAACCCAGGCAAGCCAGAGAGCAGTACGTTGCCCTTGCTCTGAATGTGAAGAGCTTTCTCCGGGGGCCTGTTTAGGCTAAGGTTCCTCAGAAGCCAGGAGCCGCCGTTCCGGCACGGAGAGAAGTCATCCTGCGAAATTGGCGAACGAGCTCCTATCCGGTGTGCCCCCAGGAGCGTCGCAGAGTTAAGGCACTCCGTGGTGGAGTCTGGCCTCATGGAAACCACTGCACACCCAACTCCCCCGACGTGAAACGCTGGAACTTACCTTGAGGCCTGAGGTCACCTTTCGTTTGGCCGGAGCTGAACATGTAGTGCCGTGGGAGGAGTTTCTAGCAAGGTATTGCCAGCACGGTGTTCCGCTTTGAGAGAACACGCAGCCTCGGCCCACAACGACAATCCTGCCGTGCAGAGACGTCGGGCCGCTAGTGCTGTTCGGGCAGCTTTGAAGCCAAGCGCACGGCGCCTCCAAACGGGGAGAAAGCGAACTCTCCCATCCGCGTCCCACTTTCAAGCTGAATGACGCAGCATGTTTCTCGGGAGGCTCTGCCGAGCTATCTAGTACAAGGGAGAGAGTGCCTGCCTCTGCCGAGAAAGGTTTTGACGTGGGGATTGCTGGACGTGCGGAAGAGCGTTCCCCAGGCCGTGCCAAGTTTAGGCTTTGGTGATTCTGGATGTTCCCAAGGGTCCAGAATTGTCCCTGGGAAAGCTGTCCTTTTTCTCTTTCTCCGGCTGGAAGTAAACATCTGGCAACCGACTGCCGTACGCAGGCGTCCTGGGGGAGACCCCCCCACCCCGGTTTCCTTAGGGACGCACATTGGTGTCTCACAGAAGTGCCCGCATTCCCAATTGGGGGCACCCCAGCGTGGAATGTAAGGCTGTTTAGAACGACGTACCTTGAGGCCGTGGGAAGGCCGTACAAACGAGAGCTTTCGAGCGAACAGGGCAGCGCTTCGTCATCGTCGTTGCACGTTCTCGGAGCTTAATCAAACGAATGCATTTACTTCCTGTGGCTCAAACGCCAGAGAGGAGTTGGAAGGCATCCAGTGCCCTTTGACAGTTGTTACAACGAACGTGAGTGCACGGTGTCTCGTGAAATAAAGCCCTAGCACTGTTGAGGCCCTCCGTTAACGCACGCTTCTTCGCTCCTATGGCACTCCGAGGTGTTCCTGCCGGGGGAAATCTGGACTTTTGCTTGAGGCCGGGGTGGGGCGAGGGGACTCACAGTTCTTGTGCCGGCGAGCTCCCGAGCGCTCCGGCTGAAGCTCCCAGCAAGGAACTGAGAGCAGCAGGCCTCACACGCGTAAACTCAGACTTCTGCTGTCACGAGTAAACTCAGACTTCTTGTGGGAGGCCTTCCGGCAGCAAAGAGAAGGTGGGCGCGAGCAGTGTACTTCAGGCAGCTTAGGACCCGCCCCTGTCTCGTTTACCACGGAGGGGAATAAGGTTTAGCCAGGGTCGCCCAGCTTCAAACCGGAGCTCCTATAGGGATCCTCAGCGGTTTCTGATTACCTCAAGGAAACACAACGGGAGGAGCAGGGCCCTTCCGTGGAGGCCCGTTTGGGCACAGGGACCTCCGCGTGGGAGCTACTGGGTAAGTATGGCAGTCCCTTAGGTAGGCCTCAGTGACCAAGGCTCTCTGGCTCATGCCTAGCTGTGTAAAGAAGTGTGGCAAACGTACGTACTGCTCCTCAGGCTGGGCGCACAGCCTAGCTTTCGCTTCTATGAGAGTGCTGTCCCGAGTCTCTTCCTGGAGCCAGTCGTCAGCACGGTGCCTTTTGGCACTGCGGTTCTCTTTCAGTCAAGGAGGCCGTTCGACTGGCAAAGGGAGTCTGCGCAGCACTGCTTTCGCGAGGCTCTTTGACGACTGGGGCACTCAACCCAGGCAAGCCAGAGAGCAGTACGTTGCCCTTGCTCTGAATGTGAAGAGCTTTCTCCGGGGGCCTGTTTAGGCTAAGGTTCCTCAGAAGCCAGGAGCCGCCGTTCCGGCACGGAGAGAAGTCATCCTGCGAAATTGGCGAACGAGCTCCTATCCGGTGTGCCCCCAGGAGCGTCGCAGAGTTAAGGCACTCCGTGGTGGAGTCTGGCCTCATGGAAACCACTGCACACCCAACTCCCCCGACGTGAAACGCTGGAACTTACCTTGAGGCCTGAGGTCACCTTTCGTTTGGCCGGAGCTGAACATGTAGTGCCGTGGGAGGAGTTTCTAGCAAGGTATTGCCAGCACGGTGTTCCGCTTTGAGAGAACACGCAGCCTCGGCCCACAACGACAATCCTGCCGTGCAGAGACGTCGGGCCGCTAGTGCTGTTCGGGCAGCTTTGAAGCCAAGCGCACGGCGCCTCCAAACGGGGAGAAAGCGAACTCTCCCATCCGCGTCCCACTTTCAAGCTGAATGACGCAGCATGTTTCTCGGGAGGCTCTGCCGAGCTATCTAGTACAAGGGAGAGAGTGCCTGCCTCTGCCGAGAAAGGTTTTGACGTGGGGATTGCTGGACGTGCGGAAGAGCGTTCCCCAGGCCGTGCCAAGTTTAGGCTTTGGTGATTCTGGATGTTCCCAAGGGTCCAGAATTGTCCCTGGGAAAGCTGTCCTTTTTCTCTTTCTCCGGCTGGAAGTAAACATCTGGCAACCGACTGCCGTACGCAGGCGTCCTGGGGGAGACCCCCCCACCCCGGTTTCCTTTGGGACGCACATTGGTGTCTCACAGAAGTGCCCGCATTCCCAATTGGGGGCACCCCAGCGTGGAATGTAAGGCTGTTTAGAACGACGTACCTTGAGGCCGTGGGAAGGCCGTACAAACGAGAGCTTTCGAGCGAACAGGGCAGCGCTTCGTCATCGTCGTTGCACGTTCTCGGAGCTTAATCAAACGAATGCATTTACTTCCTGTGGCTCAAACGCCAGAGAGGAGTTGGAAGGCATCCAGTGCCCTTTGACAGTTGTTACAACGAACGTGAGTGCACGGTGTCTCGTGAAATAAAGCCCTAGCACTGTTGAGGCCCTCCGTTAACGCACGCTTCTTCGCTCCTATGGCACTCCGAGGTGTTCCTGCCGGGGGAAATCTGGACTTTTGCTTGAGGCCGGGGTGGGGCGAGGGGACTCACAGTTCTTGTGCCGGCGAGCTCCCGAGCGCTCCGGCTGAAGCTCCCAGCAAGGAACTGAGAGCAGCAGGCCTCACACGCGTAAACTCAGACTTCTGCTGTCACGAGTAAACTCAGACTTCTTGTGGGAGGCCTTCCGGCAGCAAAGAGAAGGTGGGCGCGAGCAGTGTACTTCAGGCAGCTTAGGACCCGCCCCTGTCTCGTTTACCACGGAGGGGAATAAGGTTTAGCCAGGGTCGCCCAGCTTCAAACCGGAGCTCCTATAGGGATCCTCAGCGGTTTCTGATTACCTCAAGGAAACACAACGGGAGGAGCAGGGCCCTTCCGTGGAGGCCCGTTTGGGCACAGGGACCTCCGCGTGGGAGCTACTGGGTAAGTATGGCAGTCCCTTAGGTAGGCCTCAGTGACCAAGGCTCTCTGGCTCATGCCTAGCTGTGTAAAGAAGTGTGGCAAACGTACGTACTGCTCCTCAGGCTGGGCGCACAGCCTAGCTTTCGCTTCTATGAGAGTGCTGTCCCGAGTCTCTTCCTGGAGCCAGTCGTCAGCACGGTGCCTTTTGGCACTGCGGTTCTCTTTCAGTCAAGGAGGCCGTTCGACTGGCAAAGGGAGTCTGCGCAGCACTGCTTTCGCGAGGCTCTTTGACGACTGGGGCACTCAACCCAGGCAAGCCAGAGAGCAGTACGTTGCCCTTGCTCTGAATGTGAAGAGCTTTCTCCGGGGGCCTGTTTAGGCTAAGGTTCCTCAGAAGCCAGGAGCCGCCGTTCCGGCACGGAGAGAAGTCATCCTGCGAAATTGGCGAACGAGCTCCTATCCGGTGTGCCCCCAGGAGCGTCGCAGAGTTAAGGCACTCCGTGGTGGAGTCTGGCCTCATGGAAACCACTGCACACCCAACTCCCCCGACGTGAAACGCTGGAACTTACCTTGAGGCCTGAGGTCACCTTTCGTTTGGCCGGAGCTGAACATGTAGTGCCGTGGGAGGAGTTTCTAGCAAGGTATTGCCAGCACGGTGTTCCGCTTTGAGAGAACACGCAGCCTCGGCCCACAACGACAATCCTGCCGTGCAGAGACGTCGGGCCGCTAGTGCTGTTCGGGCAGCTTTGAAGCCAAGCGCACGGCGCCTCCAAACGGGGAGAAAGCGAACTCTCCCATCCGCGTCCCACTTTCAAGCTGAATGACGCAGCATGTTTCTCGGGAGGCTCTGCCGAGCTATCTAGTACAAGGGAGAGAGTGCCTGCCTCTGCCGAGAAAGGTTTTGACGTGGGGATTGCTGGACGTGCGGAAGAGCGTTCCCCAGGCCGTGCCAAGTTTAGGCTTTGGTGATTCTGGATGTTCCCAAGGGTCCACAATTGTCCCTGGGAAAGCTGTCCTTTTTCTCTTTCTCCGGCTGGAAGTAAACATCTGGCAACCGACTGCCGTACGCAGGCGTCCTGGGGGAGACCCCCCCACCCCGGTTTCCTTTGGGACGCACATTGGTGTCTCACAGAAGTGCCCGCATTCCCAATTGGGGGCACCCCAGCGTGGAATGTAAGGCTGTTTAGAACGACGTACCTTGAGGCCGTGGGAAGGCCGTACAAACGAGAGCTTTCGAGCGAACAGGGCAGCGCTTCGTCATCGTCGTTGCACGTTCTCGGAGCTTAATCAAACGAATGCATTTACTTCCTGTGGCTCAAACGCCAGAGAGGAGTTGGAAGGCATCCAGTGCCCTTTGACAGTTGTTACAACGAACGTGAGTGCACGGTGTCTCGTGAAATAAAGCCCTAGCACTGTTGAGGCCCTCCGTTAACGCACGCTTCTTCGCTCCTATGGCACTCCGAGGTGTTCCTGCCGGGGGAAATCTGGACTTTTGCTTGAGGCCGGGGTGGGGCGAGGGGACTCACAGTTCTTGTGCCGGCGAGCTCCCGAGCGCTCCGGCTGAAGCTCCCAGCAAGGAACTGAGAGCAGCAGGCCTCACACGCGTAAAGTCAGACTTCTGCTGTCACGAGTAAACTCAGACTTCTTGTGGGAGGCCTTCCGGCAGCAAAGAGAAGGTGGGCGCGAGCAGTGTACTTCAGGCAGCTTAGGACCCGCCCCTGTCTCGTTTACCACGGAGGGGAATAAGGTTTAGCCAGGGTCGCCCAGCTTCAAACCGGAGCTCCTATAGGGATCCTCAGCGGTTTCTGATTACCTCAAGGAAACACAACGGGAGGAGCAGGGCCCTTCCGTGGAGGCCCGTTTGGGCACAGGGACCTCCGCGTGGGAGCTACTGGGTAAGTATGGCAGTCCCTTAGGTAGGCCTCAGTGACCAAGGCTCTCTGGCTCATGCCTAGCTGTGTAAAGAAGTGTGGCAAACGTACGTACTGCTCCTCAGGCTGGGCGCACAGCCTAGCTTTCGCTTCTATGAGAGTGCTGTCCCGAGTCTCTTCCTGGAGCCAGTCGTCAGCACGGTGCCTTTTGGCACTGCGGTTCTCTTTCAGTCAAGGAGGCCGTTCGACTGGCAAAGGGAGTCTGCGCAGCACTGCTTTCGCGAGGCTCTTTGACGACTGGGGCACTCAACCCAGGCAAGCCAGAGAGCAGTACGTTGCCCTTGCTCTGAATGTGAAGAGCTTTCTCCGGGGGCCTGTTTAGGCTAAGGTTCCTCAGAAGCCAGGAGCCGCCGTTCCGGCACGGAGAGAAGTCATCCTGCGAAATTGGCGAACGAGCTCCTATCCTGTGTGCCCCCAGGAGCGTCGCAGAGTTAAGGCACTCCGTGGTGGAGTCTGGCCTCATGGAAACCACTGCACACCCAACTCCCCCGACGTGAAACGCTGGAACTTACCTTGAGGCCTGAGGTCACCTTTCGTTTGGCCGGAGCTGAACATGTAGTGCCGTGGGAGGAGTTTCTAGCAAGGTATTGCCAGCACGGTGTTCCGCTTTGAGAGAACACGCAGCCTCGGCCCACAACGACAATCCTGCCGTGCAGAGACGTCGGGCCGCTAGTGCTGTTCGGGCAGCTTTGAAGCCAAGCGCACGGCGCCTCCAAACGGGGAGAAAGCGAACTCTCCCATCCGCGTCCCACTTTCAAGCTGAATGACGCAGCATGTTTCTCGGGAGGCTCTGCCGAGCTATCTAGTACAAGGGAGAGAGTGCCTGCCTCTGCCGAGAAAGGTTTTGACGTGGGGATTGCTGGACGTGCGGAAGAGCGTTCCCCAGGCCGTGCCAAGTTTAGGCTTTGGTGATTCTGGATGTTCCCAAGGGTCCAGAATTGTCCCTGGGAAAGCTGTCCTTTTTCTCTTTCTCCGGCTGGAAGTAAACATCTGGCAACCGACTGCCGTACGCAGGCGTCCTGGGGGAGACCCCCCCACCCCGGTTTCCTTTGGGACGCACATTGGTGTCTCACAGAAGTGCCCGCATTCCCAATTGGGGGCACACCAGCGTGGAATGTAAGGCTGTTTAGAACGACGTACCTTGAGGCCGTGGGAAGGCCGTACAAACGAGAGCTTTCGAGCGAACAGGGCAGCGCTTCGTCATCGTCGTTGCACGTTCTCGGAGCTTAATCAAACGAATGCATTTACTTCCTGTGGCTCAAACGCCAGAGAGGAGTTGGAAGGCATCCAGTGCCCTTTGACAGTTGTTACAACGAACGTGAGTGCACGGTGTCTCGTGAAATAAAGCCCTAGCACTGTTGAGGCCCTCCGTTAACGCACGCTTCTTCGCTCCTATGGCACTCCGAGGTGTTCCTGCCGGGGGAAATCTGGACTTTTGCTTGAGGCCGGGGTGGGGCGAGGGGACTCACAGTTCTTGTGCCGGCGAGCTCCCGAGCGCTCCGGCTGAAGCTCCCAGCAAGGAACTGAGAGCAGCAGGCCTCACACGCGTAAAGTCAGACTTCTGCTGTCACGAGTAAACTCAGACTTCTTGTGGGAGGCCTTCCGGCAGCAAAGAGAAGGTGGGCGCGAGCAGTGTACTTCAGGCAGCTTAGGACCCGCCCCTGTCTCGTTTACCACGGAGGGGAATAAGGTTTAGCCAGGGTCGCCCAGCTTCAAACCGGAGCTCCTATAGGGATCCTCAGCGGTTTCTGATTACCTCAAGGAAACACAACGGGAGGAGCAGGGCCCTTCCGTGGAGGCCCGTTTGGGCACAGGGACCTCCGCGTGGGAGCTACTGGGTAAGTATGGCAGTCCCTTAGGTAGGCCTCAGTGACCAAGGCTCTCTGGCTCATGCCTAGCTGTGTAAAGAAGTGTGGCAAACGTACGTACTGCTCCTCAGGCTGGGCGCACAGCCTAGCTTTCGCTTCTATGAGAGTGCTGTCCCGAGTCTCTTCCTGGAGCCAGTCGTCAGCACGGTGCCTTTTGGCACTGCGGTTCTCTTTCAGTCAAGGAGGCCGTTCGACTGGCAAAGGGAGTCTGCGCAGCACTGCTTTCGCGAGGCTCTTTGACGACTGGGGCACTCAACCCAGGCAAGCCAGAGAGCAGTACGTTGCCCTTGCTCTGAATGTGAAGAGCTTTCTCCGGGGGCCTGTTTAGGCTAAGGTTCCTCAGAAGCCAGGAGCCGCCGTTCCGGCACGGAGAGAAGTCATCCTGCGAAATTGGCGAACGAGCTCCTATCCTGTGTGCCCCCAGGAGCGTCGCAGAGTTAAGGCACTCCGTGGTGGAGTCTGGCCTCATGGAAACCACTGCACACCCAACTCCCCCGACGTGAAACGCTGGAACTTACCTTGAGGCCTGAGGTCACCTTTCGTTTGGCCGGAGCTGAACATGTAGTGCCGTGGGAGGAGTTTCTAGCAAGGTATTGCCAGCACGGTGTTCCGCTTTGAGAGAACACGCAGCCTCGGCCCACAACGACAATCCTGCCGTGCAGAGACGTCGGGCCGCTAGTGCTGTTCGGGCAGCTTTGAAGCCAAGCGCACGGCGCCTCCAAACGGGGAGAAAGCGAACTCTCCCATCCGCGTCCCACTTTCAAGCTGAATGACGCAGCATGTTTCTCGGGAGGCTCTGCCGAGCTATCTAGTACAAGGGAGAGAGTGCCTGCCTCTGCCGAGAAAGGTTTTGACGTGGGGATTGCTGGACGTGCGGAAGAGCGTTCCCCAGGCCGTGCCAAGTTTAGGCTTTGGTGATTCTGGATGTTCCCAAGGGTCCAGAATTGTCCCTGGGAAAGCTGTCCTTTTTCTCTTTCTCCGGCTGGAAGTAAACATCTGGCAACCGACTGCCGTACGCAGGCGTCCTGGGGGAGACCCCCCCACCCCGGTTTCCTTAGGGACGCACATTGGTGTCTCACAGAAGTGCCCGCATTCCCAATTGGGGGCACACCAGCGTGGAATGTAAGGCTGTTTAGAACGACGTACCTTGAGGCCGTGGGAAGGCCGTACAAACGAGAGCTTTCGAGCGAACAGGGCAGCGCTTCGTCATCGTCGTTGCACGTTCTCGGAGCTTAATCAAACGAATGCATTTACTTCCTGTGGCTCAAACGCCAGAGAGGAGTTGGAAGGCATCCAGTGCCCTTTGACAGTTGTTACAACGAACGTGAGTGCACGGTGTCTCGTGAAATAAAGCCCTAGCACTGTTGAGGCCCTCCGTTAACGCACGCTTCTTCGCTCCTATGGCACTCCGAGGTGTTCCTGCCGGGGGAAATCTGGACTTTTGCTTGAGGCCGGGGTGGGGCGAGGGGACTCACAGTTCTTGTGCCGGCGAGCTCCCGAGCGCTCCGGCTGAAGCTCCCAGCAAGGAACTGAGAGCAGCAGGCCTCACACGCGTAAAGTCAGACTTCTGCTGTCACGAGTAAACTCAGACTTCTTGTGGGAGGCCTTCCGGCAGCAAAGAGAAGGTGGGCGCGAGCAGTGTACTTCAGGCAGCTTAGGACCCGCCCCTGTCTCGTTTACCACGGAGGGGAATAAGGTTTAGCCAGGGTCGCCCAGCTTCAAACCGGAGCTCCTATAGGGATCCTCAGCGGTTTCTGATTACCTCAAGGAAACACAACGGGAGGAGCAGGGCCCTTCCGTGGAGGCCCGTTTGGGCACAGGGACCTCCGCGTGGGAGCTACTGGGTAAGTATGGCAGTCCCTTAGGTAGGCCTCAGTGACCAAGGCTCTCTGGCTCATGCCTAGCTGTGTAAAGAAGTGTGGCAAACGTACGTACTGCTCCTCAGGCTGGGCGCACAGCCTAGCTTTCGCTTCTATGAGAGTGCTGTCCCGAGTCTCTTCCTGGAGCCAGTCGTCAGCACGGTGCCTTTTGGCACTGCGGTTCTCTTTCAGTCAAGGAGGCCGTTCGACTGGCAAAGGGAGTCTGCGCAGCACTGCTTTCGCGAGGCTCTTTGACGACTGGGGCACTCAACCCAGGCAAGCCAGAGAGCAGTACGTTGCCCTTGCTCTGAATGTGAAGAGCTTTCTCCGGGGGCCTGTTTAGGCTAAGGTTCCTCAGAAGCCAGGAGCCGCCGTTCCGGCACGGAGAGAAGTCATCCTGCGAAATTGGCGAACGAGCTCCTATCCTGTGTGCCCCCAGGAGCGTCGCAGAGTTAAGGCACTCCGTGGTGGAGTCTGGCCTCATGGAAACCACTGCACACCCAACTCCCCCGACGTGAAACGCTGGAACTTACCTTGAGGCCTGAGGTCACCTTTCGTTTGGCCGGAGCTGAACATGTAGTGCCGTGGGAGGAGTTTCTAGCAAGGTATTGCCAGCACGGTGTTCCGCTTTGAGAGAACACGCAGCCTCGGCCCACAACGACAATCCTGCCGTGCAGAGACGTCGGGCCGCTAGTGCTGTTCGGGCAGCTTTGAAGCCAAGCGCACGGCGCCTCCAAACGGGGAGAAAGCGAACTCTCCCATCCGCGTCCCACTTTCAAGCTGAATGACGCAGCATGTTTCTCGGGAGGCTCTGCCGAGCTATCTAGTACAAGGGAGAGAGTGCCTGCCTCTGCCGAGAAAGGTTTTGACGTGGGGATTGCTGGACGTGCGGAAGAGCGTTCCCCAGGCCGTGCCAAGTTTAGGCTTTGGTGATTCTGGATGTTCCCAAGGGTCCAGAATTGTCCCTGGGAAAGCTGTCCTTTTTCTCTTTCTCCGGCTGGAAGTAAACATCTGGCAACCGACTGCCGTACGCAGGCGTCCTGGGGGAGACCCCCCCACCCCGGTTTCCTTAGGGACGCACATTGGTGTCTCACAGAAGTGCCCGCATTCCCAATTGGGGGCACACCAGCGTGGAATGTAAGGCTGTTTAGAACGACGTACCTTGAGGCCGTGGGAAGGCCGTACAAACGAGAGCTTTCGAGCGAACAGGGCAGCGCTTCGTCATCGTCGTTGCACGTTCTCGGAGCTTAATCAAACGAATGCATTTACTTCCTGTGGCTCAAACGCCAGAGAGGAGTTGGAAGGCATCCAGTGCCCTTTGACAGTTGTTACAACGAACGTGAGTGCACGGTGTCTCGTGAAATAAAGCCCTAGCACTGTTGAGGCCCTCCGTTAACGCACGCTTCTTCGCTCCTATGGCACTCCGAGGTGTTCCTGCCGGGGGAAATCTGGACTTTTGCTTGAGGCCGGGGTGGGGCGAGGGGACTCACAGTTCTTGTGCCGGCGAGCTCCCGAGCGCTCCGGCTGAAGCTCCCAGCAAGGAACTGAGAGCAGCAGGCCTCACACGCGTAAAGTCAGACTTCTGCTGTCACGAGTAAACTCAGACTTCTTGTGGGAGGCCTTCCGGCAGCAAAGAGAAGGTGGGCGCGAGCAGTGTACTTCAGGCAGCTTAGGACCCGCCCCTGTCTCGTTTACCACGGAGGGGAATAAGGTTTAGCCAGGGTCGCCCAGCTTCAAACCGGAGCTCCTATAGGGATCCTCAGCGGTTTCTGATTACCTCAAGGAAACACAACGGGAGGAGCAGGGCCCTTCCGTGGAGGCCCGTTTGGGCACAGGGACCTCCGCGTGGGAGCTACTGGGTAAGTATGGCAGTCCCTTAGGTAGGCCTCAGTGACCAAGGCTCTCTGGCTCATGCCTAGCTGTGTAAAGAAGTGTGGCAAACGTACGTACTGCTCCTCAGGCTGGGCGCACAGCCTAGCTTTCGCTTCTATGAGAGTGCTGTCCCGAGTCTCTTCCTGGAGCCAGTCGTCAGCACGGTGCCTTTTGGCACTGCGGTTCTCTTTCAGTCAAGGAGGCCGTTCGACTGGCAAAGGGAGTCTGCGCAGCACTGCTTTCGCGAGGCTCTTTGACGACTGGGGCACTCAACCCAGGCAAGCCAGAGAGCAGTACGTTGCCCTTGCTCTGAATGTGAAGAGCTTTCTCCGGGGGCCTGTTTAGGCTAAGGTTCCTCAGAAGCCAGGAGCCGCCGTTCCGGCACGGAGAGAAGTCATCCTGCGAAATTGGCGAACGAGCTCCTATCCTGTGTGCCCCCAGGAGCGTCGCAGAGTTAAGGCACTCCGTGGTGGAGTCTGGCCTCATGGAAACCACTGCACACCCAACTCCCCCGACGTGAAACGCTGGAACTTACCTTGAGGCCTGAGGTCACCTTTCGTTTGGCCGGAGCTGAACATGTAGTGCCGTGGGAGGAGTTTCTAGCAAGGTATTGCCAGCACGGTGTTCCGCTTTGAGAGAACACGCAGCCTCGGCCCACAACGACAATCCTGCCGTGCAGAGACGTCGGGCCGCTAGTGCTGTTCGGGCAGCTTTGAAGCCAAGCGCACGGCGCCTCCAAACGGGGAGAAAGCGAACTCTCCCATCCGCGTCCCACTTTCAAGCTGAATGACGCAGCATGTTTCTCGGGAGGCTCTGCCGAGCTATCTAGTACAAGGGAGAGAGTGCCTGCCTCTGCCGAGAAAGGTTTTGACGTGGGGATTGCTGGACGTGCGGAAGAGCGTTCCCCAGGCCGTGCCAAGTTTAGGCTTTGGTGATTCTGGATGTTCCCAAGGGTCCAGAATTGTCCCTGGGAAAGCTGTCCTTTTTCTCTTTCTCCGGCTGGAAGTAAACATCTGGCAACCGACTGCCGTACGCAGGCGTCCTGGGGGAGACCCCCCCACCCCGGTTTCCTTTGGGACGCACATTGGTGTCTCACAGAAGTGCCCGCATTCCCAATTGGGGGCACCCCAGCGTGGAATGTAAGGCTGTTTAGAACGACGTACCTTGAGGCCGTGGGAAGGCCGTACAAACGAGAGCTTTCGAGCGAACAGGGCAGCGCTTCGTCATCGTCGTTGCACGTTCTCGGAGCTTAATCAAACGAATGCATTTACTTCCTGTGGCTCAAACGCCAGAGAGGAGTTGGAAGGCATCCAGTGCCCTTTGACAGTTGTTACAACGAACGTGAGTGCACGGTGTCTCGTGAAATAAAGCCCTAGCACTGTTGAGGCCCTCCGTTAACGCACGCTTCTTCGCTCCTATGGCACTCCGAGGTGTTCCTGCCGGGGGAAATCTGGACTTTTGCTTGAGGCCGGGGTGGGGCGAGGGGACTCACAGTTCTTGTGCCGGCGAGCTCCCGAGCGCTCCGGCTGAAGCTCCCAGCAAGGAACTGAGAGCAGCAGGCCTCACACGCGTAAAGTCAGACTTCTGCTGTCACGAGTAAACTCAGACTTCTTGTGGGAGGCCTTCCGGCAGCAAAGAGAAGGTGGGCGCGAGCAGTGTACTTCAGGCAGCTTAGGACCCGCCCCTGTCTCGTTTACCACGGAGGGGAATAAGGTTTAGCCAGGGTCGCCCAGCTTCAAACCGGAGCTCCTATAGGGATCCTCAGCGGTTTCTGATTACCTCAAGGAAACACAACGGGAGGAGCAGGGCCCTTCCGTGGAGGCCCGTTTGGGCACAGGGACCTCCGCGTGGGAGCTACTGGGTAAGTATGGCAGTCCCTTAGGTAGGCCTCAGTGACCAAGGCTCTCTGGCTCATGCCTAGCTGTGTAAAGAAGTGTGGCAAACGTACGTACTGCTCCTCAGGCTGGGCGCACAGCCTAGCTTTCGCTTCTATGAGAGTGCTGTCCCGAGTCTCTTCCTGGAGCCAGTCGTCAGCACGGTGCCTTTTGGCACTGCGGTTCTCTTTCAGTCAAGGAGGCCGTTCGACTGGCAAAGGGAGTCTGCGCAGCACTGCTTTCGCGAGGCTCTTTGACGACTGGGGCACTCAACCCAGGCAAGCCAGAGAGCAGTACGTTGCCCTTGCTCTGAATGTGAAGAGCTTTCTCCGGGGGCCTGTTTAGGCTAAGGTTCCTCAGAAGCCAGGAGCCGCCGTTCCGGCACGGAGAGAAGTCATCCTGCGAAATTGGCGAACGAGCTCCTATCCTGTGTGCCCCCAGGAGCGTCGCAGAGTTAAGGCACTCCGTGGTGGAGTCTGGCCTCATGGAAACCACTGCACACCCAACTCCCCCGACGTGAAACGCTGGAACTTACCTTGAGGCCTGAGGTCACCTTTCGTTTGGCCGGAGCTGAACATGTAGTGCCGTGGGAGGAGTTTCTAGCAAGGTATTGCCAGCACGGTGTTCCGCTTTGAGAGAACACGCAGCCTCGGCCCACAACGACAATCCTGCCGTGCAGAGACGTCGGGCCGCTAGTGCTGTTCGGGCAGCTTTGAAGCCAAGCGCACGGCGCCTCCAAACGGGGAGAAAGCGAACTCTCCCATCCGCGTCCCACTTTCAAGCTGAATGACGCAGCATGTTTCTCGGGAGGCTCTGCCGAGCTATCTAGTACAAGGGAGAGAGTGCCTGCCTCTGCCGAGAAAGGTTTTGACGTGGGGATTGCTGGACGTGCGGAAGAGCGTTCCCCAGGCCGTGCCAAGTTTAGGCTTTGGTGATTCTGGATGTTCCCAAGGGTCCAGAATTGTCCCTGGGAAAGCTGTCCTTTTTCTCTTTCTCCGGCTGGAAGTAAACATCTGGCAACCGACTGCCGTACGCAGGCGTCCTGGGGGAGACCCCCCCACCCCGGTTTCCTTTGGGACGCACATTGGTGTCTCACAGAAGTGCCCGCATTCCCAATTGGGGGCACCCCAGCGTGGAATGTAAGGCTGTTTAGAACGACGTACCTTGAGGCCGTGGGAAGGCCGTACAAACGAGAGCTTTCGAGCGAACAGGGCAGCGCTTCGTCATCGTCGTTGCACGTTCTCGGAGCTTAATCAAACGAATGCATTTACTTCCTGTGGCTCAAACGCCAGAGAGGAGTTGGAAGGCATCCAGTGCCCTTTGACAGTTGTTACAACGAACGTGAGTGCACGGTGTCTCGTGAAATAAAGCCCTAGCACTGTTGAGGCCCTCCGTTAACGCACGCTTCTTCGCTCCTATGGCACTCCGAGGTGTTCCTGCCGGGGGAAATCTGGACTTTTGCTTGAGGCCGGGGTGGGGCGAGGGGACTCACAGTTCTTGTGCCGGCGAGCTCCCGAGCGCTCCGGCTGAAGCTCCCAGCAAGGAACTGAGAGCAGCAGGCCTCACACGCGTAAACTCAGACTTCTGCTGTCACGAGTAAACTCAGACTTCTTGTGGGAGGCCTTCCGGCAGCAAAGAGAAGGTGGGCGCGAGCAGTGTACTTCAGGCAGCTTAGGACCCGCCCCTGTCTCGTTTACCACGGAGGGGAATAAGGTTTAGCCAGGGTCGCCCAGCTTCAAACCGGAGCTCCTATAGGGATCCTCAGCGGTTTCTGATTACCTCAAGGAAACACAACGGGAGGAGCAGGGCCCTTCCGTGGAGGCCCGTTTGGGCACAGGGACCTCCGCGTGGGAGCTACTGGGTAAGTATGGCAGTCCCTTAGGTAGGCCTCAGTGACCAAGGCTCTCTGGCTCATGCCTAGCTGTGTAAAGAAGTGTGGCAAACGTACGTACTGCTCCTCAGGCTGGGCGCACAGCCTAGCTTTCGCTTCTATGAGAGTGCTGTCCCGAGTCTCTTCCTGGAGCCAGTCGTCAGCACGGTGCCTTTTGGCACTGCGGTTCTCTTTCAGTCAAGGAGGCCGTTCGACTGGCAAAGGGAGTCTGCGCAGCACTGCTTTCGCGAGGCTCTTTGACGACTGGGGCACTCAACCCAGGCAAGCCAGAGAGCAGTACGTTGCCCTTGCTCTGAATGTGAAGAGCTTTCTCCGGGGGCCTGTTTAGGCTAAGGTTCCTCAGAAGCCAGGAGCCGCCGTTCCGGCACGGAGAGAAGTCATCCTGCGAAATTGGCGAACGAGCTCCTATCCTGTGTGCCCCCAGGAGCGTCGCAGAGTTAAGGCACTCCGTGGTGGAGTCTGGCCTCATGGAAACCACTGCACACCCAACTCCCCCGACGTGAAACGCTGGAACTTACCTTGAGGCCTGAGGTCACCTTTCGTTTGGCCGGAGCTGAACATGTAGTGCCGTGGGAGGAGTTTCTAGCAAGGTATTGCCAGCACGGTGTTCCGCTTTGAGAGAACACGCAGCCTCGGCCCACAACGACAATCCTGCCGTGCAGAGACGTCGGGCCGCTAGTGCTGTTCGGGCAGCTTTGAAGCCAAGCGCACGGCGCCTCCAAACGGGGAGAAAGCGAACTCTCCCATCCGCGTCCCACTTTCAAGCTGAATGACGCAGCATGTTTCTCGGGAGGCTCTGCCGAGCTATCTAGTACAAGGGAGAGAGTGCCTGCCTCTGCCGAGAAAGGTTTTGACGTGGGGATTGCTGGACGTGCGGAAGAGCGTTCCCCAGGCCGTGCCAAGTTTAGGCTTTGGTGATTCTGGATGTTCCCAAGGGTCCAGAATTGTCCCTGGGAAAGCTGTCCTTTTTCTCTTTCTCCGGCTGGAAGTAAACATCTGGCAACCGACTGCCGTACGCAGGCGTCCTGGGGGAGACCCCCCCACCCCGGTTTCCTTTGGGACGCACATTGGTGTCTCACAGAAGTGCCCGCATTCCCAATTGGGGGCACACCAGCGTGGAATGTAAGGCTGTTTAGAACGACGTACCTTGAGGCCGTGGGAAGGCCGTACAAACGAGAGCTTTCGAGCGAACAGGGCAGCGCTTCGTCATCGTCGTTGCACGTTCTCGGAGCTTAATCAAACGAATGCATTTACTTCCTGTGGCTCAAACGCCAGAGAGGAGTTGGAAGGCATCCAGTGCCCTTTGACAGTTGTTACAACGAACGTGAGTGCACGGTGTCTCGTGAAATAAAGCCCTAGCACTGTTGAGGCCCTCCGTTAACGCACGCTTCTTCGCTCCTATGGCACTCCGAGGTGTTCCTGCCGGGGGAAATCTGGACTTTTGCTTGAGGCCGGGGTGGGGCGAGGGGACTCACAGTTCTTGTGCCGGCGAGCTCCCGAGCGCTCCGGCTGAAGCTCCCAGCAAGGAACTGAGAGCAGCAGGCCTCACACGCGTAAAGTCAGACTTCTGCTGTCACGAGTAAACTCAGACTTCTTGTGGGAGGCCTTCCGGCAGCAAAGAGAAGGTGGGCGCGAGCAGTGTACTTCAGGCAGCTTAGGACCCGCCCCTGTCTCGTTTACCACGGAGGGGAATAAGGTTTAGCCAGGGTCGCCCAGCTTCAAACCGGAGCTCCTATAGGGATCCTCAGCGGTTTCTGATTACCTCAAGGAAACACAACGGGAGGAGCAGGGCCCTTCCGTGGAGGCCCGTTTGGGCACAGGGACCTCCGCGTGGGAGCTACTGGGTAAGTATGGCAGTCCCTTAGGTAGGCCTCAGTGACCAAGGCTCTCTGGCTCATGCCTAGCTGTGTAAAGAAGTGTGGCAAACGTACGTACTGCTCCTCAGGCTGGGCGCACAGCCTAGCTTTCGCTTCTATGAGAGTGCTGTCCCGAGTCTCTTCCTGGAGCCAGTCGTCAGCACGGTGCCTTTTGGCACTGCGGTTCTCTTTCAGTCAAGGAGGCCGTTCGACTGGCAAAGGGAGTCTGCGCAGCACTGCTTTCGCGAGGCTCTTTGACGACTGGGGCACTCAACCCAGGCAAGCCAGAGAGCAGTACGTTGCCCTTGCTCTGAATGTGAAGAGCTTTCTCCGGGGGCCTGTTTAGGCTAAGGTTCCTCAGAAGCCAGGAGCCGCCGTTCCGGCACGGAGAGAAGTCATCCTGCGAAATTGGCGAACGAGCTCCTATCCTGTGTGCCCCCAGGAGCGTCGCAGAGTTAAGGCACTCCGTGGTGGAGTCTGGCCTCATGGAAACCACTGCACACCCAACTCCCCCGACGTGAAACGCTGGAACTTACCTTGAGGCCTGAGGTCACCTTTCGTTTGGCCGGAGCTGAACATGTAGTGCCGTGGGAGGAGTTTCTAGCAAGGTATTGCCAGCACGGTGTTCCGCTTTGAGAGAACACGCAGCCTCGGCCCACAACGACAATCCTGCCGTGCAGAGACGTCGGGCCGCTAGTGCTGTTCGGGCAGCTTTGAAGCCAAGCGCACGGCGCCTCCAAACGGGGAGAAAGCGAACTCTCCCATCCGCGTCCCACTTTCAAGCTGAATGACGCAGCATGTTTCTCGGGAGGCTCTGCCGAGCTATCTAGTACAAGGGAGAGAGTGCCTGCCTCTGCCGAGAAAGGTTTTGACGTGGGGATTGCTGGACGTGCGGAAGAGCGTTCCCCAGGCCGTGCCAAGTTTAGGCTTTGGTGATTCTGGATGTTCCCAAGGGTCCAGAATTGTCCCTGGGAAAGCTGTCCTTTTTCTCTTTCTCCGGCTGGAAGTAAACATCTGGCAACCGACTGCCGTACGCAGGCGTCCTGGGGGAGACCCCCCCACCCCGGTTTCCTTTGGGACGCACATTGGTGTCTCACAGAAGTGCCCGCATTCCCAATTGGGGGCACACCAGCGTGGAATGTAAGGCTGTTTAGAACGACGTACCTTGAGGCCGTGGGAAGGCCGTACAAACGAGAGCTTTCGAGCGAACAGGGCAGCGCTTCGTCATCGTCGTTGCACGTTCTCGGAGCTTAATCAAACGAATGCATTTACTTCCTGTGGCTCAAACGCCAGAGAGGAGTTGGAAGGCATCCAGTGCCCTTTGACAGTTGTTACAACGAACGTGAGTGCACGGTGTCTCGTGAAATAAAGCCCTAGCACTGTTGAGGCCCTCCGTTAACGCACGCTTCTTCGCTCCTATGGCACTCCGAGGTGTTCCTGCCGGGGGAAATCTGGACTTTTGCTTGAGGCCGGGGTGGGGCGAGGGGACTCACAGTTCTTGTGCCGGCGAGCTCCCGAGCGCTCCGGCTGAAGCTCCCAGCAAGGAACTGAGAGCAGCAGGCCTCACACGCGTAAAGTCAGACTTCTGCTGTCACGAGTAAACTCAGACTTCTTGTGGGAGGCCTTCCGGCAGCAAAGAGAAGGTGGGCGCGAGCAGTGTACTTCAGGCAGCTTAGGACCCGCCCCTGTCTCGTTTACCACGGAGGGGAATAAGGTTTAGCCAGGGTCGCCCAGCTTCAAACCGGAGCTCCTATAGGGATCCTCAGCGGTTTCTGATTACCTCAAGGAAACACAACGGGAGGAGCAGGGCCCTTCCGTGGAGGCCCGTTTGGGCACAGGGACCTCCGCGTGGGAGCTACTGGGTAAGTATGGCAGTCCCTTAGGTAGGCCTCAGTGACCAAGGCTCTCTGGCTCATGCCTAGCTGTGTAAAGAAGTGTGGCAAACGTACGTACTGCTCCTCAGGCTGGGCGCACAGCCTAGCTTTCGCTTCTATGAGAGTGCTGTCCCGAGTCTCTTCCTGGAGCCAGTCGTCAGCACGGTGCCTTTTGGCACTGCGGTTCTCTTTCAGTCAAGGAGGCCGTTCGACTGGCAAAGGGAGTCTGCGCAGCACTGCTTTCGCGAGGCTCTTTGACGACTGGGGCACTCAACCCAGGCAAGCCAGAGAGCAGTACGTTGCCCTTGCTCTGAATGTGAAGAGCTTTCTCCGGGGGCCTGTTTAGGCTAAGGTTCCTCAGAAGCCAGGAGCCGCCGTTCCGGCACGGAGAGAAGTCATCCTGCGAAATTGGCGAACGAGCTCCTATCCTGTGTGCCCCCAGGAGCGTCGCAGAGTTAAGGCACTCCGTGGTGGAGTCTGGCCTCATGGAAACCACTGCACACCCAACTCCCCCGACGTGAAACGCTGGAACTTACCTTGAGGCCTGAGGTCACCTTTCGTTTGGCCGGAGCTGAACATGTAGTGCCGTGGGAGGAGTTTCTAGCAAGGTATTGCCAGCACGGTGTTCCGCTTTGAGAGAACACGCAGCCTCGGCCCACAACGACAATCCTGCCGTGCAGAGACGTCGGGCCGCTAGTGCTGTTCGGGCAGCTTTGAAGCCAAGCGCACGGCGCCTCCAAACGGGGAGAAAGCGAACTCTCCCATCCGCGTCCCACTTTCAAGCTGAATGACGCAGCATGTTTCTCGGGAGGCTCTGCCGAGCTATCTAGTACAAGGGAGAGAGTGCCTGCCTCTGCCGAGAAAGGTTTTGACGTGGGGATTGCTGGACGTGCGGAAGAGCGTTCCCCAGGCCGTGCCAAGTTTAGGCTTTGGTGATTCTGGATGTTCCCAAGGGTCCAGAATTGTCCCTGGGAAAGCTGTCCTTTTTCTCTTTCTCCGGCTGGAAGTAAACATCTGGCAACCGACTGCCGTACGCAGGCGTCCTGGGGGAGACCCCCCCACCCCGGTTTCCTTTGGGACGCACATTGGTGTCTCACAGAAGTGCCCGCATTCCCAATTGGGGGCACACCAGCGTGGAATGTAAGGCTGTTTAGAACGACGTACCTTGAGGCCGTGGGAAGGCCGTACAAACGAGAGCTTTCGAGCGAACAGGGCAGCGCTTCGTCATCGTCGTTGCACGTTCTCGGAGCTTAATCAAACGAATGCATTTACTTCCTGTGGCTCAAACGCCAGAGAGGAGTTGGAAGGCATCCAGTGCCCTTTGACAGTTGTTACAACGAACGTGAGTGCACGGTGTCTCGTGAAATAAAGCCCTAGCACTGTTGAGGCCCTCCGTTAACGCACGCTTCTTCGCTCCTATGGCACTCCGAGGTGTTCCTGCCGGGGGAAATCTGGACTTTTGCTTGAGGCCGGGGTGGGGCGAGGGGACTCACAGTTCTTGTGCCGGCGAGCTCCCGAGCGCTCCGGCTGAAGCTCCCAGCAAGGAACTGAGAGCAGCAGGCCTCACACGCGTAAAGTCAGACTTCTGCTGTCACGAGTAAACTCAGACTTCTTGTGGGAGGCCTTCCGGCAGCAAAGAGAAGGTGGGCGCGAGCAGTGTACTTCAGGCAGCTTAGGACCCGCCCCTGTCTCGTTTACCACGGAGGGGAATAAGGTTTAGCCAGGGTCGCCCAGCTTCAAACCGGAGCTCCTATAGGGATCCTCAGCGGTTTCTGATTACCTCAAGGAAACACAACGGGAGGAGCAGGGCCCTTCCGTGGAGGCCCGTTTGGGCACAGGGACCTCCGCGTGGGAGCTACTGGGTAAGTATGGCAGTCCCTTAGGTAGGCCTCAGTGACCAAGGCTCTCTGGCTCATGCCTAGCTGTGTAAAGAAGTGTGGCAAACGTACGTACTGCTCCTCAGGCTGGGCGCACAGCCTAGCTTTCGCTTCTATGAGAGTGCTGTCCCGAGTCTCTTCCTGGAGCCAGTCGTCAGCACGGTGCCTTTTGGCACTGCGGTTCTCTTTCAGTCAAGGAGGCCGTTCGACTGGCAAAGGGAGTCTGCGCAGCACTGCTTTCGCGAGGCTCTTTGACGACTGGGGCACTCAACCCAGGCAAGCCAGAGAGCAGTACGTTGCCCTTGCTCTGAATGTGAAGAGCTTTCTCCGGGGGCCTGTTTAGGCTAAGGTTCCTCAGAAGCCAGGAGCCGCCGTTCCGGCACGGAGAGAAGTCATCCTGCGAAATTGGCGAACGAGCTCCTATCCTGTGTGCCCCCAGGAGCGTCGCAGAGTTAAGGCACTCCGTGGTGGAGTCTGGCCTCATGGAAACCACTGCACACCCAACTCCCCCGACGTGAAACGCTGGAACTTACCTTGAGGCCTGAGGTCACCTTTCGTTTGGCCGGAGCTGAACATGTAGTGCCGTGGGAGGAGTTTCTAGCAAGGTATTGCCAGCACGGTGTTCCGCTTTGAGAGAACACGCAGCCTCGGCCCACAACGACAATCCTGCCGTGCAGAGACGTCGGGCCGCTAGTGCTGTTCGGGCAGCTTTGAAGCCAAGCGCACGGCGCCTCCAAACGGGGAGAAAGCGAACTCTCCCATCCGCGTCCCACTTTCAAGCTGAATGACGCAGCATGTTTCTCGGGAGGCTCTGCCGAGCTATCTAGTACAAGGGAGAGAGTGCCTGCCTCTGCCGAGAAAGGTTTTGACGTGGGGATTGCTGGACGTGCGGAAGAGCGTTCCCCAGGCCGTGCCAAGTTTAGGCTTTGGTGATTCTGGATGTTCCCAAGGGTCCAGAATTGTCCCTGGGAAAGCTGTCCTTTTTCTCTTTCTCCGGCTGGAAGTAAACATCTGGCAACCGACTGCCGTACGCAGGCGTCCTGGGGGAGACCCCCCCACCCCGGTTTCCTTAGGGACGCACATTGGTGTCTCACAGAAGTGCCCGCATTCCCAATTGGGGGCACACCAGCGTGGAATGTAAGGCTGTTTAGAACGACGTACCTTGAGGCCGTGGGAAGGCCGTACAAACGAGAGCTTTCGAGCGAACAGGGCAGCGCTTCGTCATCGTCGTTGCACGTTCTCGGAGCTTAATCAAACGAATGCATTTACTTCCTGTGGCTCAAACGCCAGAGAGGAGTTGGAAGGCATCCAGTGCCCTTTGACAGTTGTTACAACGAACGTGAGTGCACGGTGTCTCGTGAAATAAAGCCCTAGCACTGTTGAGGCCCTCCGTTAACGCACGCTTCTTCGCTCCTATGGCACTCCGAGGTGTTCCTGCCGGGGGAAATCTGGACTTTTGCTTGAGGCCGGGGTGGGGCGAGGGGACTCACAGTTCTTGTGCCGGCGAGCTCCCGAGCGCTCCGGCTGAAGCTCCCAGCAAGGAACTGAGAGCAGCAGGCCTCACACGCGTAAAGTCAGACTTCTGCTGTCACGAGTAAACTCAGACTTCTTGTGGGAGGCCTTCCGGCAGCAAAGAGAAGGTGGGCGCGAGCAGTGTACTTCAGGCAGCTTAGGACCCGCCCCTGTCTCGTTTACCACGGAGGGGAATAAGGTTTAGCCAGGGTCGCCCAGCTTCAAACCGGAGCTCCTATAGGGATCCTCAGCGGTTTCTGATTACCTCAAGGAAACACAACGGGAGGAGCAGGGCCCTTCCGTGGAGGCCCGTTTGGGCACAGGGACCTCCGCGTGGGAGCTACTGGGTAAGTATGGCAGTCCCTTAGGTAGGCCTCAGTGACCAAGGCTCTCTGGCTCATGCCTAGCTGTGTAAAGAAGTGTGGCAAACGTACGTACTGCTCCTCAGGCTGGGCGCACAGCCTAGCTTTCGCTTCTATGAGAGTGCTGTCCCGAGTCTCTTCCTGGAGCCAGTCGTCAGCACGGTGCCTTTTGGCACTGCGGTTCTCTTTCAGTCAAGGAGGCCGTTCGACTGGCAAAGGGAGTCTGCGCAGCACTGCTTTCGCGAGGCTCTTTGACGACTGGGGCACTCAACCCAGGCAAGCCAGAGAGCAGTACGTTGCCCTTGCTCTGAATGTGAAGAGCTTTCTCCGGGGGCCTGTTTAGGCTAAGGTTCCTCAGAAGCCAGGAGCCGCCGTTCCGGCACGGAGAGAAGTCATCCTGCGAAATTGGCGAACGAGCTCCTATCCTGTGTGCCCCCAGGAGCGTCGCAGAGTTAAGGCACTCCGTGGTGGAGTCTGGCCTCATGGAAACCACTGCACACCCAACTCCCCCGACGTGAAACGCTGGAACTTACCTTGAGGCCTGAGGTCACCTTTCGTTTGGCCGGAGCTGAACATGTAGTGCCGTGGGAGGAGTTTCTAGCAAGGTATTGCCAGCACGGTGTTCCGCTTTGAGAGAACACGCAGCCTCGGCCCACAACGACAATCCTGCCGTGCAGAGACGTCGGGCCGCTAGTGCTGTTCGGGCAGCTTTGAAGCCAAGCGCACGGCGCCTCCAAACGGGGAGAAAGCGAACTCTCCCATCCGCGTCCCACTTTCAAGCTGAATGACGCAGCATGTTTCTCGGGAGGCTCTGCCGAGCTATCTAGTACAAGGGAGAGAGTGCCTGCCTCTGCCGAGAAAGGTTTTGACGTGGGGATTGCTGGACGTGCGGAAGAGCGTTCCCCAGGCCGTGCCAAGTTTAGGCTTTGGTGATTCTGGATGTTCCCAAGGGTCCAGAATTGTCCCTGGGAAAGCTGTCCTTTTTCTCTTTCTCCGGCTGGAAGTAAACATCTGGCAACCGACTGCCGTACGCAGGCGTCCTGGGGGAGACCCCCCCACCCCGGTTTCCTTAGGGACGCACATTGGTGTCTCACAGAAGTGCCCGCATTCCCAATTGGGGGCACACCAGCGTGGAATGTAAGGCTGTTTAGAACGACGTACCTTGAGGCCGTGGGAAGGCCGTACAAACGAGAGCTTTCGAGCGAACAGGGCAGCGCTTCGTCATCGTCGTTGCACGTTCTCGGAGCTTAATCAAACGAATGCATTTACTTCCTGTGGCTCAAACGCCAGAGAGGAGTTGGAAGGCATCCAGTGCCCTTTGACAGTTGTTACAACGAACGTGAGTGCACGGTGTCTCGTGAAATAAAGCCCTAGCACTGTTGAGGCCCTCCGTTAACGCACGCTTCTTCGCTCCTATGGCACTCCGAGGTGTTCCTGCCGGGGGAAATCTGGACTTTTGCTTGAGGCCGGGGTGGGGCGAGGGGACTCACAGTTCTTGTGCCGGCGAGCTCCCGAGCGCTCCGGCTGAAGCTCCCAGCAAGGAACTGAGAGCAGCAGGCCTCACACGCGTAAAGTCAGACTTCTGCTGTCACGAGTAAACTCAGACTTCTTGTGGGAGGCCTTCCGGCAGCAAAGAGAAGGTGGGCGCGAGCAGTGTACTTCAGGCAGCTTAGGACCCGCCCCTGTCTCGTTTACCACGGAGGGGAATAAGGTTTAGCCAGGGTCGCCCAGCTTCAAACCGGAGCTCCTATAGGGATCCTCAGCGGTTTCTGATTACCTCAAGGAAACACAACGGGAGGAGCAGGGCCCTTCCGTGGAGGCCCGTTTGGGCACAGGGACCTCCGCGTGGGAGCTACTGGGTAAGTATGGCAGTCCCTTAGGTAGGCCTCAGTGACCAAGGCTCTCTGGCTCATGCCTAGCTGTGTAAAGAAGTGTGGCAAACGTACGTACTGCTCCTCAGGCTGGGCGCACAGCCTAGCTTTCGCTTCTATGAGAGTGCTGTCCCGAGTCTCTTCCTGGAGCCAGTCGTCAGCACGGTGCCTTTTGGCACTGCGGTTCTCTTTCAGTCAAGGAGGCCGTTCGACTGGCAAAGGGAGTCTGCGCAGCACTGCTTTCGCGAGGCTCTTTGACGACTGGGGCACTCAACCCAGGCAAGCCAGAGAGCAGTACGTTGCCCTTGCTCTGAATGTGAAGAGCTTTCTCCGGGGGCCTGTTTAGGCTAAGGTTCCTCAGAAGCCAGGAGCCGCCGTTCCGGCACGGAGAGAAGTCATCCTGCGAAATTGGCGAACGAGCTCCTATCCTGTGTGCCCCCAGGAGCGTCGCAGAGTTAAGGCACTCCGTGGTGGAGTCTGGCCTCATGGAAACCACTGCACACCCAACTCCCCCGACGTGAAACGCTGGAACTTACCTTGAGGCCTGAGGTCACCTTTCGTTTGGCCGGAGCTGAACATGTAGTGCCGTGGGAGGAGTTTCTAGCAAGGTATTGCCAGCACGGTGTTCCGCTTTGAGAGAACACGCAGCCTCGGCCCACAACGACAATCCTGCCGTGCAGAGACGTCGGGCCGCTAGTGCTGTTCGGGCAGCTTTGAAGCCAAGCGCACGGCGCCTCCAAACGGGGAGAAAGCGAACTCTCCCATCCGCGTCCCACTTTCAAGCTGAATGACGCAGCATGTTTCTCGGGAGGCTCTGCCGAGCTATCTAGTACAAGGGAGAGAGTGCCTGCCTCTGCCGAGAAAGGTTTTGACGTGGGGATTGCTGGACGTGCGGAAGAGCGTTCCCCAGGCCGTGCCAAGTTTAGGCTTTTGTGATTCTGGATGTTCCCAAGGGTACAGAATTGTCCCTGGGAAAGCTGTCCTTTTTCTCTTTCTCCGGCTGGAAGTAAACATCTGGCAACCGACTGCCGTACGCAGGCGTCCTGGGGGAGACCCCCCCACCCCGGTTTCCTTAGGGACGCACATTGGTGTCTCACAGAAGTGCCCGCATTCCCAATTGGGGGCACCCCAGCGTGGAATGTAAGGCTGTTTAGAACGACGTACCTTGAGGCCGTGTGAAGGCCGTACAAACGAGAGCTTTCGAGCGAACAGGGCAGCGCTTCGTCATCGTCGTTGCACGTTCTCGGAGCTTAATCAAACGAATGCATTTACTTCCTGTGGCTCAAACGCCAGAGAGGAGTTGGAAGGCATCCAGTGCCCTTTGACAGTTGTTACAACGAACGTGAGTGCACGGTGTCTCGTGAAATAAAGCCCTAGCACTGTTGAGGCCCTCCGTTAACGCACGCTTCTTCGCTCCTATGGCACTCCGAGGTGTTCCTGCCGGGGGAAATCTGGACTTTTGCTTGAGGCCGGGGTGGGGCGAGGGGACTCACAGTTCTTGTGCCGGCGAGCTCCCGAGCGCTCCGGCTGAAGCTCCCAGCAAGGAACTGAGAGCAGCAGGCCTCACACGCGTAAAGTCAGACTTCTGCTGTCACGAGTAAACTCAGACTTCTTGTGGGAGGCCTTCCGGCAGCAAAGAGAAGGTGGGCGCGAGCAGTGTACTTCAGGCAGCTTAGGACCCGCCCCTGTCTCGTTTACCACGGAGGGGAATAAGGTTTAGCCAGGGTCGCCCAGCTTCAAACCGGAGCTCCTATAGGGATCCTCAGCGGTTTCTGATTACCTCAAGGAAACACAACGGGAGGAGCAGGGCCCTTCCGTGGAGGCCCGTTTGGGCACAGGGACCTCCGCGTGGGAGCTACTGGGTAAGTATGGCAGTCCCTTAGGTAGGCCTCAGTGACCAAGGCTCTCTGGCTCATGCCTAGCTGTGTAAAGAAGTGTGGCAAACGTACGTACTGCTCCTCAGGCTGGGCGCACAGCCTAGCTTTCGCTTCTATGAGAGTGCTGTCCCGAGTCTCTTCCTGGAGCCAGTCGTCAGCACGGTGCCTTTTGGCACTGCGGTTCTCTTTCAGTCAAGGAGGCCGTTCGACTGGCAAAGGGAGTCTGCGCAGCACTGCTTTCGCGAGGCTCTTTGACGACTGGGGCACTCAACCCAGGCAAGCCAGAGAGCAGTACGTTGCCCTTGCTCTGAATGTGAAGAGCTTTCTCCGGGGGCCTGTTTAGGCTAAGGTTCCTCAGAAGCCAGGAGCCGCCGTTCCGGCACGGAGAGAAGTCATCCTGCGAAATTGGCGAACGAGCTCCTATCCTGTGTGCCCCCAGGAGCGTCGCAGAGTTAAGGCACTCCGTGGTGGAGTCTGGCCTCATGGAAACCACTGCACACCCAACTCCCCTGACGTGAAACGCTGGAACTTACCTTGAGGCCTGAGGTCACCTTTCGTTTGGCCGGAGCTGAACATGTAGTGCCGTGGGAGGAGTTTCTAGCAAGGTATTGCCAGCACGGTGTTCCGCTTTGAGAGAACACGCAGCCTCGGCCCACAACGACAATCCTGCCGTGCAGAGACGTCGGGCCGCTAGTGCTGTTCGGGCAGCTTTGAAGCCAAGCGCACGGCGCCTCCAAACGGGGAGAAAGCGAACTCTCCCATCCGCGTCCCACTTTCAAGCTGAATGACGCAGCATGTTTCTCGGGAGGCTCTGCCGAGCTATCTAGTACAAGGGAGAGAGTGCCTGCCTCTGCCGAGAAAGGTTTTGACGTGGGGATTGCTGGACGTGCGGAAGAGCGTTCCCCAGGCCGTGCCAAGTTTAGGCTTTGGTGATTCTGGATGTTCCCAAGGGTCCAGAATTGTCCCTGGGAAAGCTGTCCTTTTTCTCTTTCTCCGGCTGGAAGTAAACATCTGGCAACCGACTGCCGTACGCAGGCGTCCTGGGGGAGACCCCCCCACCCCGGTTTCCTTTGGGACGCACATTGGTGTCTCACAGAAGTGCCCGCATTCCCAATTGGGGGCACACCAGCGTGGAATGTAAGGCTGTTTAGAACGACGTACCTTGAGGCCGTGGGAAGGCCGTACAAACGAGAGCTTTCGAGCGAACAGGGCAGCGCTTCGTCATCGTCGTTGCACGTTCTCGGAGCTTAATCAAACGAATGCATTTACTTCCTGTGGCTCAAACGCCAGAGAGGAGTTGGAAGGCATCCAGTGCCCTTTGACAGTTGTTACAACGAACGTGAGTGCACGGTGTCTCGTGAAATAAAGCCCTAGCACTGTTGAGGCCCTCCGTTAACGCACGCTTCTTCGCTCCTATGGCACTCCGAGGTGTTCCTGCCGGGGGAAATCTGGACTTTTGCTTGAGGCCGGGGTGGGGCGAGGGGACTCACAGTTCTTGTGCCGGCGAGCTCCCGAGCGCTCCGGCTGAAGCTCCCAGCAAGGAACTGAGAGCAGCAGGCCTCACACGCGTAAAGTCAGACTTCTGCTGTCACGAGTAAACTCAGACTTCTTGTGGGAGGCCTTCCGGCAGCAAAGAGAAGGTGGGCGCGAGCAGTGTACTTCAGGCAGCTTAGGACCCGCCCCTGTCTCGTTTACCACGGAGGGGAATAAGGTTTAGCCAGGGTCGCCCAGCTTCAAACCGGAGCTCCTATAGGGATCCTCAGCGGTTTCTGATTACCTCAAGGAAACACAACGGGAGGAGCAGGGCCCTTCCGTGGAGGCCCGTTTGGGCACAGGGACCTCCGCGTGGGAGCTACTGGGTAAGTATGGCAGTCCCTTAGGTAGGCCTCAGTGACCAAGGCTCTCTGGCTCATGCCTAGCTGTGTAAAGAAGTGTGGCAAACGTACGTACTGCTCCTCAGGCTGGGCGCACAGCCTAGCTTTCGCTTCTATGAGAGTGCTGTCCCGAGTCTCTTCCTGGAGCCAGTCGTCAGCACGGTGCCTTTTGGCACTGCGGTTCTCTTTCAGTCAAGGAGGCCGTTCGACTGGCAAAGGGAGTCTGCGCAGCACTGCTTTCGCGAGGCTCTTTGACGACTGGGGCACTCAACCCAGGCAAGCCAGAGAGCAGTACGTTGCCCTTGCTCTGAATGTGAAGAGCTTTCTCCGGGGGCCTGTTTAGGCTAAGGTTCCTCAGAAGCCAGGAGCCGCCGTTCCGGCACGGAGAGAAGTCATCCTGCGAAATTGGCGAACGAGCTCCTATCCTGTGTGCCCCCAGGAGCGTCGCAGAGTTAAGGCACTCCGTGGTGGAGTCTGGCCTCATGGAAACCACTGCACACCCAACTCCCCCGACGTGAAACGCTGGAACTTACCTTGAGGCCTGAGGTCACCTTTCGTTTGGCCGGAGCTGAACATGTAGTGCCGTGGGAGGAGTTTCTAGCAAGGTATTGCCAGCACGGTGTTCCGCTTTGAGAGAACACGCAGCCTCGGCCCACAACGACAATCCTGCCGTGCAGAGACGTCGGGCCGCTAGTGCTGTTCGGGCAGCTTTGAAGCCAAGCGCACGGCGCCTCCAAACGGGGAGAAAGCGAACTCTCCCATCCGCGTCCCACTTTCAAGCTGAATGACGCAGCATGTTTCTCGGGAGGCTCTGCCGAGCTATCTAGTACAAGGGAGAGAGTGCCTGCCTCTGCCGAGAAAGGTTTTGACGTGGGGATTGCTGGACGTGCGGAAGAGCGTTCCCCAGGCCGTGCCAAGTTTAGGCTTTGGTGATTCTGGATGTTCCCAAGGGTCCAGAATTGTCCCTGGGAAAGCTGTCCTTTTTCTCTTTCTCCGGCTGGAAGTAAACATCTGGCAACCGACTGCCGTACGCAGGCGTCCTGGGGGAGACCCCCCCACCCCGGTTTCCTTTGGGACGCACATTGGTGTCTCACAGAAGTGCCCGCATTCCCAATTGGGGGCACCCCAGCGTGGAATGTAAGGCTGTTTAGAACGACGTACCTTGAGGCCGTGGGAAGGCCGTACAAACGAGAGCTTTCGAGCGAACAGGGCAGCGCTTCGTCATCGTCGTTGCACGTTCTCGGAGCTTAATCAAACGAATGCATTTACTTCCTGTGGCTCAAACGCCAGAGAGGAGTTGGAAGGCATCCAGTGCCCTTTGACAGTTGTTACAACGAACGTGAGTGCACGGTGTCTCGTGAAATAAAGCCCTAGCACTGTTGAGGCCCTCCGTTAACGCACGCTTCTTCGCTCCTATGGCACTCCGAGGTGTTCCTGCCGGGGGAAATCTGGACTTTTGCTTGAGGCCGGGGTGGGGCGAGGGGACTCACAGTTCTTGTGCCGGCGAGCTCCCGAGCGCTCCGGCTGAAGCTCCCAGCAAGGAACTGAGAGCAGCAGGCCTCACACGCGTAAAGTCAGACTTCTGCTGTCACGAGTAAACTCAGACTTCTTGTGGGAGGCCTTCCGGCAGCAAAGAGAAGGTGGGCGCGAGCAGTGTACTTCAGGCAGCTTAGGACCCGCCCCTGTCTCGTTTACCACGGAGGGGAATAAGGTTTAGCCAGGGTCGCCCAGCTTCAAACCGGAGCTCCTATAGGGATCCTCAGCGGTTTCTGATTACCTCAAGGAAACACAACGGGAGGAGCAGGGCCCTTCCGTGGAGGCCCGTTTGGGCACAGGGACCTCCGCGTGGGAGCTACTGGGTAAGTATGGCAGTCCCTTAGGTAGGCCTCAGTGACCAAGGCTCTCTGGCTCATGCCTAGCTGTGTAAAGAAGTGTGGCAAACGTACGTACTGCTCCTCAGGCTGGGCGCACAGCCTAGCTTTCGCTTCTATGAGAGTGCTGTCCCGAGTCTCTTCCTGGAGCCAGTCGTCAGCACGGTGCCTTTTGGCACTGCGGTTCTCTTTCAGTCAAGGAGGCCGTTCGACTGGCAAAGGGAGTCTGCGCAGCACTGCTTTCGCGAGGCTCTTTGACGACTGGGGCACTCAACCCAGGCAAGCCAGAGAGCAGTACGTTGCCCTTGCTCTGAATGTGAAGAGCTTTCTCCGGGGGCCTGTTTAGGCTAAGGTTCCTCAGAAGCCAGGAGCCGCCGTTCCGGCACGGAGAGAAGTCATCCTGCGAAATTGGCGAACGAGCTCCTATCCTGTGTGCCCCCAGGAGCGTCGCAGAGTTAAGGCACTCCGTGGTGGAGTCTGGCCTCATGGAAACCACTGCACACCCAACTCCCCCGACGTGAAACGCTGGAACTTACCTTGAGGCCTGAGGTCACCTTTCGTTTGGCCGGAGCTGAACATGTAGTGCCGTGGGAGGAGTTTCTAGCAAGGTATTGCCAGCACGGTGTTCCGCTTTGAGAGAACACGCAGCCTCGGCCCACAACGACAATCCTGCCGTGCAGAGACGTCGGGCCGCTAGTGCTGTTCGGGCAGCTTTGAAGCCAAGCGCACGGCGCCTCCAAACGGGGAGAAAGCGAACTCTCCCATCCGCGTCCCACTTTCAAGCTGAATGACGCAGCATGTTTCTCGGGAGGCTCTGCCGAGCTATCTAGTACAAGGGAGAGAGTGCCTGCCTCTGCCGAGAAAGGTTTTGACGTGGGGATTGCTGGACGTGCGGAAGAGCGTTCCCCAGGCCGTGCCAAGTTTAGGCTTTGGTGATTCTGGATGTTCCCAAGGGTCCAGAATTGTCCCTGGGAAAGCTGTCCTTTTTCTCTTTCTCCGGCTGGAAGTAAACATCTGGCAACCGACTGCCGTACGCAGGCGTCCTGGGGGAGACCCCCCCACCCCGGTTTCCTTTGGGACGCACATTGGTGTCTCACAGAAGTGCCCGCATTCCCAATTGGGGGCACACCAGCGTGGAATGTAAGGCTGTTTAGAACGACGTACCTTGAGGCCGTGGGAAGGCCGTACAAACGAGAGCTTTCGAGCGAACAGGGCAGCGCTTCGTCATCGTCGTTGCACGTTCTCGGAGCTTAATCAAACGAATGCATTTACTTCCTGTGGCTCAAACGCCAGAGAGGAGTTGGAAGGCATCCAGTGCCCTTTGACAGTTGTTACAACGAACGTGAGTGCACGGTGTCTCGTGAAATAAAGCCCTAGCACTGTTGAGGCCCTCCGTTAACGCACGCTTCTTCGCTCCTATGGCACTCCGAGGTGTTCCTGCCGGGGGAAATCTGGACTTTTGCTTGAGGCCGGGGTGGGGCGAGGGGACTCACAGTTCTTGTGCCGGCGAGCTCCCGAGCGCTCCGGCTGAAGCTCCCAGCAAGGAACTGAGAGCAGCAGGCCTCACACGCGTAAAGTCAGACTTCTGCTGTCACGAGTAAACTCAGACTTCTTGTGGGAGGCCTTCCGGCAGCAAAGAGAAGGTGGGCGCGAGCAGTGTACTTCAGGCAGCTTAGGACCCGCCCCTGTCTCGTTTACCACGGAGGGGAATAAGGTTTAGCCAGGGTCGCCCAGCTTCAAACCGGAGCTCCTATAGGGATCCTCAGCGGTTTCTGATTACCTCAAGGAAACACAACGGGAGGAGCAGGGCCCTTCCGTGGAGGCCCGTTTGGGCACAGGGACCTCCGCGTGGGAGCTACTGGGTAAGTATGGCAGTCCCTTAGGTAGGCCTCAGTGACCAAGGCTCTCTGGCTCATGCCTAGCTGTGTAAAGAAGTGTGGCAAACGTACGTACTGCTCCTCAGGCTGGGCGCACAGCCTAGCTTTCGCTTCTATGAGAGTGCTGTCCCGAGTCTCTTCCTGGAGCCAGTCGTCAGCACGGTGCCTTTTGGCACTGCGGTTCTCTTTCAGTCAAGGAGGCCGTTCGACTGGCAAAGGGAGTCTGCGCAGCACTGCTTTCGCGAGGCTCTTTGACGACTGGGGCACTCAACCCAGGCAAGCCAGAGAGCAGTACGTTGCCCTTGCTCTGAATGTGAAGAGCTTTCTCCGGGGGCCTGTTTAGGCTAAGGTTCCTCAGAAGCCAGGAGCCGCCGTTCCGGCACGGAGAGAAGTCATCCTGCGAAATTGGCGAACGAGCTCCTATCCTGTGTGCCCCCAGGAGCGTCGCAGAGTTAAGGCACTCCGTGGTGGAGTCTGGCCTCATGGAAACCACTGCACACCCAACTCCCCCGACGTGAAACGCTGGAACTTACCTTGAGGCCTGAGGTCACCTTTCGTTTGGCCGGAGCTGAACATGTAGTGCCGTGGGAGGAGTTTCTAGCAAGGTATTGCCAGCACGGTGTTCCGCTTTGAGAGAACACGCAGCCTCGGCCCACAACGACAATCCTGCCGTGCAGAGACGTCGGGCCGCTAGTGCTGTTCGGGCAGCTTTGAAGCCAAGCGCACGGCGCCTCCAAACGGGGAGAAAGCGAACTCTCCCATCCGCGTCCCACTTTCAAGCTGAATGACGCAGCATGTTTCTCGGGAGGCTCTGCCGAGCTATCTAGTACAAGGGAGAGAGTGCCTGCCTCTGCCGAGAAAGGTTTTGACGTGGGGATTGCTGGACGTGCGGAAGAGCGTTCCCCAGGCCGTGCCAAGTTTAGGCTTTGGTGATTCTGGATGTTCCCAAGGGTCCAGAATTGTCCCTGGGAAAGCTGTCCTTTTTCTCTTTCTCCGGCTGGAAGTAAACATCTGGCAACCGACTGCCGTACGCAGGCGTCCTGGGGGAGACCCCCCCACCCCGGTTTCCTTTGGGACGCACATTGGTGTCTCACAGAAGTGCCCGCATTCCCAATTGGGGGCACACCAGCGTGGAATGTAAGGCTGTTTAGAACGACGTACCTTGAGGCCGTGGGAAGGCCGTACAAACGAGAGCTTTCGAGCGAACAGGGCAGCGCTTCGTCATCGTCGTTGCACGTTCTCGGAGCTTAATCAAACGAATGCATTTACTTCCTGTGGCTCAAACGCCAGAGAGGAGTTGGAAGGCATCCAGTGCCCTTTGACAGTTGTTACAACGAACGTGAGTGCACGGTGTCTCGTGAAATAAAGCCCTAGCACTGTTGAGGCCCTCCGTTAACGCACGCTTCTTCGCTCCTATGGCACTCCGAGGTGTTCCTGCCGGGGGAAATCTGGACTTTTGCTTGAGGCCGGGGTGGGGCGAGGGGACTCACAGTTCTTGTGCCGGCGAGCTCCCGAGCGCTCCGGCTGAAGCTCCCAGCAAGGAACTGAGAGCAGCAGGCCTCACACGCGTAAAGTCAGACTTCTGCTGTCACGAGTAAACTCAGACTTCTTGTGGGAGGCCTTCCGGCAGCAAAGAGAAGGTGGGCGCGAGCAGTGTACTTCAGGCAGCTTAGGACCCGCCCCTGTCTCGTTTACCACGGAGGGGAATAAGGTTTAGCCAGGGTCGCCCAGCTTCAAACCGGAGCTCCTATAGGGATCCTCAGCGGTTTCTGATTACCTCAAGGAAACACAACGGGAGGAGCAGGGCCCTTCCGTGGAGGCCCGTTTGGGCACAGGGACCTCCGCGTGGGAGCTACTGGGTAAGTATGGCAGTCCCTTAGGTAGGCCTCAGTGACCAAGGCTCTCTGGCTCATGCCTAGCTGTGTAAAGAAGTGTGGCAAACGTACGTACTGCTCCTCAGGCTGGGCGCACAGCCTAGCTTTCGCTTCTATGAGAGTGCTGTCCCGAGTCTCTTCCTGGAGCCAGTCGTCAGCACGGTGCCTTTTGGCACTGCGGTTCTCTTTCAGTCAAGGAGGCCGTTCGACTGGCAAAGGGAGTCTGCGCAGCACTGCTTTCGCGAGGCTCTTTGACGACTGGGGCACTCAACCCAGGCAAGCCAGAGAGCAGTACGTTGCCCTTGCTCTGAATGTGAAGAGCTTTCTCCGGGGGCCTGTTTAGGCTAAGGTTCCTCAGAAGCCAGGAGCCGCCGTTCCGGCACGGAGAGAAGTCATCCTGCGAAATTGGCGAACGAGCTCCTATCCTGTGTGCCCCCAGGAGCGTCGCAGAGTTAAGGCACTCCGTGGTGGAGTCTGGCCTCATGGAAACCACTGCACACCCAACTCCCCCGACGTGAAACGCTGGAACTTACCTTGAGGCCTGAGGTCACCTTTCGTTTGGCCGGAGCTGAACATGTAGTGCCGTGGGAGGAGTTTCTAGCAAGGTATTGCCAGCACGGTGTTCCGCTTTGAGAGAACACGCAGCCTCGGCCCACAACGACAATCCTGCCGTGCAGAGACGTCGGGCCGCTAGTGCTGTTCGGGCAGCTTTGAAGCCAAGCGCACGGCGCCTCCAAACGGGGAGAAAGCGAACTCTCCCATCCGCGTCCCACTTTCAAGCTGAATGACGCAGCATGTTTCTCGGGAGGCTCTGCCGAGCTATCTAGTACAAGGGAGAGAGTGCCTGCCTCTGCCGAGAAAGGTTTTGACGTGGGGATTGCTGGACGTGCGGAAGAGCGTTCCCCAGGCCGTGCCAAGTTTAGGCTTTGGTGATTCTGGATGTTCCCAAGGGTCCACAATTGTCCCTGGGAAAGCTGTCCTTTTTCTCTTTCTCCGGCTGGAAGTAAACATCTGGCAACCGACTGCCGTACGCAGGCGTCCTGGGGGAGACCCCCCCACCCCGGTTTCCTTTGGGACGCACATTGGTGTCTCACAGAAGTGCCCGCATTCCCAATTGGGGGCACACCAGCGTGGAATGTAAGGCTGTTTAGAACGACGTACCTTGAGGCCGTGGGAAGGCCGTACAAACGAGAGCTTTCGAGCGAACAGGGCAGTGCTTCGTCATCGTCGTTGCACGTTCTCGGAGCTTAATCAAACGAATGCATTTACTTCCTGTGGCTCAAACGCCAGAGAGGAGTTGGAAGGCATCCAGTGCCCTTTGACAGTTGTTACAACGAACGTGAGTGCACGGTGTCTCGTGAAATAAAGCCCTAGCACTGTTGAGGCCCTCCGTTAACGCACGCTTCTTCGCTCCTATGGCACTCCGAGGTGTTCCTGCCGGGGGAAATCTGGACTTTTGCTTGAGGCCGGGGTGGGGCGAGGGGACTCACAGTTCTTGTGCCGGCGAGCTCCCGAGCGCTCCGGCTGAAGCTCCCAGCAAGGAACTGAGAGCAGCAGGCCTCACACGCGTAAAGTCAGACTTCTGCTGTCACGAGTAAACTCAGACTTCTTGTGGGAGGCCTTCCGGCAGCAAAGAGAAGGTGGGCGCGAGCAGTGTACTTCAGGCAGCTTAGGACCCGCCCCTGTCTCGTTTACCACGGAGGGGAATAAGGTTTAGCCAGGGTCGCCCAGCTTCAAACCGGAGCTCCTATAGGGATCCTCAGCGGTTTCTGATTACCTCAAGGAAACACAACGGGAGGAGCAGGGCCCTTCCGTGGAGGCCCGTTTGGGCACAGGGACCTCCGCGTGGGAGCTACTGGGTAAGTATGGCAGTCCCTTAGGTAGGCCTCAGTGACCAAGGCTCTCTGGCTCATGCCTAGCTGTGTAAAGAAGTGTGGCAAACGTACGTACTGCTCCTCAGGCTGGGCGCACAGCCTAGCTTTCGCTTCTATGAGAGTGCTGTCCCGAGTCTCTTCCTGGAGCCAGTCGTCAGCACGGTGCCTTTTGGCACTGCGGTTCTCTTTCAGTCAAGGAGGCCGTTCGACTGGCAAAGGGAGTCTGCGCAGCACTGCTTTCGCGAGGCTCTTTGACGACTGGGGCACTCAACCCAGGCAAGCCAGAGAGCAGTACGTTGCCCTTGCTCTGAATGTGAAGAGCTTTCTCCGGGGGCCTGTTTAGGCTAAGGTTCCTCAGAAGCCAGGAGCCGCCGTTCCGGCACGGAGAGAAGTCATCCTGCGAAATTGGCGAACGAGCTCCTATCCTGTGTGCCCCCAGGAGCGTCGCAGAGTTAAGGCACTCCGTGGTGGAGTCTGGCCTCATGGAAACCACTGCACACCCAACTCCCCCGACGTGAAACGCTGGAACTTACCTTGAGGCCTGAGGTCACCTTTCGTTTGGCCGGAGCTGAACATGTAGTGCCGTGGGAGGAGTTTCTAGCAAGGTATTGCCAGCACGGTGTTCCGCTTTGAGAGAACACGCAGCCTCGGCCCACAACGACAATCCTGCCGTGCAGAGACGTCGGGCCGCTAGTGCTGTTCGGGCAGCTTTGAAGCCAAGCGCACGGCGCCTCCAAACGGGGAGAAAGCGAACTCTCCCATCCGCGTCCCACTTTCAAGCTGAATGACGCAGCATGTTTCTCGGGAGGCTCTGCCGAGCTATCTAGTACAAGGGAGAGAGTGCCTGCCTCTGCCGAGAAAGGTTTTGACGTGGGGATTGCTGGACGTGCGGAAGAGCGTTCCCCAGGCCGTGCCAAGTTTAGGCTTTGGTGATTCTGGATGTTCCCAAGGGTACAGAATTGTCCCTGGGAAAGCTGTCCTTTTTCTCTTTCTCCGGCTGGAAGTAAACATCTGGCAACCGACTGCCGTACGCAGGCGTCCTGGGGGAGACCCCCCCACCCCGGTTTCCTTAGGGACGCACATTGGTGTCTCACAGAAGTGCCCGCATTCCCAATTGGGGGCACCCCAGCGTGGAATGTAAGGCTGTTTAGAACGACGTACCTTGAGGCCGTGTGAAGGCCGTACAAACGAGAGCTTTCGAGCGAACAGGGCAGCGCTTCGTCATCGTCGTTGCACGTTCTCGGAGCTTAATCAAACGAATGCATTTACTTCCTGTGGCTCAAACGCCAGAGAGGAGTTGGAAGGCATCCAGTGCCCTTTGACAGTTGTTACAACGAACGTGAGTGCACGGTGTCTCGTGAAATAAAGCCCTAGCACTGTTGAGGCCCTCCGTTAACGCACGCTTCTTCGCTCCTATGGCACTCCGAGGTGTTCCTGCCGGGGGAAATCTGGACTTTTGCTTGAGGCCGGGGTGGGGCGAGGGGACTCACAGTTCTTGTGCCGGCGAGCTCCCGAGCGCTCCGGCTGAAGCTCCCAGCAAGGAACTGAGAGCAGCAGGCCTCACACGCGTAAAGTCAGACTTCTGCTGTCACGAGTAAACTCAGACTTCTTGTGGGAGGCCTTCCGGCAGCAAAGAGAAGGTGGGCGCGAGCAGTGTACTTCAGGCAGCTTAGGACCCGCCCCTGTCTCGTTTACCACGGAGGGGAATAAGGTTTAGCCAGGGTCGCCCAGCTTCAAACCGGAGCTCCTATAGGGATCCTCAGCGGTTTCTGATTACCTCAAGGAAACACAACGGGAGGAGCAGGGCCCTTCCGTGGAGGCCCGTTTGGGCACAGGGACCTCCGCGTGGGAGCTACTGGGTAAGTATGGCAGTCCCTTAGGTAGGCCTCAGTGACCAAGGCTCTCTGGCTCATGCCTAGCTGTGTAAAGAAGTGTGGCAAACGTACGTACTGCTCCTCAGGCTGGGCGCACAGCCTAGCTTTCGCTTCTATGAGAGTGCTGTCCCGAGTCTCTTCCTGGAGCCAGTCGTCAGCACGGTGCCTTTTGGCACTGCGGTTCTCTTTCAGTCAAGGAGGCCGTTCGACTGGCAAAGGGAGTCTGCGCAGCACTGCTTTCGCGAGGCTCTTTGACGACTGGGGCACTCAACCCAGGCAAGCCAGAGAGCAGTACGTTGCCCTTGCTCTGAATGTGAAGAGCTTTCTCCGGGGGCCTGTTTAGGCTAAGGTTCCTCAGAAGCCAGGAGCCGCCGTTCCGGCACGGAGAGAAGTCATCCTGCGAAATTGGCGAACGAGCTCCTATCCTGTGTGCCCCCAGGAGCGTCGCAGAGTTAAGGCACTCCGTGGTGGAGTCTGGCCTCATGGAAACCACTGCACACCCAACTCCCCCGACGTGAAACGCTGGAACTTACCTTGAGGCCTGAGGTCACCTTTCGTTTGGCCGGAGCTGAACATGTAGTGCCGTGGGAGGAGTTTCTAGCAAGGTATTGCCAGCACGGTGTTCCGCTTTGAGAGAACACGCAGCCTCGGCCCACAACGACAATCCTGCCGTGCAGAGACGTCGGGCCGCTAGTGCTGTTCGGGCAGCTTTGAAGCCAAGCGCACGGCGCCTCCAAACGGGGAGAAAGCGAACTCTCCCATCCGCGTCCCACTTTCAAGCTGAATGACGCAGCATGTTTCTCGGGAGGCTCTGCCGAGCTATCTAGTACAAGGGAGAGAGTGCCTGCCTCTGCCGAGAAAGGTTTTGACGTGGGGATTGCTGGACGTGCGGAAGAGCGTTCCCCAGGCCGTGCCAAGTTTAGGCTTTGGTGATTCTGGATGTTCCCAAGGGTCCAGAATTGTCCCTGGGAAAGCTGTCCTTTTTCTCTTTCTCCGGCTGGAAGTAAACATCTGGCAACCGACTGCCGTACGCAGGCGTCCTGGGGGAGACCCCCCCACCCCGGTTTCCTTTGGGACGCACATTGGTGTCTCACAGAAGTGCCCGCATTCCCAATTGGGGGCACACCAGCGTGGAATGTAAGGCTGTTTAGAACGACGTACCTTGAGGCCGTGTGAAGGCCGTACAAACGAGAGCTTTCGAGCGAACAGGGCAGCGCTTCGTCATCGTCGTTGCACGTTCTCGGAGCTTAATCAAACGAATGCATTTACTTCCTGTGGCTCAAACGCCAGAGAGGAGTTGGAAGGCATCCAGTGCCCTTTGACAGTTGTTACAACGAACGTGAGTGCACGGTGTCTCGTGAAATAAAGCCCTAGCACTGTTGAGGCCCTCCGTTAACGCACGCTTCTTCGCTCCTATGGCACTCCGAGGTGTTCCTGCCGGGGGAAATCTGGACTTTTGCTTGAGGCCGGGGTGGGGCGAGGGGACTCACAGTTCTTGTGCCGGCGAGCTCCCGAGCGCTCCGGCTGAAGCTCCCAGCAAGGAACTGAGAGCAGCAGGCCTCACACGCGTAAAGTCAGACTTCTGCTGTCACGAGTAAACTCAGACTTCTTGTGGGAGGCCTTCCGGCAGCAAAGAGAAGGTGGGCGCGAGCAGTGTACTTCAGGCAGCTTAGGACCCGCCCCTGTCTCGTTTACCACGGAGGGGAATAAGGTTTAGCCAGGGTCGCCCAGCTTCAAACCGGAGCTCCTATAGGGATCCTCAGCGGTTTCTGATTACCTCAAGGAAACACAACGGGAGGAGCAGGGCCCTTCCGTGGAGGCCCGTTTGGGCACAGGGACCTCCGCGTGGGAGCTACTGGGTAAGTATGGCAGTCCCTTAGGTAGGCCTCAGTGACCAAGGCTCTCTGGCTCATGCCTAGCTGTGTAAAGAAGTGTGGCAAACGTACGTACTGCTCCTCAGGCTGGGCGCACAGCCTAGCTTTCGCTTCTATGAGAGTGCTGTCCCGAGTCTCTTCCTGGAGCCAGTCGTCAGCACGGTGCCTTTTGGCACTGCGGTTCTCTTTCAGTCAAGGAGGCCGTTCGACTGGCAAAGGGAGTCTGCGCAGCACTGCTTTCGCGAGGCTCTTTGACGACTGGGGCACTCAACCCAGGCAAGCCAGAGAGCAGTACGTTGCCCTTGCTCTGAATGTGAAGAGCTTTCTCCGGGGGCCTGTTTAGGCTAAGGTTCCTCAGAAGCCAGGAGCCGCCGTTCCGGCACGGAGAGAAGTCATCCTGCGAAATTGGCGAACGAGCTCCTATCCTGTGTGCCCCCAGGAGCGTCGCAGAGTTAAGGCACTCCGTGGTGGAGTCTGGCCTCATGGAAACCACTGCACACCCAACTCCCCCGACGTGAAACGCTGGAACTTACCTTGAGGCCTGAGGTCACCTTTCGTTTGGCCGGAGCTGAACATGTAGTGCCGTGGGAGGAGTTTCTAGCAAGGTATTGCCAGCACGGTGTTCCGCTTTGAGAGAACACGCAGCCTCGGCCCACAACGACAATCCTGCCGTGCAGAGACGTCGGGCCGCTAGTGCTGTTCGGGCAGCTTTGAAGCCAAGCGCACGGCGCCTCCAAACGGGGAGAAAGCGAACTCTCCCATCCGCGTCCCACTTTCAAGCTGAATGACGCAGCATGTTTCTCGGGAGGCTCTGCCGAGCTATCTAGTACAAGGGAGAGAGTGCCTGCCTCTGCCGAGAAAGGTTTTGACGTGGGGATTGCTGGACGTGCGGAAGAGCGTTCCCCAGGCCGTGCCAAGTTTAGGCTTTGGTGATTCTGGATGTTCCCAAGGGTCCAGAATTGTCCCTGGGAAAGCTGTCCTTTTTCTCTTTCTCCGGCTGGAAGTAAACATCTGGCAACCGACTGCCGTACGCAGGCGTCCTGGGGGAGACCCCCCCACCCCGGTTTCCTTTGGGACGCACATTGGTGTCTCACAGAAGTGCCCGCATTCCCAATTGGGGGCACACCAGCGTGGAATGTAAGGCTGTTTAGAACGACGTACCTTGAGGCCGTGTGAAGGCCGTACAAACGAGAGCTTTCGAGCGAACAGGGCAGCGCTTCGTCATCGTCGTTGCACGTTCACGGAGCTTAATCAAACGAATGCATTTACTTCCTGTGGCTCAAACGCCAGAGAGGAGTTGGAAGGCATCCAGTGCCCTTTGACAGTTGTTACAACGAACGTGAGTGCACGGTGTCTCGTGAAATAAAGCCCTAGCACTGTTGAGGCCCTCCGTTAACGCACGCTTCTTCGCTCCTATGGCACTCCGAGGTGTTCCTGCCGGGGGAAATCTGGACTTTTGCTTGAGGCCGGGGTGGGGCGAGGGGACTCACAGTTCTTGTGCCGGCGAGCTCCCGAGCGCTCCGGCTGAAGCTCCCAGCAAGGAACTGAGAGCAGCAGGCCTCACACGCGTAAAGTCAGACTTCTGCTGTCACGAGTAAACTCAGACTTCTTGTGGGAGGCCTTCCGGCAGCAAAGAGAAGGTGGGCGCGAGCAGTGTACTTCAGGCAGCTTAGGACCCGCCCCTGTCTCGTTTACCACGGAGGGGAATAAGGTTTAGCCAGGGTCGCCCAGCTTCAAACCGGAGCTCCTATAGGGATCCTCAGCGGTTTCTGATTACCTCAAGGAAACACAACGGGAGGAGCAGGGCCCTTCCGTGGAGGCCCGTTTGGGCACAGGGACCTCCGCGTGGGAGCTACTGGGTAAGTATGGCAGTCCCTTAGGTAGGCCTCAGTGACCAAGGCTCTCTGGCTCATGCCTAGCTGTGTAAAGAAGTGTGGCAAACGTACGTACTGCTCCTCAGGCTGGGCGCACAGCCTAGCTTTCGCTTCTATGAGAGTGCTGTCCCGAGTCTCTTCCTGGAGCCAGTCGTCAGCACGGTGCCTTTTGGCACTGCGGTTCTCTTTCAGTCAAGGAGGCCGTTCGACTGGCAAAGGGAGTCTGCGCAGCACTGCTTTCGCGAGGCTCTTTGACGACTGGGGCACTCAACCCAGGCAAGCCAGAGAGCAGTACGTTGCCCTTGCTCTGAATGTGAAGAGCTTTCTCCGGGGGCCTGTTTAGGCTAAGGTTCCTCAGAAGCCAGGAGCCGCCGTTCCGGCACGGAGAGAAGTCATCCTGCGAAATTGGCGAACGAGCTCCTATCCTGTGTGCCCCCAGGAGCGTCGCAGAGTTAAGGCACTCCGTGGTGGAGTCTGGCCTCATGGAAACCACTGCACACCCAACTCCCCCGACGTGAAACGCTGGAACTTACCTTGAGGCCTGAGGTCACCTTTCGTTTGGCCGGAGCTGAACATGTAGTGCCGTGGGAGGAGTTTCTAGCAAGGTATTGCCAGCACGGTGTTCCGCTTTGAGAGAACACGCAGCCTCGGCCCACAACGACAATCCTGCCGTGCAGAGACGTCGGGCCGCTAGTGCTGTTCGGGCAGCTTTGAAGCCAAGCGCACGGCGCCTCCAAACGGGGAGAAAGCGAACTCTCCCATCCGCGTCCCACTTTCAAGCTGAATGACGCAGCATGTTTCTCGGGAGGCTCTGCCGAGCTATCTAGTACAAGGGAGAGAGTGCCTGCCTCTGCCGAGAAAGGTTTTGACGTGGGGATTGCTGGACGTGCGGAAGAGCGTTCCCCAGGCCGTGCCAAGTTTAGGCTTTGGTGATTCTGGATGTTCCCAAGGGTCCAGAATTGTCCCTGGGAAAGCTGTCCTTTTTCTCTTTCTCCGGCTGGAAGTAAACATCTGGCAACCGACTGCCGTACGCAGGCGTCCTGGGGGAGACCCCCCCACCCCGGTTTCCTTTGGGACGCACATTGGTGTCTCACAGAAGTGCCCGCATTCCCAATTGGGGGCACACCAGCGTGGAATGTAAGGCTGTTTAGAACGACGTACCTTGAGGCCGTGGGAAGGCCGTACAAACGAGAGCTTTCGAGCGAACAGGGCAGCGCTTCGTCATCGTCGTTGCACGTTCTCGGAGCTTAATCAAACGAATGCATTTACTTCCTGTGGCTCAAACGCCAGAGAGGAGTTGGAAGGCATCCAGTGCCCTTTGACAGTTGTTACAACGAACGTGAGTGCACGGTGTCTCGTGAAATAAAGCCCTAGCACTGTTGAGGCCCTCCGTTAACGCACGCTTCTTCGCTCCTATGGCACTCCGAGGTGTTCCTGCCGGGGGAAATCTGGACTTTTGCTTGAGGCCGGGGTGGGGCGAGGGGACTCACAGTTCTTGTGCCGGCGAGCTCCCGAGCGCTCCGGCTGAAGCTCCCAGCAAGGAACTGAGAGCAGCAGGCCTCACACGCGTAAAGTCAGACTTCTGCTGTCACGAGTAAACTCAGACTTCTTGTGGGAGGCCTTCCGGCAGCAAAGAGAAGGTGGGCGCGAGCAGTGTACTTCAGGCAGCTTAGGACCCGCCCCTGTCTCGTTTACCACGGAGGGGAATAAGGTTTAGCCAGGGTCGCCCAGCTTCAAACCGGAGCTCCTATAGGGATCCTCAGCGGTTTCTGATTACCTCAAGGAAACACAACGGGAGGAGCAGGGCCCTTCCGTGGAGGCCCGTTTGGGCACAGGGACCTCCGCGTGGGAGCTACTGGGTAAGTATGGCAGTCCCTTAGGTAGGCCTCAGTGACCAAGGCTCTCTGGCTCATGCCTAGCTGTGTAAAGAAGTGTGGCAAACGTACGTACTGCTCCTCAGGCTGGGCGCACAGCCTAGCTTTCGCTTCTATGAGAGTGCTGTCCCGAGTCTCTTCCTGGAGCCAGTCGTCAGCACGGTGCCTTTTGGCACTGCGGTTCTCTTTCAGTCAAGGAGGCCGTTCGACTGGCAAAGGGAGTCTGCGCAGCACTGCTTTCGCGAGGCTCTTTGACGACTGGGGCACTCAACCCAGGCAAGCCAGAGAGCAGTACGTTGCCCTTGCTCTGAATGTGAAGAGCTTTCTCCGGGGGCCTGTTTAGGCTAAGGTTCCTCAGAAGCCAGGAGCCGCCGTTCCGGCACGGAGAGAAGTCATCCTGCGAAATTGGCGAACGAGCTCCTATCCTGTGTGCCCCCAGGAGCGTCGCAGAGTTAAGGCACTCCGTGGTGGAGTCTGGCCTCATGGAAACCACTGCACACCCAACTCCCCCGACGTGAAACGCTGGAACTTACCTTGAGGCCTGAGGTCACCTTTCGTTTGGCCGGAGCTGAACATGTAGTGCCGTGGGAGGAGTTTCTAGCAAGGTATTGCCAGCACGGTGTTCCGCTTTGAGAGAACACGCAGCCTCGGCCCACAACGACAATCCTGCCGTGCAGAGACGTCGGGCCGCTAGTGCTGTTCGGGCAGCTTTGAAGCCAAGCGCACGGCGCCTCCAAACGGGGAGAAAGCGAACTCTCCCATCCGCGTCCCACTTTCAAGCTGAATGACGCAGCATGTTTCTCGGGAGGCTCTGCCGAGCTATCTAGTACAAGGGAGAGAGTGCCTGCCTCTGCCGAGAAAGGTTTTGACGTGGGGATTGCTGGACGTGCGGAAGAGCGTTCCCCAGGCCGTGCCAAGTTTAGGCTTTGGTGATTCTGGATGTTCCCAAGGGTCCAGAATTGTCCCTGGGAAAGCTGTCCTTTTTCTCTTTCTCCGGCTGGAAGTAAACATCTGGCAACCGACTGCCGTACGCAGGCGTCCTGGGGGAGACCCCCCCACCCCGGTTTCCTTAGGGACGCACATTGGTGTCTCACAGAAGTGCCCGCATTCCCAATTGGGGGCACACCAGCGTGGAATGTAAGGCTGTTTAGAACGACGTACCTTGAGGCCGTGTGAAGGCCGTACAAACGAGAGCTTTCGAGCGAACAGGGCGGGGCTTCGTCATCGTCGTTGCACGTTCTCGGAGCTTAATCAAACGAATGCATTTACTTCCTGTGGCTCAAACGCCAGAGAGGAGTTGGAAGGCATCCAGTGCCCTTTGACAGTTGTTACAACGAACGTGAGTGCACGGTGTCTCGTGAAATAAAGCCCTAGCACTGTTGAGGCCCTCCGTTAACGCACGCTTCTTCGCTCCTATGGCACTCCGAGGTGTTCCTGCCGGGGGAAATCTGGACTTTTGCTTGAGGCCGGGGTGGGGCGAGGGGACTCACAGTTCTTGTGCCGGCGAGCTCCCGAGCGCTCCGGCTGAAGCTCCCAGCAAGGAACTGAGAGCAGCAGGCCTCACACGCGTAAAGTCAGACTTCTGCTGTCACGAGTAAACTCAGACTTCTTGTGGGAGGCCTTCCGGCAGCAAAGAGAAGGTGGGCGCGAGCAGTGTACTTCAGGCAGCTTAGGACCCGCCCCTGTCTCGTTTACCACGGAGGGGAATAAGGTTTAGCCAGGGTCGCCCAGCTTCAAACCGGAGCTCCTATAGGGATCCTCAGCGGTTTCTGATTACCTCAAGGAAACACAACGGGAGGAGCAGGGCCCTTCCGTGGAGGCCCGTTTGGGCACAGGGACCTCCGCGTGGGAGCTACTGGGTAAGTATGGCAGTCCCTTAGGTAGGCCTCAGTGACCAAGGCTCTCTGGCTCATGCCTAGCTGTGTAAAGAAGTGTGGCAAACGTACGTACTGCTCCTCAGGCTGGGCGCACAGCCTAGCTTTCGCTTCTATGAGAGTGCTGTCCCGAGTCTCTTCCTGGAGCCAGTCGTCAGCACGGTGCCTTTTGGCACTGCGGTTCTCTTTCAGTCAAGGAGGCCGTTCGACTGGCAAAGGGAGTCTGCGCAGCACTGCTTTCGCGAGGCTCTTTGACGACTGGGGCACTCAACCCAGGCAAGCCAGAGAGCAGTACGTTGCCCTTGCTCTGAATGTGAAGAGCTTTCTCCGGGGGCCTGTTTAGGCTAAGGTTCCTCAGAAGCCAGGAGCCGCCGTTCCGGCACGGAGAGAAGTCATCCTGCGAAATTGGCGAACGAGCTCCTATCCTGTGTGCCCCCAGGAGCGTCGCAGAGTTAAGGCACTCCGTGGTGGAGTCTGGCCTCATGGAAACCACTGCACACCCAACTCCCCCGACGTGAAACGCTGGAACTTACCTTGAGGCCTGAGGTCACCTTTCGTTTGGCCGGAGCTGAACATGTAGTGCCGTGGGAGGAGTTTCTAGCAAGGTATTGCCAGCACGGTGTTCCGCTTTGAGAGAACACGCAGCCTCGGCCCACAACGACAATCCTGCCGTGCAGAGACGTCGGGCCGCTAGTGCTGTTCGGGCAGCTTTGAAGCCAAGCGCACGGCGCCTCCAAACGGGGAGAAAGCGAACTCTCCCATCCGCGTCCCACTTTCAAGCTGAATGACGCAGCATGTTTCTCGGGAGGCTCTGCCGAGCTATCTAGTACAAGGGAGAGAGTGCCTGCCTCTGCCGAGAAAGGTTTTGACGTGGGGATTGCTGGACGTGCGGAAGAGCGTTCCCCAGGCCGTGCCAAGTTTAGGCTTTGGTGATTCTGGATGTTCCCAAGGGTCCACAATTGTCCCTGGGAAAGCTGTCCTTTTTCTCTTTCTCCGGCTGGAAGTAAACATCTGGCAACCGACTGCCGTACGCAGGCGTCCTGGGGGAGACCCCCCCACCCCGGTTTCCTTTGGGACGCACATTGGTGTCTCACAGAAGTGCCCGCATTCCCAATTGGGGGCACACCAGCGTGGAATGTAAGGCTGTTTAGAACGACGTACCTTGAGGCCGTGGGAAGGCCGTACAAACGAGAGCTTTCGAGCGAACAGGGCAGCGCTTCGTCATCGTCGTTGCACGTTCTCGGAGCTTAATCAAACGAATGCATTTACTTCCTGTGGCTCAAACGCCAGAGAGGAGTTGGAAGGCATCCAGTGCCCTTTGACAGTTGTTACAACGAACGTGAGTGCACGGTGTCTCGTGAAATAAAGCCCTAGCACTGTTGAGGCCCTCCGTTAACGCACGCTTCTTCGCTCCTATGGCACTCCGAGGTGTTCCTGCCGGGGGAAATCTGGACTTTTGCTTGAGGCCGGGGTGGGGCGAGGGGACTCACAGTTCTTGTGCCGGCGAGCTCCCGAGCGCTCCGGCTGAAGCTCCCAGCAAGGAACTGAGAGCAGCAGGCCTCACACGCGTAAAGTCAGACTTCTGCTGTCACGAGTAAACTCAGACTTCTTGTGGGAGGCCTTCCGGCAGCAAAGAGAAGGTGGGCGCGAGCAGTGTACTTCAGGCAGCTTAGGACCCGCCCCTGTCTCGTTTACCACGGAGGGGAATAAGGTTTAGCCAGGGTCGCCCAGCTTCAAACCGGAGCTCCTATAGGGATCCTCAGCGGTTTCTGATTACCTCAAGGAAACACAACGGGAGGAGCAGGGCCCTTCCGTGGAGGCCCGTTTGGGCACAGGGACCTCCGCGTGGGAGCTACTGGGTAAGTATGGCAGTCCCTTAGGTAGGCCTCAGTGACCAAGGCTCTCTGGCTCATGCCTAGCTGTGTAAAGAAGTGTGGCAAACGTACGTACTGCTCCTCAGGCTGGGCGCACAGCCTAGCTTTCGCTTCTATGAGAGTGCTGTCCCGAGTCTCTTCCTGGAGCCAGTCGTCAGCACGGTGCCTTTTGGCACTGCGGTTCTCTTTCAGTCAAGGAGGCCGTTCGACTGGCAAAGGGAGTCTGCGCAGCACTGCTTTCGCGAGGCTCTTTGACGACTGGGGCACTCAACCCAGGCAAGCCAGAGAGCAGTACGTTGCCCTTGCTCTGAATGTGAAGAGCTTTCTCCGGGGGCCTGTTTAGGCTAAGGTTCCTCAGAAGCCAGGAGCCGCCGTTCCGGCACGGAGAGAAGTCATCCTGCGAAATTGGCGAACGAGCTCCTATCCTGTGTGCCCCCAGGAGCGTCGCAGAGTTAAGGCACTCCGTGGTGGAGTCTGGCCTCATGGAAACCACTGCACACCCAACTCCCCCGACGTGAAACGCTGGAACTTACCTTGAGGCCTGAGGTCACCTTTCGTTTGGCCGGAGCTGAACATGTAGTGCCGTGGGAGGAGTTTCTAGCAAGGTATTGCCAGCACGGTGTTCCGCTTTGAGAGAACACGCAGCCTCGGCCCACAACGACAATCCTGCCGTGCAGAGACGTCGGGCCGCTAGTGCTGTTCGGGCAGCTTTGAAGCCAAGCGCACGGCGCCTCCAAACGGGGAGAAAGCGAACTCTCCCATCCGCGTCCCACTTTCAAGCTGAATGACGCAGCATGTTTCTCGGGAGGCTCTGCCGAGCTATCTAGTACAAGGGAGAGAGTGCCTGCCTCTGCCGAGAAAGGTTTTGACGTGGGGATTGCTGGACGTGCGGAAGAGCGTTCCCCAGGCCGTGCCAAGTTTAGGCTTTGGTGATTCTGGATGTTCCCAAGGGTCCAGAATTGTCCCTGGGAAAGCTGTCCTTTTTCTCTTTCTCCGGCTGGAAGTAAACATCTGGCAACCGACTGCCGTACGCAGGCGTCCTGGGGGAGACCCCCCCACCCCGGTTTCCTTAGGGACGCACATTGGTGTCTCACAGAAGTGCCCGCATTCCCAATTGGGGGCACCCCAGCGTGGAATGTAAGGCTGTTTAGAACGACGTACCTTGAGGCCGTGGGAAGGCCGTACAAACGAGAGCTTTCGAGCGAACAGGGCAGCGCTTCGTCATCGTCGTTGCACGTTCTCGGAGCTTAATCAAACGAATGCATTTACTTCCTGTGGCTCAAACGCCAGAGAGGAGTTGGAAGGCATCCAGTGCCCTTTGACAGTTGTTACAACGAACGTGAGTGCACGGTGTCTCGTGAAATAAAGCCCTAGCACTGTTGAGGCCCTCCGTTAACGCACGCTTCTTCGCTCCTATGGCACTCCGAGGTGTTCCTGCCGGGGGAAATCTGGACTTTTGCTTGAGGCCGGGGTGGGGCGAGGGGACTCACAGTTCTTGTGCCGGCGAGCTCCCGAGCGCTCCGGCTGAAGCTCCCAGCAAGGAACTGAGAGCAGCAGGCCTCACACGCGTAAAGTCAGACTTCTGCTGTCACGAGTAAACTCAGACTTCTTGTGGGAGGCCTTCCGGCAGCAAAGAGAAGGTGGGCGCGAGCAGTGTACTTCAGGCAGCTTAGGACCCGCCCCTGTCTCGTTTACCACGGAGGGGAATAAGGTTTAGCCAGGGTCGCCCAGCTTCAAACCGGAGCTCCTATAGGGATCCTCAGCGGTTTCTGATTACCTCAAGGAAACACAACGGGAGGAGCAGGGCCCTTCCGTGGAGGCCCGTTTGGGCACAGGGACCTCCGCGTGGGAGCTACTGGGTAAGTATGGCAGTCCCTTAGGTAGGCCTCAGTGACCAAGGCTCTCTGGCTCATGCCTAGCTGTGTAAAGAAGTGTGGCAAACGTACGTACTGCTCCTCAGGCTGGGCGCACAGCCTAGCTTTCGCTTCTATGAGAGTGCTGTCCCGAGTCTCTTCCTGGAGCCAGTCGTCAGCACGGTGCCTTTTGGCACTGCGGTTCTCTTTCAGTCAAGGAGGCCGTTCGACTGGCAAAGGGAGTCTGCGCAGCACTGCTTTCGCGAGGCTCTTTGACGACTGGGGCACTCAACCCAGGCAAGCCAGAGAGCAGTACGTTGCCCTTGCTCTGAATGTGAAGAGCTTTCTCCGGGGGCCTGTTTAGGCTAAGGTTCCTCAGAAGCCAGGAGCCGCCGTTCCGGCACGGAGAGAAGTCATCCTGCGAAATTGGCGAACGAGCTCCTATCCTGTGTGCCCCCAGGAGCGTCGCAGAGTTAAGGCACTCCGTGGTGGAGTCTGGCCTCATGGAAACCACTGCACACCCAACTCCCCCGACGTGAAACGCTGGAACTTACCTTGAGGCCTGAGGTCACCTTTCGTTTGGCCGGAGCTGAACATGTAGTGCCGTGGGAGGAGTTTCTAGCAAGGTATTGCCAGCACGGTGTTCCGCTTTGAGAGAACACGCAGCCTCGGCCCACAACGACAATCCTGCCGTGCAGAGACGTCGGGCCGCTAGTGCTGTTCGGGCAGCTTTGAAGCCAAGCGCACGGCGCCTCCAAACGGGGAGAAAGCGAACTCTCCCATCCGCGTCCCACTTTCAAGCTGAATGACGCAGCATGTTTCTCGGGAGGCTCTGCCGAGCTATCTAGTACAAGGGAGAGAGTGCCTGCCTCTGCCGAGAAAGGTTTTGACGTGGGGATTGCTGGACGTGCGGAAGAGCGTTCCCCAGGCCGTGCCAAGTTTAGGCTTTGGTGATTCTGGATGTTCCCAAGGGTACAGAATTGTCCCTGGGAAAGCTGTCCTTTTTCTCTTTCTCCGGCTGGAAGTAAACATCTGGCAACCGACTGCCGTACGCAGGCGTCCTGGGGGAGACCCCCCCACCCCGGTTTCCTTAGGGACGCACATTGGTGTCTCACAGAAGTGCCCGCATTCCCAATTGGGGGCACCCCAGCGTGGAATGTAAGGCTGTTTAGAACGACGTACCTTGAGGCCGTGTGAAGGCCGTACAAACGAGAGCTTTCGAGCGAACAGGGCAGCGCTTCGTCATCGTCGTTGCACGTTCTCGGAGCTTAATCAAACGAATGCATTTACTTCCTGTGGCTCAAACGCCAGAGAGGAGTTGGAAGGCATCCAGTGCCCTTTGACAGTTGTTACAACGAACGTGAGTGCACGGTGTCTCGTGAAATAAAGCCCTAGCACTGTTGAGGCCCTCCGTTAACGCACGCTTCTTCGCTCCTATGGCACTCCGAGGTGTTCCTGCCGGGGGAAATCTGGACTTTTGCTTGAGGCCGGGGTGGGGCGAGGGGACTCACAGTTCTTGTGCCGGCGAGCTCCCGAGCGCTCCGGCTGAAGCTCCCAGCAAGGAACTGAGAGCAGCAGGCCTCACACGCGTAAAGTCAGACTTCTGCTGTCACGAGTAAACTCAGACTTCTTGTGGGAGGCCTTCCGGCAGCAAAGAGAAGGTGGGCGCGAGCAGTGTACTTCAGGCAGCTTAGGACCCGCCCCTGTCTCGTTTACCACGGAGGGGAATAAGGTTTAGCCAGGGTCGCCCAGCTTCAAACCGGAGCTCCTATAGGGATCCTCAGCGGTTTCTGATTACCTCAAGGAAACACAACGGGAGGAGCAGGGCCCTTCCGTGGAGGCCCGTTTGGGCACAGGGACCTCCGCGTGGGAGCTACTGGGTAAGTATGGCAGTCCCTTAGGTAGGCCTCAGTGACCAAGGCTCTCTGGCTCATGCCTAGCTGTGTAAAGAAGTGTGGCAAACGTACGTACTGCTCCTCAGGCTGGGCGCACAGCCTAGCTTTCGCTTCTATGAGAGTGCTGTCCCGAGTCTCTTCCTGGAGCCAGTCGTCAGCACGGTGCCTTTTGGCACTGCGGTTCTCTTTCAGTCAAGGAGGCCGTTCGACTGGCAAAGGGAGTCTGCGCAGCACTGCTTTCGCGAGGCTCTTTGACGACTGGGGCACTCAACCCAGGCAAGCCAGAGAGCAGTACGTTGCCCTTGCTCTGAATGTGAAGAGCTTTCTCCGGGGGCCTGTTTAGGCTAAGGTTCCTCAGAAGCCAGGAGCCGCCGTTCCGGCACGGAGAGAAGTCATCCTGCGAAATTGGCGAACGAGCTCCTATCCTGTGTGCCCCCAGGAGCGTCGCAGAGTTAAGGCACTCCGTGGTGGAGTCTGGCCTCATGGAAACCACTGCACACCCAACTCCCCCGACGTGAAACGCTGGAACTTACCTTGAGGCCTGAGGTCACCTTTCGTTTGGCCGGAGCTGAACATGTAGTGCCGTGGGAGGAGTTTCTAGCAAGGTATTGCCAGCACGGTGTTCCGCTTTGAGAGAACACGCAGCCTCGGCCCACAACGACAATCCTGCCGTGCAGAGACGTCGGGCCGCTAGTGCTGTTCGGGCAGCTTTGAAGCCAAGCGCACGGCGCCTCCAAACGGGGAGAAAGCGAACTCTCCCATCCGCGTCCCACTTTCAAGCTGAATGACGCAGCATGTTTCTCGGGAGGCTCTGCCGAGCTATCTAGTACAAGGGAGAGAGTGCCTGCCTCTGCCGAGAAAGGTTTTGACGTGGGGATTGCTGGACGTGCGGAAGAGCGTTCCCCAGGCCGTGCCAAGTTTAGGCTTTGGTGATTCTGGATGTTCCCAAGGGTACAGAATTGTCCCTGGGAAAGCTGTCCTTTTTCTCTTTCTCCGGCTGGAAGTAAACATCTGGCAACCGACTGCCGTACGCAGGCGTCCTGGGGGAGACCCCCCCACCCCGGTTTCCTTAGGGACGCACATTGGTGTCTCACAGAAGTGCCCGCATTCCCAATTGGGGGCACCCCAGCGTGGAATGTAAGGCTGTTTAGAACGACGTACCTTGAGGCCGTGGGAAGGCCGTACAAACGAGAGCTTTCGAGCGAACAGGGCAGCGCTTCGTCATCGTCGTTGCACGTTCTCGGAGCTTAATCAAACGAATGCATTTACTTCCTGTGGCTCAAACGCCAGAGAGGAGTTGGAAGGCATCCAGTGCCCTTTGACAGTTGTTACAACGAACGTGAGTGCACGGTGTCTCGTGAAATAAAGCCCTAGCACTGTTGAGGCCCTCCGTTAACGCACGCTTCTTCGCTCCTATGGCACTCCGAGGTGTTCCTGCCGGGGGAAATCTGGACTTTTGCTTGAGGCCGGGGTGGGGCGAGGGGACTCACAGTTCTTGTGCCGGCGAGCTCCCGAGCGCTCCGGCTGAAGCTCCCAGCAAGGAACTGAGAGCAGCAGGCCTCACACGCGTAAAGTCAGACTTCTGCTGTCACGAGTAAACTCAGACTTCTTGTGGGAGGCCTTCCGGCAGCAAAGAGAAGGTGGGCGCGAGCAGTGTACTTCAGGCAGCTTAGGACCCGCCCCTGTCTCGTTTACCACGGAGGGGAATAAGGTTTAGCCAGGGTCGCCCAGCTTCAAACCGGAGCTCCTATAGGGATCCTCAGCGGTTTCTGATTACCTCAAGGAAACACAACGGGAGGAGCAGGGCCCTTCCGTGGAGGCCCGTTTGGGCACAGGGACCTCCGCGTGGGAGCTACTGGGTAAGTATGGCAGTCCCTTAGGTAGGCCTCAGTGACCAAGGCTCTCTGGCTCATGCCTAGCTGTGTAAAGAAGTGTGGCAAACGTACGTACTGCTCCTCAGGCTGGGCGCACAGCCTAGCTTTCGCTTCTATGAGAGTGCTGTCCCGAGTCTCTTCCTGGAGCCAGTCGTCAGCACGGTGCCTTTTGGCACTGCGGTTCTCTTTCAGTCAAGGAGGCCGTTCGACTGGCAAAGGGAGTCTGCGCAGCACTGCTTTCGCGAGGCTCTTTGACGACTGGGGCACTCAACCCAGGCAAGCCAGAGAGCAGTACGTTGCCCTTGCTCTGAATGTGAAGAGCTTTCTCCGGGGGCCTGTTTAGGCTAAGGTTCCTCAGAAGCCAGGAGCCGCCGTTCCGGCACGGAGAGAAGTCATCCTGCGAAATTGGCGAACGAGCTCCTATCCTGTGTGCCCCCAGGAGCGTCGCAGAGTTAAGGCACTCCGTGGTGGAGTCTGGCCTCATGGAAACCACTGCACACCCAACTCCCCCGACGTGAAACGCTGGAACTTACCTTGAGGCCTGAGGTCACCTTTCGTTTGGCCGGAGCTGAACATGTAGTGCCGTGGGAGGAGTTTCTAGCAAGGTATTGCCAGCACGGTGTTCCGCTTTGAGAGAACACGCAGCCTCGGCCCACAACGACAATCCTGCCGTGCAGAGACGTCGGGCCGCTAGTGCTGTTCGGGCAGCTTTGAAGCCAAGCGCACGGCGCCTCCAAACGGGGAGAAAGCGAACTCTCCCATCCGCGTCCCACTTTCAAGCTGAATGACGCAGCATGTTTCTCGGGAGGCTCTGCCGAGCTATCTAGTACAAGGGAGAGAGTGCCTGCCTCTGCCGAGAAAGGTTTTGACGTGGGGATTGCTGGACGTGCGGAAGAGCGTTCCCCAGGCCGTGCCAAGTTTAGGCTTTGGTGATTCTGGATGTTCCCAAGGGTCCAGAATTGTCCCTGGGAAAGCTGTCCTTTTTCTCTTTCTCCGGCTGGAAGTAAACATCTGGCAACCGACTGCCGTACGCAGGCGTCCTGGGGGAGACCCCCCCACCCCGGTTTCCTTTGGGACGCACATTGGTGTCTCACAGAAGTGCCCGCATTCCCAATTGGGGGCACACCAGCGTGGAATGTAAGGCTGTTTAGAACGACGTACCTTGAGGCCGTGTGAAGGCCGTACAAACGAGAGCTTTCGAGCGAACAGGGCAGCGCTTCGTCATCGTCGTTGCACGTTCACGGAGCTTAATCAAACGAATGCATTTACTTCCTGTGGCTCAAACGCCAGAGAGGAGTTGGAAGGCATCCAGTGCCCTTTGACAGTTGTTACAACGAACGTGAGTGCACGGTGTCTCGTGAAATAAAGCCCTAGCACTGTTGAGGCCCTCCGTTAACGCACGCTTCTTCGCTCCTATGGCACTCCGAGGTGTTCCTGCCGGGGGAAATCTGGACTTTTGCTTGAGGCCGGGGTGGGGCGAGGGGACTCACAGTTCTTGTGCCGGCGAGCTCCCGAGCGCTCCGGCTGAAGCTCCCAGCAAGGAACTGAGAGCAGCAGGCCTCACACGCGTAAAGTCAGACTTCTGCTGTCACGAGTAAACTCAGACTTCTTGTGGGAGGCCTTCCGGCAGCAAAGAGAAGGTGGGCGCGAGCAGTGTACTTCAGGCAGCTTAGGACCCGCCCCTGTCTCGTTTACCACGGAGGGGAATAAGGTTTAGCCAGGGTCGCCCAGCTTCAAACCGGAGCTCCTATAGGGATCCTCAGCGGTTTCTGATTACCTCAAGGAAACACAACGGGAGGAGCAGGGCCCTTCCGTGGAGGCCCGTTTGGGCACAGGGACCTCCGCGTGGGAGCTACTGGGTAAGTATGGCAGTCCCTTAGGTAGGCCTCAGTGACCAAGGCTCTCTGGCTCATGCCTAGCTGTGTAAAGAAGTGTGGCAAACGTACGTACTGCTCCTCAGGCTGGGCGCACAGCCTAGCTTTCGCTTCTATGAGAGTGCTGTCCCGAGTCTCTTCCTGGAGCCAGTCGTCAGCACGGTGCCTTTTGGCACTGCGGTTCTCTTTCAGTCAAGGAGGCCGTTCGACTGGCAAAGGGAGTCTGCGCAGCACTGCTTTCGCGAGGCTCTTTGACGACTGGGGCACTCAACCCAGGCAAGCCAGAGAGCAGTACGTTGCCCTTGCTCTGAATGTGAAGAGCTTTCTCCGGGGGCCTGTTTAGGCTAAGGTTCCTCAGAAGCCAGGAGCCGCCGTTCCGGCACGGAGAGAAGTCATCCTGCGAAATTGGCGAACGAGCTCCTATCCTGTGTGCCCCCAGGAGCGTCGCAGAGTTAAGGCACTCCGTGGTGGAGTCTGGCCTCATGGAAACCACTGCACACCCAACTCCCCCGACGTGAAACGCTGGAACTTACCTTGAGGCCTGAGGTCACCTTTCGTTTGGCCGGAGCTGAACATGTAGTGCCGTGGGAGGAGTTTCTAGCAAGGTATTGCCAGCACGGTGTTCCGCTTTGAGAGAACACGCAGCCTCGGCCCACAACGACAATCCTGCCGTGCAGAGACGTCGGGCCGCTAGTGCTGTTCGGGCAGCTTTGAAGCCAAGCGCACGGCGCCTCCAAACGGGGAGAAAGCGAACTCTCCCATCCGCGTCCCACTTTCAAGCTGAATGACGCAGCATGTTTCTCGGGAGGCTCTGCCGAGCTATCTAGTACAAGGGAGAGAGTGCCTGCCTCTGCCGAGAAAGGTTTTGACGTGGGGATTGCTGGACGTGCGGAAGAGCGTTCCCCAGGCCGTGCCAAGTTTAGGCTTTGGTGATTCTGGATGTTCCCAAGGGTCCAGAATTGTCCCTGGGAAAGCTGTCCTTTTTCTCTTTCTCCGGCTGGAAGTAAACATCTGGCAACCGACTGCCGTACGCAGGCGTCCTGGGGGAGACCCCCCCACCCCGGTTTCCTTTGGGACGCACATTGGTGTCTCACAGAAGTGCCCGCATTCCCAATTGGGGGCACACCAGCGTGGAATGTAAGGCTGTTTAGAACGACGTACCTTGAGGCCGTGGGAAGGCCGTACAAACGAGAGCTTTCGAGCGAACAGGGCAGCGCTTCGTCATCGTCGTTGCACGTTCTCGGAGCTTAATCAAACGAATGCATTTACTTCCTGTGGCTCAAACGCCAGAGAGGAGTTGGAAGGCATCCAGTGCCCTTTGACAGTTGTTACAACGAACGTGAGTGCACGGTGTCTCGTGAAATAAAGCCCTAGCACTGTTGAGGCCCTCCGTTAACGCACGCTTCTTCGCTCCTATGGCACTCCGAGGTGTTCCTGCCGGGGGAAATCTGGACTTTTGCTTGAGGCCGGGGTGGGGCGAGGGGACTCACAGTTCTTGTGCCGGCGAGCTCCCGAGCGCTCCGGCTGAAGCTCCCAGCAAGGAACTGAGAGCAGCAGGCCTCACACGCGTAAAGTCAGACTTCTGCTGTCACGAGTAAACTCAGACTTCTTGTGGGAGGCCTTCCGGCAGCAAAGAGAAGGTGGGCGCGAGCAGTGTACTTCAGGCAGCTTAGGACCCGCCCCTGTCTCGTTTACCACGGAGGGGAATAAGGTTTAGCCAGGGTCGCCCAGCTTCAAACCGGAGCTCCTATAGGGATCCTCAGCGGTTTCTGATTACCTCAAGGAAACACAACGGGAGGAGCAGGGCCCTTCCGTGGAGGCCCGTTTGGGCACAGGGACCTCCGCGTGGGAGCTACTGGGTAAGTATGGCAGTCCCTTAGGTAGGCCTCAGTGACCAAGGCTCTCTGGCTCATGCCTAGCTGTGTAAAGAAGTGTGGCAAACGTACGTACTGCTCCTCAGGCTGGGCGCACAGCCTAGCTTTCGCTTCTATGAGAGTGCTGTCCCGAGTCTCTTCCTGGAGCCAGTCGTCAGCACGGTGCCTTTTGGCACTGCGGTTCTCTTTCAGTCAAGGAGGCCGTTCGACTGGCAAAGGGAGTCTGCGCAGCACTGCTTTCGCGAGGCTCTTTGACGACTGGGGCACTCAACCCAGGCAAGCCAGAGAGCAGTACGTTGCCCTTGCTCTGAATGTGAAGAGCTTTCTCCGGGGGCCTGTTTAGGCTAAGGTTCCTCAGAAGCCAGGAGCCGCCGTTCCGGCACGGAGAGAAGTCATCCTGCGAAATTGGCGAACGAGCTCCTATCCTGTGTGCCCCCAGGAGCGTCGCAGAGTTAAGGCACTCCGTGGTGGAGTCTGGCCTCATGGAAACCACTGCACACCCAACTCCCCCGACGTGAAACGCTGGAACTTACCTTGAGGCCTGAGGTCACCTTTCGTTTGGCCGGAGCTGAACATGTAGTGCCGTGGGAGGAGTTTCTAGCAAGGTATTGCCAGCACGGTGTTCCGCTTTGAGAGAACACGCAGCCTCGGCCCACAACGACAATCCTGCCGTGCAGAGACGTCGGGCCGCTAGTGCTGTTCGGGCAGCTTTGAAGCCAAGCGCACGGCGCCTCCAAACGGGGAGAAAGCGAACTCTCCCATCCGCGTCCCACTTTCAAGCTGAATGACGCAGCATGTTTCTCGGGAGGCTCTGCCGAGCTATCTAGTACAAGGGAGAGAGTGCCTGCCTCTGCCGAGAAAGGTTTTGACGTGGGGATTGCTGGACGTGCGGAAGAGCGTTCCCCAGGCCGTGCCAAGTTTAGGCTTTGGTGATTCTGGATGTTCCCAAGGGTCCAGAATTGTCCCTGGGAAAGCTGTCCTTTTTCTCTTTCTCCGGCTGGAAGTAAACATCTGGCAACCGACTGCCGTACGCAGGCGTCCTGGGGGAGACCCCCCCACCCCGGTTTCCTTAGGGACGCACATTGGTGTCTCACAGAAGTGCCCGCATTCCCAATTGGGGGCACACCAGCGTGGAATGTAAGGCTGTTTAGAACGACGTACCTTGAGGCCGTGTGAAGGCCGTACAAACGAGAGCTTTCGAGCGAACAGGGCGGGGCTTCGTCATCGTCGTTGCACGTTCTCGGAGCTTAATCAAACGAATGCATTTACTTCCTGTGGCTCAAACGCCAGAGAGGAGTTGGAAGGCATCCAGTGCCCTGTGACAGTTGTTACAACGAACGTGAGTGCACGGTGTCTCGTGAAATAAAGCCCTAGCACTGTTGAGGCCCTCCGTTAACGCACGCTTCTTCGCTCCTATGGCACTCCGAGGTGTTCCTGCCGGGGGAAATCTGGACTTTTGCTTGAGGCCGGGGTGGGGCGAGGGGACTCACAGTTCTTGTGCCGGCGAGCTCCCGAGCGCTCCGGCTGAAGCTCCCAGCAAGGAACTGAGAGCAGCAGGCCTCACACGCGTAAAGTCAGACTTCTGCTGTCACGAGTAAACTCAGACTTCTTGTGGGAGGCCTTCCGGCAGCAAAGAGAAGGTGGGCGCGAGCAGTGTACTTCAGGCAGCTTAGGACCCGCCCCTGTCTCGTTTACCACGGAGGGGAATAAGGTTTAGCCAGGGTCGCCCAGCTTCAAACCGGAGCTCCTATAGGGATCCTCAGCGGTTTCTGATTACCTCAAGGAAACACAACGGGAGGAGCAGGGCCCTTCCGTGGAGGCCCGTTTGGGCACAGGGACCTCCGCGTGGGAGCTACTGGGTAAGTATGGCAGTCCCTTAGGTAGGCCTCAGTGACCAAGGCTCTCTGGCTCATGCCTAGCTGTGTAAAGAAGTGTGGCAAACGTACGTACTGCTCCTCAGGCTGGGCGCACAGCCTAGCTTTCGCTTCTATGAGAGTGCTGTCCCGAGTCTCTTCCTGGAGCCAGTCGTCAGCACGGTGCCTTTTGGCACTGCGGTTCTCTTTCAGTCAAGGAGGCCGTTCGACTGGCAAAGGGAGTCTGCGCAGCACTGCTTTCGCGAGGCTCTTTGACGACTGGGGCACTCAACCCAGGCAAGCCAGAGAGCAGTACGTTGCCCTTGCTCTGAATGTGAAGAGCTTTCTCCGGGGGCCTGTTTAGGCTAAGGTTCCTCAGAAGCCAGGAGCCGCCGTTCCGGCACGGAGAGAAGTCATCCTGCGAAATTGGCGAACGAGCTCCTATCCTGTGTGCCCCCAGGAGCGTCGCAGAGTTAAGGCACTCCGTGGTGGAGTCTGGCCTCATGGAAACCACTGCACACCCAACTCCCCCGACGTGAAACGCTGGAACTTACCTTGAGGCCTGAGGTCACCTTTCGTTTGGCCGGAGCTGAACATGTAGTGCCGTGGGAGGAGTTTCTAGCAAGGTATTGCCAGCACGGTGTTCCGCTTTGAGAGAACACGCAGCCTCGGCCCACAACGACAATCCTGCCGTGCAGAGACGTCGGGCCGCTAGTGCTGTTCGGGCAGCTTTGAAGCCAAGTGCACGGCGCCTCCAAACGGGGAGAAAGCGAACTCTCCCATCCGCGTCCCACTTTCAAGCTGAATGACGCAGCATGTTTCTCGGGAGGCTCTGCCGAGCTATCTAGTACAAGGGAGAGAGTGCCTGCCTCTGCCGAGAAAGGTTTTGACGTGGGGATTGCTGGACGTGCGGAAGAGCGTTCCCCAGGCCGTGCCAAGTTTAGGCTTTGGTGATTCTGGATGTTCCCAAGGGTCCACAATTGTCCCTGGGAAAGCTGTCCTTTTTCTCTTTCTCCGGCTGGAAGTAAACATCTGGCAACCGACTGCCGTACGCAGGCGTCCTGGGGGAGACCCCCCCACCCCGGTTTCCTTTGGGACGCACATTGGTGTCTCACAGAAGTGCCCGCATTCCCAATTGGGGGCACACCAGCGTGGAATGTAAGGCTGTTTAGAACGACGTACCTTGAGGCCGTGTGAAGGCCGTACAAACGAGAGCTTTCGAGCGAACAGGGCAGCGCTTCGTCATCGTCGTTGCACGTTCTCGGAGCTTAATCAAACGAATGCATTTACTTCCTGTGGCTCAAACGCCAGAGAGGAGTTGGAAGGCATCCAGTGCCCTTTGACAGTTGTTACAACGAACGTGAGTGCACGGTGTCTCGTGAAATAAAGCCCTAGCACTGTTGAGGCCCTCCGTTAACGCACGCTTCTTCGCTCCTATGGCACTCCGAGGTGTTCCTGCCGGGGGAAATCTGGACTTTTGCTTGAGGCCGGGGTGGGGCGAGGGGACTCACAGTTCTTGTGCCGGCGAGCTCCCGAGCGCTCCGGCTGAAGCTCCCAGCAAGGAACTGAGAGCAGCAGGCCTCACACGCGTAAAGTCAGACTTCTGCTGTCACGAGTAAACTCAGACTTCTTGTGGGAGGCCTTCCGGCAGCAAAGAGAAGGTGGGCGCGAGCAGTGTACTTCAGGCAGCTTAGGACCCGCCCCTGTCTCGTTTACCACGGAGGGGAATAAGGTTTAGCCAGGGTCGCCCAGCTTCAAACCGGAGCTCCTATAGGGATCCTCAGCGGTTTCTGATTACCTCAAGGAAACACAACGGGAGGAGCAGGGCCCTTCCGTGGAGGCCCGTTTGGGCACAGGGACCTCCGCGTGGGAGCTACTGGGTAAGTATGGCAGTCCCTTAGGTAGGCCTCAGTGACCAAGGCTCTCTGGCTCATGCCTAGCTGTGTAAAGAAGTGTGGCAAACGTACGTACTGCTCCTCAGGCTGGGCGCACAGCCTAGCTTTCGCTTCTATGAGAGTGCTGTCCCGAGTCTCTTCCTGGAGCCAGTCGTCAGCACGGTGCCTTTTGGCACTGCGGTTCTCTTTCAGTCAAGGAGGCCGTTCGACTGGCAAAGGGAGTCTGCGCAGCACTGCTTTTGCGAGGCTCTTTGACGACTGGGGCACTCAACCCAGGCAAGCCAGAGAGCAGTACGTTGCCCTTGCTCTGAATGTGAAGAGCTTTCTCCGGGGGCCTGTTTAGGCTAAGGTTCCTCAGAAGCCAGGAGCCGCCGTTCCGGCACGGAGAGAAGTCATCCTGCGAAATTGGCGAACGAGCTCCTATCCTGTGTGCCCCCAGGAGCGTCGCAGAGTTAAGGCACTCCGTGGTGGAGTCTGGCCTCATGGAAACCACTGCACACCCAACTCCCCCGACGTGAAACGCTGGAACTTACCTTGAGGCCTGAGGTCACCTTTCGTTTGGCCGGAGCTGAACATGTAGTGCCGTGG